>NC_134137.1:8800378-9103409 GCF_033958435.1 Carettochelys insculpta
GTCATAATGGCTTCATGATCCTGCCACTGTGATGAGTATGGGGCACAGTAAGTATCACTGCCTCAACTGACACTTCATTGTGGGACAGCTCCTCAGATTTGTCACCTGAAAGGAATGGCTCTGCTGTGGGAACCTCGCTTACACCCTCTGTTGCACAGACCAATGCAAAGAATTTATTTAGTTTCCCCACATTAGCAGCATTGACACGGAGTCTGAACTGACCGTTCACTTGATGAACACCCTGATAATTCTCCCACGAAGGTGTTCACTTTTCATGCTGTACACCATTGGATGGATCACAGGTGGAACCAAACGGTAGACATAACCCAGGACAACCTGAAGCCAGTGAGAAGAGCTACTCGCATATCTGTGTAACAGAGCCAGTCCAATCTCTGGTGTGTAGAAAAGCAGGATAGCACAGAGGTGGGAAATGCAGGTGTTCAGGGCTTTGAGGCATTTTGCATGGGATGTGAGGCTCAGCACTGTTTTGAGGATCATCACATAGGAGAGGAAGATGAGCAGTGAGTCCAACCCCATTGCTGAGAATGCAACAGACAAGCCATAGATGTTGTTGATTGTGATATCTGCACAAGCCATCTTCATAACATCCTGGTGCATGCAATAGGAATGGGAGAGGACATTGGACAGTATTGGAACCATTTCAGGAGAAAGGGAACTGGGAACACTAGGACCACTGATCTTATCACAGACACAAACCCCATCTTGGCAATTCTTGGATGGGTTAAGATGGAAGCACATCTCAGCGGGTTACAGATTTCAGTGAAGCGGTCAAAAGCCATCAACAGAAGCACAGAGAATTCAGTGCATGGAAGCACGTGGATGAAGAACAATTGTGTAAAACAGGCAGTGAGGCTGATCTCCCTAGATTTAAAAAAATATATATGCCCAGTACTGTTGGCACTGTGGTTATCAATAAGGCAAGGTCAGTACGGGCCAGCATTGAAAGGAAAATGTACATGGGCTCATGGAGGCTTGAATCTGTTTTTATAATGAACAGAATGACCGAATTTCCTATCATCTCTGAAAGGAAAAAGAGCAGGAGATGATGTTTAACAAGACCTCAACCTGCCCTCATTTCGAGTCAGGAGACTCCTAGGAGCTCAGGGAGTTTCAGCAAAAACATAATCTTGGATTTACACTGGAGGTGAAAAAGAGGAAATGACAGAGTGGATCAGAGCTGTTGTCCATCCAGACCTGTGCCCAGTGGCCATTTCCCGATGCTACAGGGCAGGCAGAAGGGGCAGTGCAGCAGCCAGCAATGAGATAACCTCCTCCCAGGGAAGGTTTTCCCCTGACACCCATTACAGTAAACCCTCGCTTTAATGGATCCAGATATAACGGGCTTCGGAAATAATGGAGGCTGCCTGCCAGCCTCTCCCTCCACCCCCAAATAAATGCCAGCAACTCACCAGAACTGCCAGAGGTGGAGCCACTGGAGCTGCTGGGGCTGGAAGAGCCACCGGAGTGGCTGGGGCTGCTGCTGAGGCTGGGAACACCAAGGCCGCCGCAGCAGCTCTCTGTCATGAGCATGCTGTTTCCTCCCAGGACTTGCAATGAGCACTCCCTAGCGCACCTTGCAAGGTTCTTCCCATCCTGTAGATTCAGATGTAACAAGCTTTCAGATTTACCAGACACCCGTTCCCCTCACTAGTCCATTAAATCGAGAGTTGGCCGTTATTACGTGTGTTATTTGTGTCAGTCAGGAAGCTTATAGACTTTCCAAAACTTTCAAAACAATCCTCATTACTGCCGTTGAATCTCCTGGCTACCCAAGTAAACAGTCAGTTTCTTGCTGAACCCTTGAAAGCTCTTGGCCACATTGAGATGCTGTTGCTGGAGTCTATGTAGATTCCTTGAGCCCTCTGTGATTTTACACTGTGGCCTTCCCTCAGACACCTTTGCTTGCCATCCACATCTGAGTGGGGCTCATTGTATTATGCCATGAGAAGTACATGGTGAAATTGGACATTTTATTTATCTATACTCCATTAAAAATATTGAATTGACTCATTATATAGTCAAGTATCAGAGAGGTATCCATGTTAGTCTGTATCTTCAAGAACAACAAGAAATCCTGCAATATGTTATAGACTAACAGATATTTTGCAGCGTAAGCTATTCCCATCCGAAGATAGAAATAGCGCCCTACTTTGATGTTCAACGTCGAAGTAGGACGTGTGTAGATGATCAGCGTTCTGCTACTTCGAAATAGTGGGGTCCTCCATGGCGGCCATCAGCTGAGGGGGTTGAGAGACGCTCTGTCCAGCCCCTGTGGGGCTCTATGGTCACCGTGTGCAGCAGCCCTTAGCCCAGGGCTTCTGGCTGCTGCTGCTGCAGCTCGGTATCCATGCTGCATGCACAGGTTCTGCAACCACTTGTTAGCTCTGTGTATCTTGTGCTGTGCAGGGCAAGTGTGTCTGGGAGGGGCCCTTTAAGGTAGCATCTTGGGGCTTTGCTGGCCCCTTATTTCGACGAGGAGGGCTTGTGTGTGTGGACTCTCCACATTTCCTTCTGGGGCTGCTCCTTTTGATGTTCCCCGTCACTACTTCGACGTTGAACGTTGACGGCACCAGCCCTGGAGGATGTGTAGATGATACGTGTCGAAGTAGCCTATTTTGATGTCCTAACTTCGAAATAGGCTACTTCGACGTAGTGTGCTAGTGTAGACGTAGCCTTAGTCTATAAGGTGCCCCAGGGCTTCTTGTTGTTCTCGTTATACGTTGTCTCTGTTCTCTTGAGCCCCAAAATATATCACTACCTCTTTGCAACACATGGGATAAATCCTCAGAGGCAGGTTTTGATTTAAATAGGTATGACTTACACTGTGCCACTCCAGGCTGATGTGTAAATTTGATCAGAATTGGGCACTATTAGCTTTGCCTCACCTAATATCACCCATGTACCTGTGTGTGGTTCCCTGTCCCATGCAGTTGTACCAAGATCATATCACAGAGAAAGAATAAGTCTCTGCTTCAGCTTAAGCTGACAGCCAGCTGGCCTTCAGCACAAGCTGTACCGGCGCACACACTAGGCTCCCATGGTCCCAGGGGCGAGCCTGCCTGACCGCTGTTACACTAACACTCCTGATGGCACACTCCAGCTCCCAAAGAGCAGCTGAAATGTGTGGCCTGGCCAGTGTTGTCTGAGTTCAGTGAGTCTGATGGTCATGCAGGTTCTCTTCATCAGTGGTGAAAGTAGCTTACACTTCGTACAGCTATAGTTCTAGCTCCCCCAGCAGGGTCAGGGCAGGAGGCTGGCGTGTGGATGTTCATAGAGGTGAGGAGGAGAAGGAGCTCAAAGTTAGGATTGCCTGGCTCCCAGGGCTGTGTAGGGTGGTGAGAACCACTTTGCCCAGCCACCTAGGCTTGCAGCTGTAGCCTAGGATTGCTGAGGCCTCGCTGCCTGAGGGCTGTGTGTGCTGGCTAAGTCTTAATGGGGCTGGAGCCTTAACCCCCACCCCTGGTGTAGGTGCCATGGGAGGAGGGATCTGGACTTCTCTGAGGGAGGGAATCCAGAAGGGGAGGGGTGAGCCACCTGTGCTGAACACAGGTACAGGAACCTTCCCCGTCTCCAGTGTCAGAGACATGTGAACACTATTTTGGGTTTGTTTTTCAAAATAGGGCTGTTGATTGATTGCAGCTAAGATCGACTATAGCTAATTCACATGATTAATTTAAAAGAATTAATTGTGACTTTAAAAATGAATCAAAGTTAATCACAGGTTTAGTCAGGCTGCTAAAGAATACTAAAATACCAATTGGAAGTTAGCAAATATTTTGGCTTACTTTTCCTTATCTTTAAATACAGTGATTCCAATTACAACCCAGAAAAGAGAGTGTCCACTGCTCATTTCATATGACTAGCTTTATTACTAATATTCACACTGTTAAAAAGACAACTCAAAGACACCTTTGTGTCCGAGTTTCTAGCGCTCCAGGCCAGTAAGGAAATAGAAACTGAACTCCACACTTCACAACTGAGCCAAGGAATGGAACCTTTCGAGAGAAATTTGTTGATTAAATTTCCAGGAGTAAATAAGCCTTGTGGAACTTGGGAGCTAATCTTTGATTTGGGAGAAAGCGGGGATCAGGTCTAATGCACACGGTCCATCTAGAAATGGTGCATATAGTCCTTACTTGGCACATCGGTGATTTAAAACTTGGAGCTTGTTTGAATGTGGAATTGCTGTGTAGCTTGAACAGCCTCCCATGGAGTATAAGAGGATGTAGGGGCAGGGTCCCTAAGCTACCTAGTTCTCCCTCCCCTCCAGCTGCATCACTAAATCACCACAAAAGACCAGCTGAATCTCGTCCCGCTGCACAAAATATCTGCAGATGGAACCAGTTTTCAGCTTTTCCCCTGCACTTTGCATTTCAAAGAGAGTGACAGATGTCAACCTCTTAGAAGGGGAACTACTAGCATCAGAGGTCTTCACTGCAAAGGACGAGGCACCATCAGAGATGTTGCACAGGCAGCACACAGTGTGTGTACAGAGGCAGCTGCCTTTATGTACCATGCTGGCGCATTCCCTTGGGGAACTACTTGGCCATTAGGGAACCTCAGCTGTTTGGCTTTGTGTGCAATGACTTTAACTCCATTGCAGCCAATGGCAAACTGGAGGAGACCAAGTCACAGGAGACGCGGGGTGATGCTACACAATTGGAGTTTGGCCCCAGCCCTACTGCAGGCTCCATTCCCACATGGGTGTTCATATGGTTGTGACTAATCACACGGCTTCCTTGCGGATGGCCAGATGGTACCGATGATGATGTCACAGCTCTCATCTTGCTGCTATAAAATAGAATCATAATTATACTGTAGGGACAGATTTCTCTCCAGTACTGCCGAATCCCATTTCCTACATTATACACCCAAACCAGGCCAGGGAAGGCAGATTCCACAAGGTTCAGTATACTGGAGTAAATATCCAAAATTACACCAACTTCTACAGTACTGTAGGGGCATCAGTACTGTGCAAACCCATTCCCATCAGTTGCTTTCTTCTCAGAGTGGAAGAGATGTGAAACCACCGTTGTTTGCAGAGCTGAGATATTTTCCAGCCACTTCACTCACACTGGCTATGAGAAAACATCAAACAAGTTTATTAGTTATGGAACGAGTAATCTGATGTGATTATGATTTGTAACACACAGATCATGGCTGCTTTCAAAGGAAATAAACAGAACTGTAAGGTAAACCTATCACACTTCACAGAGAATATTGGAATTAATAATTGCTAATCCAGGCTGATGAGAGAAGCCCTTCAATATGCTTGCATTCACAGGCTAGAAATCTCTGTACTGGGGACCAGCACTTCAGTCTTAGTTCCTCACAAGTTTCCAGATGTTATTTTTTACGGAGAGTGATGCCAAAAGATTATGTCAGTCTCCAACATATATATTCTTTTCTATACTGTGGCAATTATTCAGTCAAGCTAAGTTTCTAGCCCAGCTAATGGAAATATACACTTATCAAAATGGAGCTCGTTGTCATATGGTCTGGTGTCATTCCTCTGTAGGTTGGATGAAAAATTCAGAGGAAGACTAAGCTCTTCTTTTGTTCATTATATTTGTGAATGAGATATTAGCAATGTTGAGATTCTTCACTGGTTGTGGGTTTTAGCCAGAGTGAGCTCATTTGAATTACACATATATAGTTAATATTCACAACTTCAGGTACAAAAAAGAAGCATGCAGACAAAAATGAAAAAAAAACATGTCATGCAAATAACAACTTTTCTAAGGAGCTCTTAGAAGACATTTTGTGACAGTTGTATCACAATTCCATTACAATGATTTCATGATCCTACCACTCTGATGAATATGGGGTAAAGCATCATGACCTCAACTGACTCTTAATTGTGGTACAGCACCTCACATTTGTCACCTAAAAGAATGTCTCAGGTGTGGGAATCTCACTCACACCTTCAACAGTAAGGAAAAGTGCAAAAAAATTATTTAGCCTCTCCATATCACCAGCACAGGAGCTGGATGATGAATGGACCCTTCACTTGACAAACACCCTTATTATCTTCCCACGCAGGAGTTCACTTTTCATGCTGTACACGATTGGATGGATCACAGGTGGAACCAGCCGGTAGACATAGCCCAAGACAACCTGAAGCAAATGAGAAGAGCTACTCCCATATCTATGTAACAGAGCCAGTCCGATCGCTGGTGTGTAGAAAAGCAGGACAGCGCAGAGGTGAGAGACACAGGTGTTCAGGGCTTTGAGGCATTTTGTGCGGGATGTGAGGCTCAGCACTGTTTTGAGGATCATCACATATGAGATGAAAATGAGCAGCGAATCCAACCACATCACTGAGAATGAAACAAACAAGCCATAGATGTTGTTGACTGTGATATCTGAACAAGCCAGCTTCATGACATCCTGGTGCAGGCAGTAAGAATGGGAGAGGACATTGGTTCGACAGTATGGGTACCGTTTCAGGAGAAAGGGTAGAGGGAATATAAGGACCACTGATCTTATCACAGAGATAAGCCCCAGCTTGGCTATTCTTGGCTGTGTTAAGATGGAAGCGTACCTCAGTGGATAACATATTGCAATGAAGCGATCAAAAGCCATCAACAGGAGCACAGAAGATTCAGTGAACTGGAGTGTGTGGATGAAGAAGAGTTGGGCAAAACAGGAACTGAGGCTTATTTCCCTAGAGTTAAAAAAATATACGCCCAGGATTGTTGGCATGGTAGCTATCATTAAGATAAGGTCAGTGAGGGCCAGCATGGAAAGAAAAATGTACATGGGCTCTTGGAGTGTAGGGTCTGTTTTTATAAGGAATATAATAGCAGCATTTCCTGTTATTGAAAGAATATATATTAAGCAGAAGGGGATAGAGATCCATTGATGGATGTCTTCATGCCCCGCAAACCCTGAAAGAATAAACTCTGCATGAGTGAATTTGGTGTCATTCACAGCTGACATAATTCACAGGTCAGTTCTGAGGAGTTCTAAAAATTCCTTCCTGAAAGAGAAAAAGAACAGGAGACAAGACGATATTTAATGAGACATTAATCTCTTCTCAGTGCAAGTCAAAAGACTCCCAGGAGCCCATGAAAGATCAGCAAAAACATAATCTTGGATTTATACTACAATAAGAGAAAGGAATTGAGAGACTGGATCAGACCTGCAGCCCATCCCACCCTGTATCCAGTGACCAGTTCCAGATACTTCAGAGGAAAGCAGAAGGAACCCTGCACTGGACAGCAATGAGATAACCTGCTCCCAGAGAATGTTTTCCCGTCACCGACTAATTAATTATGTTATTTGTGTCAATCAGGAACTTTAGAGACTTTTTAAAAAAATTTAAAAAATCCTCATTATTGCATTTGAATCTTCTTACTTCCCACATAAACATCCAGTTTCTTTCTGAATCCTTGATAATTCTTGGCCACCTTGATATTCTGTGGCTGGGAGTACCACAGATTCCTTGTGTCCAATGTGATTTTACAACTGTGATCTTCCCTCAGACACCTTTCCTTGCCATCCACTTCAGAGTGGGGCTTATTGCATTATGCCCTGTGAAATGCATGTAGAAACAGATCATTGTTTTTATGTGTTCTGCATTAAAACTCATATAACAATATTCATTTGCCTCATCATATATCTTTTCCCAACTCCTCAGAGTCCAAATTCTGTCACCGCCTCTTTGCAGCACATAGGATAAGTCCTGACAGCCATCTCCTGATTTAATAACAAAGTGGTATTCCACTTTGACGTTCGTAAATTCATTTACAACTCGGCACTATTAACTTTCCTTTACATAACACTCCCAATGACACACTCTGACTTCCAAGACACCCTCAAAGGGAATCTGAAGTGGTATTCTTGGCCAGTGTTGTCTGAATTCAGAATTTGATCATTATACAGGTTCTCTTCATCAGTATTGAAAGTAACTTAAATTTCCACAGCTACTGTCCTATCGCAACATCCCCTGGCCAGGGCTCAGGGCAGGACACTGGGGTGTGGAGGGTTCACAGTGAGGGGAAGGAGAAGGAAGTTAAAGTTAGGCCTCCCAGCATCCTTTTTGCCAGTTGCTTGATTCCTGGGGCTGTGTAGGGTGGGTGGAAACCACATTGCCCTGGCACCTGTGCTCACAGATGGAGACTGAGAGACTGATGTCTCACTACTCAGGGATTTAGGGTTCTTCATTAAGCCCGAGCTCATTAGCTGTGGGGCAAAGGTGCCATGGGGGGAGTTGTTTGGGCTCCTTGTGGCAGGGAAGTCACAAGGGCAAAGTTAAGCCACCCATGCTGAGTGCTGGCACAGGAACCTTACCCATGTCCAGTGCCTGGCACCACGAAGATCTCTGCCCCAGGCCTGTTACTACCACACCTCTCCATGACCCTAGCCAGCTGTGTTCTTACTAGTGCACCATCACCTGCCATGATCTACAAAGGGATCTCACAAAAGTGCCTGACTGGGCAACAAAGTGGCAGATAAATGCAAAATATTTAAACTGCAAAACAAAACCTTTGTTGTACATATACCAATGAAGTCTGAATTATTAAGGGGGGTAGGTAATAATCAAGAAAATTACTTATAATCTCTATGTAAAGATATAATAAAGCCACATCTTGAATCCTGCATGTCGATATGGTCGCCCTGTCTCAAAAAGAGATACATTAGAACTAAAAAAGTTGAAGAATATGACAATGAGAATGATTGGGGGAATTGAACAGCTTCGTTATAAAAGAGATGAATAGGATAGCAGCTCTTTATTTTGAAAAAAAAATGACAAATAATAAAGAAGTGTTATTTATTCCTGCACATAATGCAAGAACTTGAGGTCACCAAATGAAATTAATAAGGAGGAGGCTTAAAAGAAACAAAGGGAACCATTTTTTCGCATGACATAGTGACGTTCTTTTCCACAGGCTGTTGGGAAAACCAAGATGGTAAGAGGCCTCAGAAAAGATAGATCTTTTAAGAGTGATTAACCAGGAAGGCAGAAATGGTGCCCCTAGCCTCTATTTGTCACAAGCTGGAAATTGACCACAGGGGGTGGTTATGGGTAGGAGGATACTTAAAAAAAATGTCTCCTGGCACCTGAAATAGGTCAACTTTGGAAAATACAGAGTTAGAAACAATTTTTTGTCTGTTACCAAAAAACTGTAGCATAGAACTCTTCACTGAACAAAGAATTAATAGTACAAACCCATTAAAACCAATATGTGGAATCCTGTGACATTCTCAAAAGAAAAAGGGAAAACATTAACACCTCTTTCATTTAGCAAACCTAGGTCAAGCCGTTCTTTCAGAGTTGATTTCTCAGGTTAGACACAGACTTCACATGTAGCATCTCTCATCTGGATTGCTTGAGAACATAAGTTGAAAGCTCACTGTGTATCAGCCCTCTGACGATCACTTGTCAAAAAACACAAGTAAAGTAGCTCTTCGGTCCCTGGATTAAGAGCTGAATGGTTCTCCTCAGATCCAGTTCTGTCAGTCTGTCACATGTGTCTGCGGTGATAACAGCCAATGGACCATCACAGAAAATTTTCATTCCTGTGGTGTCATTCTCAAACACAATGGTTTTTAACTTATTTTCTTTTTCCCTTTGTGGTAACCTAATACATTATGAAAGGAGGTATGAATAACTTTGGGAATCTCAAACATAGTCAGGAGATTCCCAGTTCTTTAAAGACCACAGATTGGAAACCACAAATCTAGTACTAATATAACTGCCATGAGGCAGGCTTAAACCTGGGACATTAAGGGCTTATTACAAGTTCCTCTACAGCTTGAGCTGAAGACCAGGTGGCTCTCAGCTTAGGCTGCAGAGGGGACTTATTCTTGCTCTGTGAAGTGGTCTAGGTACCACTACATAGGACAGTTAACCACATCTAGGTAGGTAAGTGGGTTACACTTAGTAACCCTCAACCTGTTACTCAAGGACAAATGGGAATTGCAAGAAGTAGATTTCCAAGTTTGTTGCCTGAGGTACTTCGTTCCCTCATGAAAACTGTGCATTGCTCTCCAACTAACACAGTGAACGTGCCTGTTAAACCTGGTTCTGGAGATGTTTAGTGTAGAGCTATATTGGGTCAGCTATACTTGTGTTTGTGTTATAGCTGTGTTGGGTTAAACCTATTTGGCTCAGCTTAGTTTCATAACAGGCTACTGGTAGCAGGAAGGGAAGCAACAGCTGAAGGAAAGCTGAATCACAGTGAACACTTCAATGTTGTCCAGAGACATCTCCGGACCTCCAAGCTGTGAGGCACCAGTTTCTTGACTTGAGCCTCATTACAGATGTGGGTTTGCCAGCCCAGGGAGTATGTGCCGAGGCTGGACAGCTGTTGCTATGTAGATCTTCAGATATGCTGACAGCGTCTGAAGGCCTCAGCCGGCTTGGATCCATCAGAGTGGGAGCCATTTCAATCAGACACGTGATCACTGGTTTGGTTTGGTTTGGTTTGGTTTGTTTGTTTTTCAAGCTAGGGCTGTGGATTGATCTCAGTTAATTCACACAATAAATTCAAAGGAATTAATTGTGACCTTAAAAAGTAGTCAGGATTCAACACAGTTTTACTAACACTGTTAAACAATACGACAATACCAAAATGAAACAGCAGACACGTAGCACATAAAACTAAAATATTAGGTGATGCGCTTTCGTGGGACAGACTCACTTCTTCACAGCTACAAAAATACCAGGTGAATGTTAGTAAATATATTGGCTTCTTTTTCCTTCTCTTCAAATACAGAGATTTCAATTACAATGCAGAAAATAGAGCGTCCACTGCTCAGTTTACATTGTTAGTTTTATTACAAATATACACACTGTAAAAAAGACAAATAAAAGACATAATGTTTTTTTTGTTCACCTCCTCAGTGTGCTTTGGTGCAATTTATTTCTCATGGAAGTGTACGTCACTGTTGTAGATCTTAAAAAAAAAACACAGGTCAGAGTTTGTAAAGCCCTCAGTCAGTGAGGAATTAGAAATGTTCCTTATTGAACCTGTTATCTCAGATTAATACAGCTCTGAATTCCACCTTTCACAATCCAGGCGGAGTAGAAGCTTTACAAAAACATTTGCTGACTAAATTTCCAAGGGCAAATACACCCGAAGGAATGTGAGAAGTAACCACTGTTTGGGGGTGGGAGGAAGGGTCTGCTCTCACTCGGCTTCTAACAGAATGAGGTCCAATGTACATGGTGCGTCTAGAAATGCGGAATATGGTCCTGATGTGTCACATCAGGAGTTTAATGCTTGGAGCTTGTTTGAATGTGGAATTGCTGTGTAGCATGAACAGCCTCCCATGGAGTATAGGAGGATGTATGGGCAGGGTCCCTTAGACACCTAGCGCTGCCTGCGCTCCAGCTACACTACGGAGTTACACTGACAGTCCACCTGAGTCCTGTGCTGTTGCGGGGAACATCTGCAGATGGAAACAGGTTTTAACCTTTCCCCTGCCCTTCGCATCTCAAAGAGAGTTACAACTGCCAACATACCCAATTCTTGCTGAAAGGGAAACTGCCAGCACCAGAGGTCTTCACGCTGCAGGACAAGGCGTTATCAGACAGGTAGCTCAGGGATTAGGGTGTGTATGTGCAGGAACAAGAGTATTTATGAAACATGCTGGTGCATTCCCTTGGGGGCCACCTGGCCAATAGGGAACCTCGGCTGTTTTCTTTGTGTGCAATGACTTTAACCCCATCTCAGCCAATGGCAAAGTGCAAGCTGGGAAATCACAGGGGATGGGAGGTGATGCTTCTAAACAGCAGCACCTGCTCTGCCTTTGTCTCCATTCCTGGATACGCGTTCATACGGTTCTGACGAGACACATGGCTTTCTCGGGGGTGGCCACATGATTCCTATGAGGCTGTGGAAGCCATAAGCTTATGCACATACAACATTATTATTATAATAATACTATTGGACTAGATTTCTCTCCACCCCCACCCCACCCCTTTCGTACATTATAAAGCAAAGGGTCAGGCCACAGGGGCAGATTTCACAAGTCTCTGTATGCTGGAGTAGAAACCCAAAATTATGTCACCTTATACTCCACATTCACTCCTATCAGTTGCTCTCCCTCCATGTGGGAGAGATGTACAACTGCCTTTGTGCGAAAAGCTGAGATGTTTTCCAGGCACTTCACTCACACTGGCCATGAGAAAACATGAAACAAGTTTATTAGTTACAGAACGACAAATTTGATGTGACTATGTATGTAACACACAGACCATGGCTGCTTTCCAAGGAAATAAACAAAACTGTTAAGTAAGTCTATTACAATTCTTAGAAAATATTGGAAATAGCAATTTCTAATCCTGACTGATGTGAGAAGCTCTTCACTATACTTTCATACACACACTAGTAATGTCGATATTGGGGACCAGCACTTCAATCTCTGTTTCTCAGGAGTTTCCAGATGTTCTTTTGTATCAAGAGTGATGCTGAGAGATTATGTCAGTCCCCGAAATACACACACACACACACACACACACACAGACACACACGGTGAGAATCCTTCAATGCAAGCTATGTTTTTAGCCCAGTTTGGAGAAAAATACAGTTATCAAAATGGAGCTGGGTGTTATGATTGTTCTGGTGTCATTCCTGTGCAGGCTGGATGAAATGTTCAGAGGACTAAGCTCTTCCTTTGTCCATGATATTTGTTAACGAGACAACGGCACTGTTTACATTCTTCATGAGCTGTGGGTTTTTGCCAGAGTGAGCTCATTTGAATTACACATCTGTACTTAATATTCACAACTTAAGGTACAAAAAGGAAGCATGCCGACAAATATGAAACACAATTATGACAATCATTAACTTTTCTAAGGACCTCTAAACAAGACATCTCATGGCACTTGCATCACAATTTTGTCCTAATGATTTCCTGATCCTACCACTGTGAGGAATATAGTGTAAAGTATCACAACCTCTGCTGGCCCTTCATAGTGGGAAAGCTCCTGAGATTTGTCACCTAAAAAGAATGTCTCACCAGTGGGAATCTCATTCACACCCTCTACTGTGAGGACCAGTGCAAAGAATTTATTTAGCCTCTCCACATCACCAGAATTGCAACTAGATGATGACCTGAGTCTTCACTTGATGAACACCCTGATAATTCTCCCACGAAGGTGTTCACTTTTCATGCTGTACACAATTGGATGGATCAGAGGTGGAATCAACGGGTAGACATAGCCCAGGACAACCTGAAGCAAGTGAGAAGAGCTATTCCCAAATCTGTGTAACACAGCAAGTCCAATCTCTGGTATGTAGAATAGAAGGACAGCGCAGAGGTGGGAGACACAGGTGTTCAGGGCTTTGAGGCATTTTGTGCGGGATGTGAGGCTTAGCACTGTTTTGAGGATCATCACATAAGAGATGAAGATGAGCAGCGAATCCAACCACATCACTGAGAATGAAACAGACAAGCCATAGATGTTGTTGACTGTGATGTCTGAACAAGCCATCTTCATGACATCCTGGTGCAGGCAATAGGAATGGGAGAGGACATTGGTTCGACAGTATCGGAACCGTTTTAGGAGAAAAGGTAGTGGGAATATTAGAGCCACTGCTCTTATCACAAACATGAGCCCCATTTTGGCTATTCTTCTCTGGGTTAAGATGGAAGTGTATCTCAATGGGTTACAGATTGCAACGAAGCGGTCAAAAGCCATCAGCAGGAGCACAGAGGATTCCATGAATTGGAGTGTGTGGATGAAGAACAGCTGGGTAAAACAGGCATTGTGACTGATCAACCTAGACTTAAAAAAATATACGCCCAGTACTGTTGGTACAGTAACTATCATCAACATAAGATCAGTGAGGGCCAACATGGAAAGGAAAATGTACATGGGCTCATGGAGGGTAGGGTCTGTTTTTATAAGGAATATGATGGCAACATTTCCCATTATTGAAAGAATATATATTATGCTGAAGGGGATAGAGATCCATTGATGGATGACTTCATACCCAGTAAACCCTGAAAGAAGGAATACTGCATGTGTGAACCTGGTGTTATTCACAGCTGACATAATGCCCTGCACAGGTCTGAGGAGTTCTGAACATTCTTTCCTGAAAGAAAAAAGAAGAGGAGACAAGATGATATGTAAGGAGACATTAGTCTCTTCTCAGTCCAAGTCGAGTCTCCCAGGGGCTCAAGAAAGATCAGCAAACACATTATCTTGGATTTATATTTCAGATAATAGAGAGGAATTGACACAATGGACCAGACCTGTAGCCCATCCTGCCCAGTATCTATTGGCCAGTTCCAGATGTTATAGTGGAAGGCAGAAGGAACCCTGCAGTAGACACCAATGAGATAACCTGCTCCCAGGCAATGTTTTTCCATTACCCACACTAAATAGACATGTTATTTGTATTTGTATTTGCATATAAACATCCGGTTTCTTTCTGAAGCCTTGATAGTTCTTTGCCACATTGATATCTTGTAGCTGGGAGTTCCGCAGATTCCTTGAGCTCTGTGTGATTTTACAGTTGTGATCTTCCCTCAGACACCTTTTCTTGCCATCCACTTCAGAGTGGGGCTCATAGTATTATGCCATGGGAAGTTCATGGTGAAACTGATCGTTTTTATTCTTTTTGCATTAAAGCTATCAGAACAATATTTATTTGCCTCATCATATACCTTTTCTCTACTCGTCAGAGTCCAAATTATGTCACTGCCTCTTTGCAGCACATGGGATAAGTCCTGACAGCCAGCCCCTTGCTTTAATAACAATGACTTCTACTGTGCTACTCCACTTTGATGATTGTAAATTCAATCACAACTGGGCACTATTAACTTTCCTTTACATAACGCTCCCAATGATACACTCCAACTTCCAAGACACCCTCAAAGGGAATCTGAAGGGGTATTCCTGGCCAGTGTTGTCTGAATTCAGAGTCTGATCAGTATACAGGTTCTCTTCATCAGTATTGAACATAGTTTAAATTTTCTACGACTACTTTCCTTTCACAACTTCTACTGTGAGGACCAGTGCAAAGAATTTGTTTAGCCTGTCCACATCACCAGCATTGCAACTAGATGATGACCTGAGTCTTCACTTGATGAACACCCTGATAATTCTCCCACGAAGGTGTTCACTTTTCATGTTGTACACGATTGGATGGATCAGAAGTGGAATCAGCCGGTAGACATAGCCCAGGACAACCTGAAGCAAGTGAGAAGAGCTATTCCCAAATCTGTGTAACAAAGCCAGTCCAATCTCTGGTATGTATTATTCCCTGATCTGGCTGATTACCATGACCCCTTTCAAAGAAGGGGGCTAGTGTAGACACAGCCATAGTGTTAGAAACAGTGTTTTGTTTGTTATCAGGAAACTGTATCATAAGAACATAAGAACATAAGAACATAAGAATGGCCATACTGGGTCAGACCAAAGGTCCATCAAGCCCAGCATCCCATCTGCCGACGGTGGCCAATGCCAGGCGCCCCAGAGAAGGAGAACAGAAGACAAGTGATTTATCTCCTGCCATCCATCTCCTGCCCTTGTTATGAAGGCTAGGGCACCATACTTTATCCCTGGCTAATAGCCATTTATGGACCTGACCTGCAAAAATTTATCAAGCTCTTTTTTAAACCCTAATAGAGTCCTGGCCTTCACAGCCGCCTCGGGCAAGGAGTTCCACAGGTTGACTGTGCGCTGTGTGAAGAAAAATTTCCTTTTATTAGTTTTGAACCCACTACCCATCAATTTCATTTGGTGTCCCCTAGTTCTTGTATTATGGGAAAAGGTAAATAATTTTTCTATATTCACTTTCTCCACACCATTCATGATTTTATATACCTCTATCATATCGCCCCTCAATCGCCTCTTTTCCAAACTGAAAAGTCCCAGTCTCTCTAGCCTCTCCCCATATGGGACCCTTTCCAAGCCCCTAATCATCTTAGTCGCCCTTTTCTGAACCTTTTCTAATGCCAATATATCTTTTTTGAGGTGAGGAGACCACATCTGCACGCAGTACTCGAGATGTGGGCGTACCATAGTTTTATATAGGGGAAGTATGATATCTTTTGTCTTATTATCGATCCCTTTTTTAATAATTCCTAACATCCTATTTGCCTTACTAACTGCCGCTGCACACTGCGTGGATGTCTTCAGAGAACTATCCACTATAACTCCAAGATCCCTTTCCTGATCTGTCGTAGCTAAATTTGACCCCATCATGTAGTACGTGTAATTTGGGTTATTTTTTCCAACATGCATTACCTTACACTTACCCACATTAAATTTCATTTGCCATTTTGCTGCCCAATCACTCAGTTTGCTGAGATCTTTTTGTAGTTCTTCACAATCCCTTTTGGTTTTGACTGTCCTGAACAACTTGGTGTCATCTGCAAACTTTGCCACCTCACTGCTTACCTCATTTTCCAGATCATTGATGAACAAGTTGAACAGGATCGGTCCCAGGACTGAGCCCTGGGGAACACCACTAGTTACCCCCCTCCATTGTGAAAATTTACCATTTATTCCCACCCTTTGTTTTCTGTCTTTTAACCAATTCCCGATCCATGAAAGGACCTTTCCTCCTATCCCATGACCACCTAATTTACATAAAAGCCTTTGGTGTGGGACCGTGTCAAAGGCTTTCTGGAAGTCTAGGTATATTATGTCCACTGGGTGCCCCTTGTCCGCATGTTTATTAACCCCTTCAAAGAATTCTAATAGATTAGACAGACACGACTTCCCTCTGCAGAAACCATGCTGACTTTTGCCCAACAATTCGTGCTCTTCTATGTGCCTTGCAATTTTACTCTTTACTAGTGTTTCTACTAATTTGCCTGGTACTGATGTTAAACTTATCGGTCTATAATTGCCAGGATCTCCTCTAGAGCCTTTTTTAAATATTGGTGTTATATTGGCCGTCTTCCAGTCATTTGGTACCAAAGTGGATTTAAAGGATAGGTTACAAACCACTGTTAATAACTCCGCAATTTCACATTTGAGTTCTTTCAGAACCCTTGGGTGAATGCCATCTGGTCCTGGAGACTTGTTACTATTCAGCTTATCAATTAATTCCAAAACCTCCTCTAATGTCACTTCAATCTGAGTGAGTTCCTCAGATTTGTCGCCTAAAAAGGCTGGCTCAGATTTAGGAACCTCTGTAACATCTTCAGCCGTGAAGACTGAAGCAAAGAAATCATTTAATCGCTCCGCAATGGCACTGTCTTCCTTGATCGCTCCTTTTATATCTTTATCATCCAAGGGCCCCACTGCTTTTTTAGCAGGCTTCCTGCTTCTAATGTATTTAAAAAACATTTTACTATTGTTTTTTGAATTTTTGGCTAGCTGTTCCTCAAACTCTTTTTTGGCTTTTCTTACTACATTATGACAGTTAATTTGGGAGTGTTTATGTTCCTTTCTATTTTCCTCACTAGGATTTGACTTCCACTTTTTAAAAGCTGCCCTTTTCTCTCTCACTGCCTTTTTAACATGGCTGTTTAGCCATGGTGGTTCTTTGTTAGGTCTCTTACTGTGTTTTTTTATTTGGGGTATACATTTAAGTTGGGCCTCTAGTATGGTGTCTTTAAACAGTTTCCATGCAGCTTCCAGGGATTTTAGTTTAATTACTCTACCTTTTAGTTTCTGTTTAACTAGCTTCCTCATTTTAGTGTAATTCCCCTTTTTGAAATTAAATGCCAGAGTGTTTGACCGCTGCGGTGTTCTTCCCAACACAGGAATATTAAAAGTTATTATATTGTGGTCACTATTTCCAAGCGGTCCAGTAACAGTTACCTCTTGGACCAGATCCTGCGTTCCAGTCAAGACTAGATCGAGAATCGACTCTCCCCTTGTGGGTTCCTGTACTAGCTGCTCCAAGAAGCAGTCATTTAAGGCATCAAGAAATTTAATCTCTGAATCCCGTCCTGAGGTGACATGCACCCAATCAATATGGGGATAATTGAAATCTCCTATTATTACTGTGTTTTTTATTTTGATAGCCTCTCTAATCTCCCTCATCATTTCAGCATCACTATCACTGTCCTGGTTAGGTGGTCGGTAATATATTCCTAATGCCATATTCATATTAGAGGAATGAATTGTTATCCATAATGATTCTATGGAACATTTTGATTCCTTTAGGATTTTTACTTCATTTGATTCTATATTATCCTTCACATATAGTACCACTCCGCCACCCGCACGACCTGTTCTGTCTTTCCGATATAATTTATATCCCGGTATGATAGTGTCCCACTGATTGTCCTCATTCCACCATGTTTCTGAGATGCCTATTATGTCAACTTCCTCCTTTGATATGAGGTACTCCAGTTCACCCATCTTATTAGACAGACTCCTAGCATTAGTGTAAAAGCATGTTAGAAAACTACCACTATTTATATGTCCGCCTTTCACAGACGTGGTGGATTTTTTTATGCACGATTGTTTCACATAGAACTGTTCACTGAATAAAGAATTAATGGCACAAACCTATTGCAATTAATATGTGGAATTCTTATGTGATATTTTCAAAAGGAAAAACTAAAACATTAACACCTCTTTCTTTTAGCACAGCTAGGTCAAGCCGTTCTTTCAGAGTTGATTTCTCAGTTTAGGCACAGTCTTCACATGTAGCGTCTCTCATCAGGATTTCTCAAAACCATAAGGAAGTTGAAAGTTCACCACATCTCAGCCCTCTGGCAATCACTTGTCAGCAAACACAAGTACAGTAGTTCCTCTGTCCCTGGGTTAATAGTTGAATGGTTCTCCTCAGATTCAGTTCTATCAGTCTGTTGCATGTCTCTGGGGTGGTAACAGCCATTGGAGCATTATAGAAAATTTTCATTCCTGGGCCGTCACTTTCAACTTTTTCTTTCCCCCATTGTGGCACCCTAATAAGTTATGAAAGAGGATGTGAAAGAAGACGTGAATAGCTTTGGAAATCTTAAACATAGTCTTCAGACTCCCAGTTGTCTAAAGATCACAGTTTAGAAACCACAAATCTAGTACTTTGTAACCCCAAACATGTTATTCGGGTACAAATGGGGATTGCAAGAAGTAGATTTCAAAGTCTACTGCCTGTGGAAGTTCATTCCCACGTGACAATAGTGCACGGTTTTCTGGCTACATATAATAATGAATTTATCTGCTAAACCTGTTTCTTGGGATGTTTGCTGCAGAGCTATATTGGATCAGCTATACTGACACTTCTGTTATATCTGTGTTAGGTTAAACCCATTTGGCTCATCTTAGTTTCATAACAGGATGCTGGAAAACAAGCAGGAAGGAAAGCAACAGCTGAAGAAAAGGTGAAACCCAATGAGCACTTCAGGGTTGATGAAAGACATCTCTGGACCTCCAAGATGTGAGGCACCAGTTTCTGGACTTGAGCCTCATTGCAGATCTGGTTTTGCCAGGCCTGGGAATATGTGCTGAGGCTGGACAGCAGTTGTTAAGGAGCTCTTCAGATATGCTGTCAGTATCTGAAGGCCTCAGCTGGCTTGGATCCATCAGAGTGGGAGGTCTTTGGATCAGAGACACGTGATCACTGGTTTGAGTTTGTTTCTTTGTTTTTCAAACTCAGGCTGTGGATTGATTGCAGTTAATTCATGTAATTAATTCAAAAGAATTAATTGTGACTTTAAATATAATTCAAGATTAATCACTGGTTTACTCACACTTTTAAAGAATTCTACAATACCAAAACAAAACAGCAGACACATAGCACTTTAAAACTAAAAAAATTAGGCGAGGATCTTTCATGGGACAGACCCACTTCTTCAGATCTAGAAGAATACCGAGTGAATGTTAGTAAATATATTGGCTTCTTTTTCCTCATCTTCAAATACAGAAATTTCAATTACAATGCAGAAAATAGGAGTATCCACTGCTCAGTTTATATTGTTATTTTTATTATAAATATACACACTGTAAAAGAGAAAACAAAAAGAAATAATGTTTTCTGTTCACCTCCTAAATGTGTTTTGGTGCAATTTACTTCTCATGGAAGTGCATGTCACTGTTGAAGATCTTAAAAGAAAGAAAGAAAAAAAAAGCAATAAGTGTGCTCAAAACCAAACTCTGTGGTGCTCAGACAATGGCAGAGATGCCGGTAGACTCGTAACTCTGAGATACATGTACAGGTCAGAGTTTCTAGAGCCCTCAGCCAGTGAGGAATTAGAAATGGTTTCTGTTGAATCTGTTACCACAGAGTAATAGAGCTCTGAATTCCACCTTCCACGATCCAGCCAGAGTAGAAGCTTTCCAAAAACATTTGCTGACAAAATTTTAAGGGACAAATGAGCCTGAAGGAATTTTGGAACTAACCGCTGAATCAGGGGTACGGGAAAGGGTCTCTTCTCGCTCAGCCTGTGACAGGATCAGGTCCAATGTACACGGTCCCTCTGGAAATGGTACATATGGTCCTGACTCGGCACATTGGGGGTTTACCACTTGGAACTTGTTTGAATGTAGAATTGTTGGGTAGCTTCAACAGCCTCCCATGGAGGATGTAGGGGAACGGTCCTTAAGTTACTTGGTTCTCCCTGCCCTCCAGTTGCATCACTAAATTGCCACAAAAGCCCAGCTGAATCCTGCATCTGCAGATGGAAACTGTTTGTAGCCTTTCCCCAACACTTTGCATTTCAAAGAGAATTAAAGCTGCCAACGTACCCAGTTCCTGTTGGAAGTGGAATTACTGGCACCAGAGGTCTTCACTATAAAGGACGAAACATCATCAGAGAGCTTGCACAGGGAGCAGACAATGTATGTGCAGAGGCAACTACCTTTATGAAGCATAATGATGCATTCCCTTGAGTGCCACATGGCCATCAGGGAACATCAGCTGTTTGGCTTAGTGTGCTCCAGCATTAACCCCATTTCAGCCAATGGCAAACTGCAGGTTGGAAAATCACAGGGCATGGGTGGTGATGCTACTGGACAGCAGCACCTGCTGTACTTCAGGCTCCATTCCTGGAATCGTGTTCATATGGTACTGACGAGGCACATGGCTTCCTTGGGGGTGGCCACATGATTCCTATGGTGCCTTGGAGCTGTCAGCTTGTTCATATAAAATAGAATCATAATAATACTATAGGAGCAGTAACAGAGAGGGAGTCGTGCGAGTCTATATACTGTCAAAACAAAAAGCAGTCAAGTAGCACTTTAAAGATGAGCAAAATAATTTATTAGGTGACCTTTCAAGGGACAGACCCACTTCTTCAGACCACAGCCAACAAAGCCCAGATGCTTTGTATATTGGACAGACTTCTAACTCCCTTAGACAAAGGGTCAATGGGCACAAAACAGACATCAAAACACTCCAGATCCACAAACCAGTTAGTCAACATTTTAATGGAATGGGACATTCTGTCAATGATCTAATGGTATGTGTGTTACTGAAGAAGAATTATCGCACCATTCTGGAAAGGGAAGCCGCCGAGCTGGCTTTTATATTCAAATTTGGCACATAAACACACGGTTTAAATCGTGATGGGAACTTTCTGAGTCACTATAGGGGCTCGTCTGCATACTTGGCTCAGTCTAATTCTTGACCTTCCCCCCCACCCCTCTACTCTCTGATTTGCTCACCTTGATTATCTTTTTCTGATTTGTCCTCCTTGCTTACTGTGTTTGGTTCTCTGTACCTTAAATATTGAGTCTGTTCTGGTCTGGCTATGGTCTGAAGAAGTGGGTCTGTCCCACGAAAGCTCACCTAATAAACTATTTTGCTAGTTTTTAAAGTGCTACTTGACTGCTTTTTGTTTTGATAGTGTATAGACTAGCACAGCTTCCTCTCTGTTACAAAGGAAATCATATTTTCAGTTCACCGCCTACACATGCTATAGTTCAATATCTTTATTATGGAACTGCAGCTTACGATTGTAGATTTTTAAAAAAAATAAGTGCACTCCAAACAAAATCCTGTGGTACTACAAGAAGGGCAGAGATGCCAGTAGACCATAACTCTGAGGCACATTTACAGGTCAGAATTGCTAGACCCCTGAGCCAGTGAGGAAACAGAAATGTGCTCTTCTGAATTCTGCCCTTCACAGTTGAGTGACAGAATACAATCTCTTCAAATTTATTTGCTGGAGCAGATAAACCTGAGGCAATTTGGGAAATAATCACTGATTCAGAAGTGAGAGAGGTGCATGGGAGGGAAGGGTCTCCTCTCATTCAGTCCATGGTAGGATCTGGTCCAATGCTCAAGGCCCACCTAAAAATGGGGAATTTGATCCTGACTCAGGACATCAGGGTTTTAACACTCAGAGCTCATTTTTAATGTGGAATTGCTGTGTAACTTGAATGCTCCCCCCTCCATGAAGTATAGGCAGAAATATGGACAAGGTCCCTTAGCTACCTAGTGCTGCGTGTCCTCCAGCTCCTTCACTTAGTCGCCCTGACAGCCCAGCTGAGTCTTCTGCTGCTGCAAAGAATATTTGCAGATTGAAACAGGTCGTAGCCTTTCCCCTGCATTTTGCATTTGAAAGACAGTGAAACCTGCCAACTTATCAAATTGCTGCTAGAAGGGGAGTTGGTGGCACCAGAGGTCTTCAATCTAAAGGAGAAGACATCATCAGAGAGGTTGCACAGGCAGGAGACAATGTGTGTACAGAGGCAACCATGTTTATGAAGCTTGCTTGTCCATTCCCTTGGGGGCCACTTAGCCATCAGGGAATCTCGGCTGTTTGGCTTTGTGTGTAACATTATTAATCCTATCATGGCCACTGGCAAAGTGCCGGAATCCAGATCAGAAAGGAAGTGAAGGCACACTAAAGACACGGACTGCAGTGCTAGCCCTGCTGTAGACTCCATTCCTGGATGTGTGTTCATATGGTTCTGACAAGTCACATGGCTTCCTTGAGGGTGGCCCAAAAGTGCCAATGATGTTGTTACAGCTCTCGTCTTGATGACAAATAGAATCTTAATAGTACTATCAAACTAAATTTCTCCCAAGCACCCTCCCCTGCTCTTTTCCTTCATCACAAACCCCTGGGTCAGGGCAAGGAAGGGAGACTTCACATGGTTCTGTGTACTAGATTGGAAACCCAAAATTATACCTCCTTATACTATATATCCATTCTTATCAGTTGCTTTGCGCTCAATGTGGGACAGACATGCAATAGCTTTTGTTTATAGGACTGAGATTTTCCCACCCACTTCAGTCAAACCACACTGGTTACGAGAAAACATAAAACAAGTTTATTAGCTTCAGATGGACAAGTTTCATGTGGTTATACACGGCAACACACAGATCACAGCTGATTACGGAGAAAATAAACAAAAGTGTGAACTAAGTCTAGCATGTTTGACAGAGAGGATTTGAATTAGCAAAATGGAGCTCAGTGCCATGTGATTTGGTGCCTCCGCAGGCTCAGTGGGATGTTCAGAGGAAGGCTAAGCTCTTCCATGGTCCTTTATCTTTGCTGATGAGGCATTACACCTGTCTAGCTTTTTTTTCTGGTTTACCCAGAGTGGGCTCATTAACACACTTAATATTCATAACTTCAGGTATGAAAAAGAAGCATACAGACACATATGAAAAAATATGAAATTCATAGTTTTCCTGAGAACCTTTCACAAAACATATCTTGTGACAGTTGCATCATGATTCTGTCATAGTCATATCATGTTCCTACTACTCTGAAAAATATGGGCTATTGTATCACCACCTCTACTGACCCTTCACTGTCGAACAGTTACTAAGTTTTGTCACCAAAAAAGAATGGCTCAGCTTGGGGAAACTCATTCAAACTCTCTACTGCAAGGACTAATGCAAAGAATATATTTAGCCATACTACATCAGCCTCATCTTACTTGAGTTCTCATTTAACTCCTCCATTATTCAGTGGTCCCAGTCACCGATTCATAGTCAAACTGGTTCCATTCTACTTTGAAAAAAAAAAGTCCTTAATTTTTGTGACTTTTGCTAGTTGCCCTTCACATATTTTAAAGTATGTATGCAGTATCACAAACCTCTATTTAAAATTTATGAGTTACAAGTCCCAAAATGAGAATGTTTTAAACTAATCAGATTTTTTTAATATTTCACAGTGGCTTTCATTTTCATTTGATCTTGTTATGTGAGCCTTTAGAGTGCACCTACAGAATATTTTCAACCTTTTTGTAACTTACTTTTTTTCAAATAAACCGTTTTTTAAGCAAAACGGAAAGCTGAGATCCCCACACACTGTCTTGACCCCATAAACTAGGGCCTGAAGGAAGACAGGAAACTATGTGAGATGCCCAAGAAAATATGAGGAGCTTGTTCTGGAGGGCATATCTCAAGTGAAGGATCCACAAATACAGGAAGTGAGGATTGGTAAGTGGATAATTGTGATCACACAGTCCCCTGGGGGTAGAAACTCTGTCTCCATCAGGAGACCCTATCACCGTACAGAGCCCTCATCTTCCATTTCTCAGGAGATCCCACCACCCTGCTTTCTGAAGGCAGCCTTGCTTCACTATAATTGCAGCCCCTTCCTGTCCTTTTCCTCTGGGCCCTCACATTCCCCATCACTTCCCACTGGGCCTGTCCACTTCTCTTCCACTTCTCCAAAGCTCTGCTCCCTGGACAGGACATAGCTGTACTGTGGTAAGAGCTACCCATGAAATCCAGGAGTCTGTGCGTAGCCCAGGACTCTCCACTTTCTCTGGGCTCTGTTTCCTGGGGGCACTGGCACAGGTCACAGGATTTTTCTGATATCCAAGTCCACTGTCCAGGGCAGATGCAGGGTCTGTGGTTCCTAACATTTTGTCTGGTTCCCTCTCCAGCTCTTAGCAAGGTCCAGCACCAGGAGACACAGCCTTAAATAGACAGGAGGAGATGAGTGCTTGTCTTTGGAGAGAGAAATAGGGCAGAGCAAAGGACATCAGGGAAGATGATCCATCATGCATGAGCTGGTCATATTCTATATTTTATGTGAAGGTGGGTGATGAACTGACCCTTCACTTGACAAACACTCTGATTATCCTCCCACGAAGGAGTTCACTTTTCATGCTGTACACGATTGGATGGATCACAGGTGGAACCAGCCGGTAGACATAGCCCAGGACAACCTGAAGAAAGTGAGAAGAGCTATTCCCAAATCTGTGTAACAGAGCCAGTCCAATCTCTGGTATGTAGAAAAGCAGAACAGCGCAGAGGTGGGATACACACGTGTTCAGGGCTTTGAGGCATTTTGTGCGGGATGTGAGGCTCAGCACTGTTTTGAGGATCATCACATAAGAGAGGAAGATGAGAAGCGAGTCCAGCACCATTGTTGAGAATGCAACGGACAAGCCATAGATGTTGTTCACTGTAATGTCTGAACAAGCCATCGTCATGACGTCCTGATGCAGACAGTAGGAATGGGAGAGGACATTGGCTCCACAATACTGGTACCGTTTCAGGAGAAAGGGTAGTGGGAATATTAGAGCCATTGATCTTACCACAAACACCAGTGCTAATCTGGCTATTCTTGGATGGGTTAAGATGGAAGCATATCTCAGCGGGTTACAGATTGCAATGAAGCGGTCAAAAGCCATCATCAGGAGCACTGAGGATTCAATACATTGAAGAGTGTGGATGAAGAATATCTGGACAAAACAAGCACCGAGGCTGATCTTCCTAGAGTTAAACAAATATACACCCAGTATTGTCGGTATGGTGGCTATCAATAAACCAAGGTCTGTAAGGGCCAACATGGAAAGAAAAATATACATAGGCTCATGGAGGATTGGATCTGTTTTTATAATGAACAGAATAACTGAGTTTCCTATTAATGAAATAGCATACAGTAAGCAGAAGGGGATGGAGATCCAGAGATGGATGGCTTCCTGCCCAGGTATTCCAGTGAGAAGGAACACTGCAGAGGTGTGTTTGGTGTTATTGACAGCTGACATAACGTATTGGATAGGCCTAAGGAGGTTCGGATTTCCTTCCTGGCAAGAAAAAAAATAGGACGATATTTAACGAGGCATCAGTTCCTCTCAGTGCAAACCTAGACTCACTCAGGAGGTCAAAGAAGATCTGCAAACATATAACCTAGGATTTACACCACTGCAAGACTCAGTTAGGCCATCAGGCCATCTGGCCCTGTATCCAATGACAAGTTCTAGATGCTGCAGAGGAAGTTGGAAGAACTCTGCGTAAGGCAGATATGACAGGACCACCTCCCAGGGAAAGTTTTACCCAACTCAGTCGTATATTGTTTCTCTTACAGCAAGTAGGGACCCATCAGGAATTGACAAAGTTACCGCAGAGGGGGCTGTGAAATGTCAACTTCCACTCCAATCCCACTTTGATTCATTTTTATAATGGTGTTAAATATACAAAAATTGTTTTTAATTTATAAGGGGGAGGTCACACTCAGAAGCTTGCTGTGTGAAGGGAATCACCAGGACAACTGATTGACAGCTACTGCACTAGTCATACATTTTTGTGGTGTAAATCAGGAAAGTTTAGAGTCCCTTGATGCTTTTTAAAACAATCCTTCAAGATGGTTGATTTTCTGGTTTTATGTACATAAGCATCCAGTCGTTCTTTGAATCCTGCCATCACATTTGTATCTTGTGATTGGGGGTCCTTCAGCTTCCTTGGACACTGTGTAATGTGACATTTGTGACCTTCTCAAGAAACTCATTCTGGTCTTCTGCCTCTGCATGTTACCCATTCTATCATGATATGTATAAACACATGCAAATTGCATGGTGAAAGCTGTTATTGCATGTATCTGTTCTGCCCTGAATCTATTTATAAATGCATTTCATTTGCGGGCACAGAGAGTTAGCCGTGTTCGTCTGTATCTTCACAAAACAAAAAAGCCATCTGGTTGCACCTTAAAGACTAATAATACTCTTTTTTAGGTGATGAGCTTTCATGGGATAGACCCACTTGGTCAGATGTGGAAAACCCTGGTAGCCGATAACTCTCCCTGTCTGTCCCACAAAAGCTCATGACCTAATAACGAATATTGTTAGTCTTTAAGTTGCTACAGTTTTTTTTGTCTTTTCATTCCCTGTATTTTGTATTTTCTTCGCTCCTGGGAATTCAAATTATGTAACTATGTATATGGGATAAATTCTTGGGCCCAAATTCTTCACTCAGAAACACTGACTTCAACAGAGTCAGTCCAGATTTATATGTCTGGATTCGATCAGAACCAGGCCCCATTAACTTTATTTACCTGATGTTCCTGGTGTTACACTCTTACACCCAAGAATTCCTCCAAGAGAAGCTAAAGTGCTTTCCCTGATCAAAATTGATTGATTCCAGAGAATGCCATTATCCTACATGTGGGTTTTCATGCTCACAGGATCTGCGCTCCTTCCCTAAGCAAAAGTCAGGAGATATTTGGCTAGGTACAAGTTCACAAAGAGGGCAACTTCATCTGGGCAGGGGAAGAGCTGGCTTCACAAATGATTGAACAGTGCAAACACTTGCTTTCCACTCATATGCACAATAGTATGCAAGAGTCTTCAGCCACACTCCTGTAAGAGGTCATGGTTGCAAATTACAAACAACCAGTTCCAAACTCCTTTCCCACTCATCCGCTTTTCTCTTTGCTAGCGTTAGAAACAACGGTAGTCAGTTACCAGGAGACAACATCATACAATTACTCACTGAGAGAAGAGTTAATGGCACAAACCCATTGCCTATGAAATGTAGAGCACCTGTGAAATATTTTCTCAAGCAAAGGCCACTAAGCAGTAAAGATACAATTGATCCTTCTTGTAGAGATTCCAAAATCTCTGCTGCTGGCTTTCCATGTCCATGTGTAACTCACACACCTATTTGTGGTTAACTGTCCCATGTAGTGGTACCTAGACCACTTCACAGAGAAAGAATAAGTGTCCTCTCCAACCTAAGCTGAGAGCCAGCTGGCTTTTAGCTCAATCTATAGAGGCACCTACACTAAGCTGCAGAAGTCCCAGGGTCAAGTCTGCTTGTGGGCAGGTACACACACGTCATGAGCAATTGGGTTGCACTATTAGAATTAAAATACAAAGATTTCCATGCCACTTAGACAGCTGATCCTTAGAAAACATTCATGGGCCAACTGTTTCTTCTGTTCTTTCAGAGCTGATTTCCCAGCTTAGAACTGGGTCTTAAAATAGGTCTCAGTCATCACCCAGTCACTTGTCAGCAACAAACAGTCTAGGATATCCTCTGCCCTAACTTAACACCTGATTGGTTTCCCTCAGGTTTTGTTCTGCCAGCCTGCGGTATCTAGCTGGAGTGGTAACAAGCATGGGTGTTAGTGCAGAAAATATTCATTGCTTGATCTTTCAGTCTCCAGCACATGTTCATCGGCACAATCAGGTTTGCAGGGAATGCATTTCAAAATCAGATGCATAAGTATTAATAGAAACTTGAAACTTCCTTTCACACACATTAAGGCAGTCTGTTGCTCTGAGATGTTTGGAACTGGTGACATTTGTAAAGAAATTTTAAAAAAAATGACTTACTAGCATGGAAAACTAAAGGGGATATCACAGAGGTCTATAACATCATGACATGACTGGTGTGGAGAAAGTGAATAAGGAAAAGTTATTTATTGTGCCCCTAAAACAAAAACTAGGGGCCACTGAATGAAATGGATGGGCAGAAGGTTTAAAACAAACAAAAGGAAGCTTGTCTTCATGTAGCACAAAGTAGCTGGTGGAGCTCCTTGCCGGAGGAAGTTGTGAAGACCATGACATTAACAGTTCAAAAAAGAACTAGACAAATTCATGGAGGTTAGGTTTATCAATGGCTGTTAGCCAGGATGGGTAGGAATGGTGTCCCTGGATTCCAGAAAAGGGATCACTTGATGATCACCTGTTCTATTTGCACCTTCTGGGGCATCTGGCCTTGGCCACTGCTTGAAGACAGGACACTGGGCTAGATGGACCTTTGGTCTGACTCAGTGTGGC
Source organism: Carettochelys insculpta (assembly GCF_033958435.1). Taxonomy (NCBI): domain Eukaryota; kingdom Metazoa; phylum Chordata; order Testudines; family Carettochelyidae; genus Carettochelys; species Carettochelys insculpta. Next base: position 8,829,240 of record NC_134137.1, read on the forward strand.
CATTCTTATGTTTTGTCTCTGTCTGAGTTTCTATGTCCCATATTAATAAAATACATAGCACATGAGAATGAGATTGTGACAGACATGGAGCTGAGCTGCTATAAAGAAGCTGTGTGCTCAGTCCAGCTCTTGTGATGTTTCCTGTGGCGATATAATGGTTTAACTATTGGAAAGTTTATTTAGTGGCTGTATTATGTGAAACCAGCACTTCTTAGCTTAGTAGACGGCTGCTGGCAAACAAGCTGGAAGGGAAGCAGCAGATGAATACGTATCACTCAGTGAAGCATCTTTAGGGAGCTTGAGAGACCTTGCTGGAGCTACAAGCTAGGAAGACCCTATTTCCAGTCTCCAGCCACGTTACATGGCTTGCTCTGCCAGAGAGGGAAGCCTGTGCAGAGGTGCGGCAGCTGTTGCTGAGAAGCCCTTTACACTTTCAGGCACAGACACCACCGGGGAAGTCAGAATATGCTGATTTGCCAGCTCTTCAGATTAAACAGTAATTTGGTTCCACAACATTAGCTGGTCGCTCACCTCACCACTACTCACACTCTCGAAAAGGGAAGACCCACAGGTGCTGAACCAGGTGGCTCTGCAGAGTGGACACAGGCGACCCCAACTTATTCTAGGCCACAGCGCAGTCTGGGGTAGGAGGATGGTGGAATTCAACCTCCTGAGAGGGAAGGCTGTGAGGCCTGACATCAGGCACTGAGACCAGAGAAGGGCAGAGGTGCCATTAACTCTGTACCATTGAGGACAGAAATGCTGGAGACCATAGTCTGTCAGGAAATAGAAATATGCCCTCTTGGACCTCTTACCACAACATAACATACATCTGAATTTCTCAGTTCACACTCAAGCGAGAAAATAAAACCCTTGAAAATGTGCTTGCTAATTAAGTTTCCAGAACTTAATATATCTGAGCCAAAGGGAGAACTAGTCACTAATATTCCATGGGGTCTCCCCTCACTCAGCCCTGGCAGCATTAGCCTCAGAGCACATGGCACCTTTAGAAACAGGAACGCTGGAGAAATCCTGACTTGGGGTGTCAGGGTTTTACCACTCAGAGCTTGCTTTGAAAGTCCCAGTTCTGTGTAGCTTGAACAGCCACCCCATGGAGCATGCAAAGATAGAGGGGAGGGGTTCCCCAGCTTCCTACCATTCCCTGCCCTCCCGCCCATCACTGAGTTACCCCAACAGCTCAGCTGAGTCCTCTGCTGCTTCACAGAACATCTGCAAATAGAAACAGCTGGCAGCCTTCCTCTGCACGCCACGTTTGTAAAGATTATGAAACCTGCCAACGTACCACTGACACTACAGATCTTCACCCCAGAGAACAAGGAATCATCGGAGAGGTGGAACAGGAGGCAGGCAGTGTGTGTTCAGACAGAGAGGCCACTGCCTTTATGAGGCATGCTGGCAAGTTCCCTTGGGGGTCCCTTGGCTGTTAGGGAACCTCAGGTGCTTGGCTTTGTGTGCAACAATGTTAAGCCCGTCACAGCCAATGGCAAACTGCAGGAGGCGGAATCACAGGGGATGGGTGGTTATGTTACACAACTGTACTGCAGCCCCAGCCCTGCTCCTGGAATCCAGGGTTGTCATCACTTTTCATATGGTTCTGATTAGGCACATGGCTACCTCATTGTAGAGAAGGGTTACTGATGATGCTGTCACCGCTGTAATATAAGTGTACGCTGACAGACCTGGGTTGCCGACCCCAGGGATAGAACCTGCCAGCATAGGGTCAAAAGCCCTACAGTCTACCATGTGAGCTAAAGACCAGATGGCGCTCAGATGAGGCTGTAGAGCAGATACTTCACTTCACCCAGATGAGGTCTCAGTGCTTCTGGGTACTACATGATTCCCCCGGCTGAGGAAGCACATCCTGAGCTTCTGAGACCTTCCAGCAGTTCTTTCCCAACCGATGCACCAGTTGTAATGCCAACAGGCACAGGTTGCTGGCCCTAGGAACAGAACTAGCAAGCAGAGGGTTTAAAGCCCTGCATTCTACCACATGAGCTAAAGGCCAACAGGAGTTGTAGAGCAGACACTTCACTCACCCCAGATGAGGTCTCAGTGTCTCTGGGTACTACATAAGTAACAATAAAATAAAAAAAAAAGAATATTACCTAATACAGGGCCAGATTTCTCCCCATCAGGTCCCTTTCCTGTGTATGAATCCAGGGTGCAGGCCAGGAGAGGGAAGTTCCACAAGGTTCTGTACATGAACATTTTTCTCGGATGGTTCCAGTAGGGGCGGTCCCCTCTCTTCCCCTTGAGGAATAAAAATGGGGGCCAAGCATACAGGCACCTCCAAGCACAAGCACACATCTCAGTGATCCCCTGGTATCCAGGACCACCCACCCATAACCTCTGGGCCTCCACAACTGCTCTAGGACCCTCTCTAGCACCCTGCTAGCACAGGATGATCAGAGATGTGCTACTAGGCCCTATCACAGTAGTCTTTGCCCAGGAGCTTTGTGCAGAATAGAGGGGTTCCACAGAGCTAGAAGGCTGGTTAGAGTAGCTGATGGGCCCAATATGACAGCCAGTTACTGCTCAGGAAATTTAAGCTTTCTATACCCAGAGTTTAGCTGAGATTTTAGAACAAAAAAGATCCATTTCCTCTGGAAACCCACCCCCCAAAATGGGTGAAAAGGACATGTTTAGAATTGGATGAATGTTTTTACACCAAGAGGAAAAACTTTCAATTTCCCAGCCCAGCTCAAACTCAAACCATGATCTTCCATCCAGGGAGCTGCATCACCTCACCACTAGGGAGGCAGCAGTAGGTCCTCCTTCATCCTGCTAGGCTGAGCCACCTCTCAGGGTGACCACACATACTAGAGAGAAAAGCAGAACTACCCAGAGGCCCACCCAATCTGCCCCCGTGATGCTGTCACCCATCTCTGGAACCTTGCAGGTTGTCACTGGTGGCTGGAAAGCTAGAACATCTGAAGACGGTGCAACTCATAGGCTCAGAAACCAAGAATGCACAAAAATGAACCCCACTTTAACATATTTTTAAAACTCGTTATTTTTAACTGATCTCTTGATTTTTTTGGATGTAGGACTCCGAGTTATTGAATGAGGCTGCGTATTTTTGCACATGTTGTTCAAAAGTGCTGAATAGACAAAACAATGAAAAGCAACTTTTCTAAAGCCGGTCAGAAGCCCGAGGCCAGCCATGCAATCAGTCTAGCCAATGCACCATTGTGATTCCAAATGAGCCCTGAAGATAGGTGAGGCGGTTGCAGAGAGCCGACATGAATTCTGTGCATTGATCTTCACTGTTGAGGATGTGAGGCACATTTCCACACCTGAACCATTCTTTTTAAGTGACATATATGAGGAGCTGTCCCACCTCGAGGTGTCAATAAATGACTTGGTGATTTTGCACCCCATATTCATCCTATAGTTACAATTAGGTTATGTTTAAGGCACAACTTGGATACAACTGGCACAGAATATGCCTTGGGAGGTTCATTTGGTGATCCCTGGAAACATTGCAGATAGGTCTCTGAAAACCTCTGCTCAATGGGCAGTGTCACTCAAAATATGTAATAGAACACTGGGACCCATAGGAGGTGATTGCATTAGTGCAGAAAAGGTACAGCTGTGACCTCTAAGTGATGGAGACCAGAAATTGTGGGTGGATGGGCAAAGCTACCAGTGGATCATTGAAATTTGTACATAACTTTGGGCACCCCTGGATCCAAGGTTCCCCTTTTCACTTCTCAGGGAGAAGGGAAAAGACCTCCCCTCCTGGAAGGATCGCAGAGAAATTTCCTTGTAGGAGACCTTGTGACATCCCCTTTCCCTGACTTCCAAACTGGGCTGGTATTGCAGAAAAAGGAGATGCCAGGGAGAAATCTAGTTCACTATTTGTTATTATTATTATTATAATCATTATTATATAAGCAAGATCACAGCTGTGACAGTATCATCGTTACCACTCGAGTGCACCTGAGGGAACCGTGTGACTAATTGGAACCTTAGGAACAATGAAGACAATTGTAGATCCCAGGAACAGGGCTTGGAGGATGCTGCAGGCCAGGTGTTCAACATCACAATACGTCCCCTGTGATTTGGCCTCCTGCAGTTTGCCATTGGCGGTGGCAGGCTGAAAGCTGGTGCACATGAAGCCAAGCAGCTGAGGGTCCCTGATGGCCAAGTGGTCCCCCAAGGAAACGTGCAAACATGCTTTATAAAAACAATTACCTCGCTATCTGAACAGACACGGCTTGCTGCCTGTGCAACCTCTCTGATGATTCCTTCTCTTTCACAGTGAAGACCTCTGGTGCTGGCAGCTCACCGCCTCACAGGAATTGGTATGTTGGCAGGTTTCACGCTCTTTAAAATGCAAAGGGCAGGGGAAAGGCTGCCAGCTGTTCGCATGTGCAGATGTTCTGTGCAGTGCCATAGGACTTATTTGGGCTGTCAGGGTGACCTGTTGATGGAACTGCAGGCCAGGCAGCACTAGGTAGCTTGGGAACACCTGCCCTACCAGTGCCCAAGCTCCACTGTGAGGTATTCAAGCTACACAGATATTCTAAGAAAGTTTGGCGTGTTGTTACAACTCTGACGCCCAGAGTCAGGAGTGGGCTGTCATTTCTATAGCTGCACTCTGCACCAGACCCATCCCTGCCAGGGACACGTGAAAGGAAACCCCACAGAATATAAGTGACCAGTTTCCAAATCGCACCTGGTTTATTGTCCGATTGAAATTTAATCAGCAAATGCATTTTGAAACCTTTCCCTCATGCTTTTGTTGTGAAGGCAGGTACTCAGAGCTGCATTGCTCTGCAGTGACAGGCAAAATGAGGCATACTTCTGTGTGCTGATTGCTCTATTATTTCCTCCTGTAGATACCCCTCAGAGTTACATGCTACTGGTAGATCTGATCCCACTCTTCTTTCTGAGCACTAAATGGCAGGCCTCAAACCTTTCCCTCTTGATTCTCTTACCCTCAGACAGGGCTCTGTGCTCCCAGACTGCTGCCACAAGTGGGTTCTGCATCTATGGTTCATCCTTTTGGGAGGCCGAGAATTGCGTTTAAGTCCTCTTTAAAATGAACATCAGGAAGAAACAAGAAGTCCTGTGGCACCTTAGAGACTAACAGATGTTTTGGAGCATAAGGTTCCATGGGACTTCCTGTTGCTCTCGAAGATACAGACTAACACGGCTATCTCTGTGATACTTGTCAGGAAGAGAGTATAACATGGGCTAATAAGGGGGTTTTCAAACAACAGTCTGTTCAGGCCTCTAATCCCCAAACCTCCCACTCTGACAAGCACCCCACCAGACCGAGGGTCTTCAGAGTTGCCTAGTGTTGACTGCTTCAATCTGAAGAGCTTCTCAGCAATGTCTGCCCCACCTCTGAACAGACTCCCAGCATTGGCAGAATGAGTTGTGTAACGTAGGTGAAGCCTGTATATAGGCTTTTCCCAGCTTGTAGCTCCACTGGGGTCTCACAACTGCCCTGACATGTACATTACTGCACATTAGTTCCATGTCTGTCCCAGTGTCCCTTCCTTTTGGTGCCAATTTTATGGATGCAGAACACGGGCAGTGAGGAAGAGATAGGGAAAGATATTACTTTCATGTGAGAAATGAAGTTCTGTTTCGATGAATACTCATCCATTTCACTCTGCTTGCTCAAGAAGGACAGGCAGGACAAAATGGGAGGAGGTGCTGGGTTACTTATTATAAAATATACACACTTGGTCTCAGCTGGAGATGGAAATAGGTGACAGACTTCCGAAAGTTTTTGAGTAAAGATAAAAGGGATACAAAATAAGAGGGGGTGTCATAGTAGGGACCTACTACAGTACAGAACACCTAGCTATGAAGAAGAGGTGGAGGAGGCTTTCTTTAAACAGCTGAAAAAAACATCCAAAGCATAGTGATTGGGGACTTCAGCTTCTTGACACTAAGGAATGGTAGGAGAGAAAAGGCAAAATAAAGATATCAGATTTCAGGAAAGCAGACTAGCAAACTCAGGGAGTTGGTTGGTAAGATGCTAGGGGAAGTGAGTAAGAGGAAACACAACTGAAGACAGCTGACAGTTTTTCAAAAAAGAAACCATTATTAAGCACACAGGAGTAATTATTCCACTGCACAGGAGAACTCTGGCAAGAGACCACCCTGGTTTAACCATATTTTGAATGATGTAAAAATAAAAGAGTCTAAAAAGTGGATAGTAGTTCAAATGATAAAGAATGAATATAAACAAAACAAGTATGAAGGGAAAATAATTAGAAAGGCAAAGGCACAAAAAGATCTCAACTGTGCTAGAGACATAAAAGTATCTAGAAAACATTCTCCAAGTGCATTAGAAGGAGGAGTAAGACCAAGGACAGGGTAGACCTGTTATTCAAAGAGAGAAAACCAATAGAAGATAATGTGGAAATTGCAGAGGTATTTCATGTTTTTGTTTTGATTTTCACAAGGAAGATTGGAGGTGATTGGATGCCTAACACAGTGATTGCCAGTGCAAATATGTTAGATTCAGAAGCTAAAATAGGAAAAGGACAAGTTAAAATTCCTTAGGCAAGTTAGATATCTTTCTATGTAATGCAAATATTACAAGCCAAACTGGCATGACAGGTATGTATATTACGAGCCAGAAGAAGAGTAGCTGTAATCTCTACAGGAAGCAGCAGGGGTAACTTCATGGCTTATTTGCTTTTTTCTTTAGAAAAAATATTTAGAAATACCCCACATAAAGCTGACAATCGGTTTGTGATATTTACTCTTTGTTCAGAGAATGATTTTATGATACTGTCTCCTGGTAACTTTCTAGAAGCTGTTTCTAACTTTTACATTCAGAGCCATGAATATTATTCTTCCACAAAACCTGTGAAGGACTTTGCAATAGTGTTCAGAGAACATATCCACTAGTGCAGAAAAGGGAATCCTAATAGTGGTTGTACAGTAAACCCTCAATTTAATGGTAATACTATGTGACAATGCACTGACCTTCCCAGCCTATCACTGACTCCTGTCCTCTGCCACCCTTCTTCCCTTCCACCCTTCAGCCTCATTCTTCCCCTCACACGCCCTCTATATAAAGGAAAAAAATAACAACCCAGGAAAGTACAGATAAGTCAGTTTAATTTCTGTGCTGGTAAAGATAATGCAGCAAATAATTAAGGAATTCATCTGCAAACATCTGGAAGAAAATAAGGTGATAGGTAACAGCCAACATGGATTTGTGATGAACAAATTGTTACAGACCAATCAGATAGCACTTTTTTTTTTCCTTCCGGGATAACAAGTCTTGTGGATAAGGGAGAAGCAGGGGATGTGGTATACCTAGACTTTAGTAAGGCATTTGACATGGTCTCGCATGATCTTCTTATCAATAAACTGAGCAAATTCAAATTAGATGGAGCCACTATAAGGTGGGTGTATAACTGGCTGGATAACGGTTCTCAGAGAGTGGTTATTAATGGTTCACAGTTGTGTTGGAAAGGCATAACAAATGGGGTTCCACAGGGATCTGTTTTGGGACCAGTTTTATTGAATACCTTCATCAAGATATTATATATTGTATATTAGATAGATATTATCATAGAAAGTACCCTTATTACATTTGTAGATGATACGAAGCTGGGAGGGGTTGCAGCTGATTTGAAGGATAGGGTCATAATTCAAAATGATCTGGACAAACTGGAGAAATGGTCTGAGGTAAACAGGATGAAGATTAATAAGGACAAATGCAAAGTACTGCACATAGGAAGGAACAAACAGCATCATACGTAAAATATGGGAAGCCACTGTCTAGGAAGGAGTAATGCAGAAAGAGATTTAGCGATCATAGTGGACCACAAGCTTAGTATGAGTTAACAGTGTGATGATATTGAAAGAAATGCAAACATGATTCTGGGATGCATTAATAGGAGTGTTGTGAGCAAGACATGAGAATTCATTCTTCTGCTCTTCTGAGCACTCATTAGGCCTCAGTTGGAGTATTGTGTCCAGTTCTGGGCACCACATTTCAAGAAAGATGTGGAGAAATTGGAGAAGGTCCAGAAAAGAGCAACAAAAATTATTAAAGGTCTAGAGGACATGAGCTATGAGGGAAGACTGAAAGAAATGGGCTTGTTTAGTTTAGAAAAGAGAAGACTTAGAGGGGACACGATAGAGGTTTTCAAGTGCCTCAAATAGGGTACAAGCAGGAGGGAGAAAAATTGTTCTCAGCCTCTGAGGTTAGGACAAGGAACAATGGGATTAAACTGCAGCAAGGGAGGTTTAGATTAGACATTAGGAAAAACTTCCCAACCTTCAGTGTGGTTGAACACTGGAATGAATTACCTAGGGAGGTTGTATAGTAACAGAGAAGAAGCCGTGATAGTCTCTACACTGTCAAAACAAAAAGCAGTCAAGTAGCACTTTAAAGACTAGCAAAATAGTTTATTAGGTGAGCTTTCATGGGACGTGCAGTGGAATAATTACTTGTGGGACAAAAGCTCACCTAATAAACTATTGTGCTAGTCTTTAAAGTGCTACTTGACTGCTTTTTGTTTTGATAGGGAGGTTGTGGAATCTCTATCGCTGGAAATATTTAAGAGCAGGTTAGATAGGTACATAGCAGGATTGGTCTAGACGGCGCCTGGTCCTACAAAGAGAGAAGGGAACTGGACTTGTTAAACTTTTGAGGCCCCTTCCACTTCTAGAGTTTTATGATTCTATGATTCTGTCTCCCAATTACCAGGAGCGGAGCTGGATGCCAGCCTGGCTTTCCACCTCCCGCAGCTCTTGGTGAGCTCAGTACTGCAGCTTCTCCAGCCCCTGGCTCCAAGCCACCCTCATGAAGGCAGAGCATGGCTGCCTCCCACAACCTGCCAGCAGCCTCCGATGCCATGGCTGCTGCTCAGCACCATTGCAGGCGGTGGTGGCCAGGTGGTAACATGCTCCAAGGATATGGGGCTGGGGGATGAGAGCTCCCGCCACCTGCCATGATAACCTTCCCCTCCCCCACACAGCTCCTCCAACCCTGGTGGCTCTTGTGGTCCTGGCCGCCCCAGCCTCTGCAGTAGCCTTGGTGGCTTCTTTGGCCCTGAGGGCCCCAACCGCCCCTCTGGCCCCAGCCGCAGTGGTGGCTTCTCCAGCCCTGGCAAATCCAGTGACAGTGGTAGCTCTAGCAACTCTGGTATGTCACCGGCATTTATTTGGGGCGGGGGACAGTGGCCTAGTGGACAGCATCCATTGTTTCTGAAGTCATTAAATCGGGGTCTGTTAAATCAAGGTTTGACTGTCTATAATTGATGGACCATCACTGTTACACAAGTAACATTTGAACTCAGCTGGATAGTAATGGAAACCGAGTGTTCTGACTTTTCACCCATTTGTGGCGCCATCCTGTCCCCGCCACCACCCAGATGAAGTAACTGTGTCAGCCTGTAACTTCCCAGGTAGGTACAAACCTTTGCGTGTGCAGATAACCAGAAATCCTGTAGGAAGACCAAACCTGATCCAGTCAAATCCAGAGAAGCAAAGCCCTTCAGCTTTTCTTGGGGAAGGGAGAGAGCAGGAATCATGTCAGAATGCATCTCAGGCAGCGCACTTTGTAAGCTGAGCATTTGGGAGATGCTTAGGATAGATTCAAATGCCACCCAGGCCATTAATAGAGTGCCCACAGGCACCCACAGCTAGCAGTGTGCATTTCCATTGGTGTGCACGTCACCCATGTCTTGCTACACATAACAAATATTTTTTATTTCTGCCCAAGAAAGGAGGGAAAAAAATATTTGGAACACTGAGTACAGAGAGTATTTGGGAAAGCAAAGTTATAGAAACTGTTTTTGATCGAGTTCACATGTGGAAATCTGGAATGATGAAGTGGAAGTCAATGGCACCAAAATCAACATGTGGACCTAAAAGTTCATCCTTTGGCCTGCAAACTGGCAGTGGCCTAATGTGGATGCTCAGAAGTACAGAAAATAATGAATCTTTATGCTAATGCAATGAAAGAAAAGACTATAAAATGAAGCAATGAAACACATTTAGAAATAGCTTCAGTGAAGGACAGATTCATACAATGGCCATTTTCTTCATATGCTAGCCATACCCATGACATGATACGATGGTCCACGCTCATAAGTGAAGGGCTGGAAAGGGTATTTTGTTGTGGGAAGATCATAACTGTAACATCATCCAATGCTCAAGTATGGTGCAAAAATCCCAAGCACAAGGTATCAATGGTGCCAAGAGGTTAGTATGATTCGAAGACATACTGAATGTTTATATGGATAAACGGAACTCCAATTGTACAAAACTGTCTAACACTGAGAGAAACGTCCCTTGAAAGCACAATGTCTCACGGCTGCATGTTGCAGGGCTTCTTCCTCTGTCTTCTGCATCATTTAGCACTGGCCACTGGTTGCCAGGCTGGATAGATTGCAGGGATGATCCAGTCTGGCAGTGTCTATCTTTCTGTTTGTTATGTAAATCCATGACTATATTATGCTGATACTCCTTGAGCTCCTATGACTTTCTAGACTTCCACTGCGAGCAGAAAGATATATTGTTAAATACTATCTAGTTCTCCTGTTCTGTTTCCTTTCAGGGAGGAAAGTTCAAAGTTCCTTGGAGCTGTCCTGTACACTATGTCCACTGTCAACGACACCAAACTCAACTCAGCAACATTCCTTCTCAGTGGGGTACCTGGGCAGGAAGACATTAATCTTTGTATCTCTGTCTCCTTTTGCTTACTGTATGTTATTTCGATAGTAGGAAATTCCGTCATTCTCTTCATTATAAAAAAGGATCCAAGCCTCCATGAGCCCATGTACATTTTCCTTTCCATGTTAGCCATCTCAGACCTTGGCTTATCAATAGTTACTATGCCAACAATGCTGGGCATTTTCTTGTTCAATTCTAGGGTGATCAGCTTCAATGCCTGTTTTGCTCAACTATTTTTTATCCACTCACTTCAATGTATTGAATCCTCCATACTCCTGCTGATGGCCTTTGACCGCTTCATCGCGATCCGTTACCCACTAAGATACAATTCCGTATTAACCCTGCCTAGAATAGCCAAGATGGGACTGGGATGTGTGCTAAGAGGAGTGGTTGTAATACTCCCACTCCCCCTTCTTCTGAAACAGTACCAATATTGCCGAGATAATATCCTCTTCCACTCCTATTGTCTGAACCAGGAGGTCATGAAGATGGCTTGTTCGGACATAAGAGTCAACATTATCTTGGGCTTGTTTACTAAACTGTTAACGATGGGAATGGACTCACTGCTCATCTTCCTCTCCTATGTGATGATCCTCAAAACAGTGCTGAGTGTCGCATCCCATGCAGAGTGCCTCAGGGCCCTGAACACCTGTGTCTCCCACCTCTGCGCCGTCCTGCTCTTCTACACCCCAGATATCAGCCTGGTTGTGATGTACAGATTTGGGAGTAGCTCTCCTCACATGCTTCAGATTGTCCTGGGCTACATCTGCCTGTTCGTCCCACCTCTGATGAACCCAATCGTGTACAGTGTGAAAAGCAAACACCTCCGTGCAAGGATCATCAGGATGTTCATTGAGTGACGTATCAGTTCCTCACCCAGCTCCAGTGCTCATGACACAGGAAATAAGGAACACAAGTCAGATACGCCCATTCCATCACGGACCCATACATCCAAGATGGCAAGAGCTACAAACATCTACTCTGTTGACATAGTTTCAGATGGGGTTTAAAGCGTGGAGCACTGGGCAAGTGTTCTGTCTCCACCCACTGTTGGGAGAGGACACTGCTCTTAGGGAAGGAGACCAAGGCAGGGATCAGCCTTTAAAAAGTGAGTGTGCTTGTGGAGAATAAGGGGACCAGTCTGATTTTGGCCCTTAAAAACCCATATGTGTCCCTGCTCTGATCTCAGAATTCCTGGTGATACATGCAGTAAATAGAAGGGCTGGGCATGACAGGTTAGACCACAAAGATCCCCTTGAGACCTGCCATCTGATCAGCTATGACACCACTGAGCCTGCCTCCCTGCCCTATCATGAAGAGCCAGAAGCTCTGATCTCCCCCAATCAAGAGACAGAATTGGGATAACAGTTCCACAGCACAGTAACACAGACACTAAGAACAGCTCAGCCCCGGGAGGCATCAGTGATAGGGACAGGCAGTATCCAGGAATACAGCACCAGTGGGATCAAAACCCTAAATAAATCCATGTCACTCTTTATAAAACATTTACGCAGAGAAAGCTTATGACATTCGCTGCCTTAATCAGTAAACGAGAGATGCACAGCTGCTGCTCCCCCCCAAATTATTTACACCACATTTGATACAAGCAAAAGTGATTTTATGAAGTATAAAATATCGGACTTAAGTGGTTGCAAGTGATGACATATTGATCAAGTAAGTTACTAAGCGAAAATAAACAAAACATGCCAGCCAACCCTAACACTCTACCCTGCGTTGTGAGAAAGCCTAATTTCCAACACCAGTTCTTATTTCAGTTCAAGTACTTCAGGACAGAGCTGATCCTTTTTCTGACTTGGATCTAGCAGCTCCAAGACTAGCGTTCTTTTTGTTTGCACGTGCTTTTGCCTGTCCTCTCAGGGTGGGCAGCAGTCTGAGAAGGAACCTGAAGAAAGTCATAATTTGCTTCCCATTCCTCAAATACAATTTCCCCTGGGCAGGAAGCCTTTATCCCCTTCAATGCATCACCACAAGGCAAGGTCACAAATCTCTGTAGGCCCAACCATAACTTAGGCTCACAGGAAAAACAGCAAGCACCTGTAGCACCTGAAAGACTAAACGAATGATAGCGTAATGAGCTTCTCAAATACTTCTCTGGAACACAGGGCTTTTAAGTTCCTTACGTACCATTAATAGTTGTCACTAGATGACCTATATTAATAAATAGGTTTGTACTTTACTCTTCTAACATCACATACACAAAAGGTTCACACACACAAATAGAATATACACATTCAGGGGGCATTAAGTAACTTGCCCTGTCTTGAATCAAGCATATTCAAGCTTTGAATATTTATATTCCAAACTTAGTTCCATAAGAAATATGGGGGGGCAATGTCACGATGAGGATGTTGCGTTGATATTGTCCTGTCTCTGGTTGAACATACTGGGGCAAGGAAAAGATCTCAGAGCTGCTGAGCGCTCACAGGACTGGCCCCTGTTCAGCACTCTGGGTTCTCTGTGATCCATGAGTGGTACAGTAGCTGTGTACAGGGCCTTTTAAAGAGTCAGGGATATGCACCATTCAACTAAGCTCTCAGCCAACTGCTTGCGAGAGAGTCAGGTCGGAGACATGATTGTTCCCAGGGTCCCAGGAGAAGCCATTCAAGCAGACCCTGTCTACCTGTCAATGGCTCTGCACACCACACCCCTGCTGAGCCTGCTCCGAGGCAGGACACAGCTCTGCGGGTGAGCAAGCGTCTGACACACTGGAGTCCTGACAAGAGTCGGAGGCCCAGATTCCCTCCCACTCCTCCCCATTTGTCCTGCCACAGTTGGAAATTGTTCACAGCTCCCCAACAGATGACCCACTAGCTCTTCTACCAGCCCAGCCCATTCCCTATAGGTTGACCACCTGTTCATAAGGCAAAATTGGTACATATGCAGAAACTTCTTGCCCTCTGTCATCCTGCCCCTGCCCTTTATCTTCCCTCTTGAAGACCCAACCTCTGCTCCTTTCCTTACCCAGAGGCCCCAGCCTCTGTCTCATCTCATGCCCCAAAACCCTAAACCCTGCTCCTCATTACCCAGGTCTCAACACCCTCACCAACCCAGAAGCTAAAGCTGGGACATTGGAAAAGCTGCTCAGGGATCCAGAGCTGCCACTGTGAGGAGACTCACACCTACCGCTTGCCCTGGGCAGGGAAGTGGGTGGGGGCAAGAGAAGCCTGTGTGTCTGCCCCCCAGCCAGGACTTACCCACAAGGGAAAATGGAGTCCAGAGCTCCCTGCAGGCTTGTGGTGTCCCAGGGCAGGCTTGGATCTGGCCTAGTAGGGAGGTGGAGCCGCAGGGGAAGAGGAGGACTGGGGCACAGGGTCCAGTGGGAGAAGAGGGGCAGAGAGCACATCCTCAGGGGAAAAAGAGAGGCAGGGGACTCGTGAAGCCTGAATAAACATTGACCCCCATCAAGCAGGGCAGTGGGGGCTCATGAATAAAGGAGGTGAATGGGACCAGTGGGTAGCAGATTCTGCGTTTCCAAAAGGACTGAATGAATGCAGCCCCCACAAAGGGGGCTCTTCTCTTCAGTATTTCAGGCTAAGTACATAATTAAGTAAATGTAAGGACAATAGGGGGCAGGGCAGGGCACCTGTACAGCGTCCCATGCCCCAATGGGGCAATCTAGGGTGGAAAACATCCACTTGGCCAGAGTGGGCTGTGCTCTCAGAAGCTGTTACCACTGGGTGGAGGTCAGGCCAGCCCACAGGATGGTCTAAACTTGACCGAGGCAGGGGGAGACCGGACCAGTGACTCAAACCCCTGTAACTGGCTCCTGGCCATCCCCTCTCTCTGGCACAGTAGAGAATCCAGGGAGGCTGTCACGGCTCAGAAGGCTGGAAGGCTTGCTGTGTGGTCTGGGCACTTCTCTACAGCTCAAGGGAGCTGGGCTGATTCTCTTGCACTGTGTGACCATGGGCAAGCCACTGGCTGTCTCTGAGTTTCTGCTCAGGGAGCTAACAGCCCTCCTCTGCCTCTTGGTGCTGGTGAAAGGACAAATACACTGGACATGCTCAGGTACTCTGAGGTCAGATCTACATCAGGGTTAAAGAGAGGAACATCTCTGACTTTAGCCTATAAAATGCTTCTTATCCCAGCCTCCTGTGACAGCTGGGTTCTGAGAAGCCCCACACCTCCATCCCCTTTGTATCCATGGCAGATGTACGGTGGACTAGAGAGACAGTGAGGGGGTCGGTGGTAGATTTCTGAGACTGGTATGGAAGTACCATGGGGACACCAAGGCTGTCGCCACACCAGCCCTTCCTTTCGGAGGGGGCATGGTAATGCTGCACTTCAGCAGATGCTAATGAGGCGCTGCTGTGAATATACAGCGCCTCATTAGCATAATGGTGGCCACATGCACTTCGACAGTACTGCTTTCGGAACCCACGCTGCCTGTGTAGCCACTGCCCTTTGAAACGACCCCTGATTTCGAAAGCCCCTTCTTCCCACTTGGTTTTGGGAAGAAGGGTCTTTCAAAATCACAGGGCCGTTTTGAAAGGCCCCCAGCTACACGGGTGGCATGTGTTTTGAAAGCGGTGCCTTCAAATTGCCTGCAGCCACCATTATACTAATGAGGCGCTGTGTATTCATGTCAGGACCTCATTAGCATCTGCTGAAGTGCCTCATTACCATGCGCCTTCCGAAAGCAGGGGACTAGTGTAGACACGGTCCAAGTGTTTCAGCCCAGACACCAGCTCTATGTCTGCAGGCCAGTGAGGCTGAATGACTCTTAAGATAGGCAATGGAGCAATGCCCAAGGCACGGTTTACTTTATTTACTGGGTAACCTGCTCTCATCTATTTGCTGTCACTTATAATCCCTTACAATTGGGATTGCAAAATGATTAAAAAAATTAATACAGTTAATCATGTTATTAAAATTTATCATCATTAATTACACTGTTACCCAATAATAGAATACCTTTTATCTAAAATGTATTGGATTTATTCTATATTTTCTAAATGGATGTATTCTGTATTTGCAAACACTGATTTCAATTACAACATAGAATGCAAAGTGTACAGTGCACATTTTATATTTATTTTTATTGCAAATATTTGCTGTCTAAAGAACACAAATGTAGCTTAAATTGGTCTCATTCAAGTACTGAAGTGTAATGTTTGCATCACAGCAGATGAATGCACAATTACAGAATTCTGTATAAAACACATGCACTGAAAAAACTGAATAATGTAAAGCTTACAAGTCCTCCCAGTCTTATTGCTTGTTCAGCCAATCACCCAGACAAATAGGTTCGGTTACAATTTGCAGAAGATAATGCTGCATGCTTCTGATTTATAATAGGCCGTTCACAATCAGCTATCTTGACTGCAGACATGATGCTTAGTGGATATCACCCAGATGTAATATGAGGAGTAGATACATAGATAGATAGAGTCCTCATAGCCTTTTTACCATAACTTTTCCATAGACACTCACAAAACACGTTTGGTATGAGATGCATTATAACTATGCCATAGCCACATCACAATGATAGTACTTTGATGATTGGAGGGGAAGCCGTGTCACAGCCACCTCCTCAGCCACCTGGCAACCTGCATGGTGCACATGAAAAGGTTAAGTTACTTAGGAAGAGACATATTTTTTTCTTGTGAGGTGACTTGGGATATCAAGAGAAGAGTGACTGTGGTGGGGGAGGAGTTCTTTCAACTGAAGGGAGCAGAGAAGAACATAAGGTTCCAGGCATGTCAGCTGGGAAGACTCTGAATTCCTCTGTGATTCGAGAGCGGTGGGGTAGGGTTTAGTGTTTCAGCTGTGGCAGAGGTGAATCTTCATTGAGAAGGGGTGGGGCCGCAGGGGACAACCTCCCTGAAGGAAGCTCTACCTGATGCCCATGATAACGGTGTTCACTTTGAATTTCAGATTTCTGTGAAGCTTGAACAACTCACTGAGACATATAGGCAGATGTAGGAGAGGGTTCCCAAGCTACCTACTGCTATGTACCCTCCAACCCCATCACTGAGTCACAATGACAGTCCAGCTGAGTCCTCTGCTGCTGCACAGAACAGCTGCAGATGCCAACAGCTGGCAGCTTTTCCCATTTACTTCACATTTTAGAGAGTAAAATCTGCCAACGAACCCAACTCCTGCTAGAACGGGAGCTGCTGACACCAGAAGGCTTCACCCCAAAGGACAAAGAGTGATTGTAAAAGTTGCATGGGGAGTAGGCTGTGTCTCTGTGATAGGAAAGTGATGGCTAACAATGGAGAAAATATCATATTGCCACTATGTAAATGAAGGGTATGTCCTTACCTAGAATTCTGGGTGCTGTTCTGGGTGATCCATCCCATAGATAGATAGATAGATAGATAGAAAAAAAAAGTACAGAAAAGGGTGACACAAATGTTCAGGGCTATGAAACAGCTTCTAGATGACGAGAGATTAAAAAGACCAGGATTGTTTAGGTACAAAAATGAATGAATAGACAAGGATAAGAAAGACATCTGTTAAATCATAAGTGGTGTGGAGGAAGGGAATATGGAAGCATCATATATCCCTTCACAAAAACCAGGGGTCACCCAATGAAGCTGGTAGGCAGTAGGTATAAATCAAACAAAAGAAAAAACTTTTTTCACACTGCCACACTATTGCAAAGGGATCTTGTAAAGACCAAAACTATAATCAATAATTGTCAGTCAAAATAGTCAGGGATTCCATCCCATGTTCTGGGTGTCCCTAAACTTCTGACTGCTAGCGGCTGGGAGCAGATGGCAGGGTAAGGGTTACTCAGTGATTGTCCTATTCAGTTTGTTGCCTATGAAATATTTTAATGGGCCGCTGTCAGAAACTGAACACAGGGCTAGACAGAACCACTGGTCTGAATGATACAGCTGTTTTTATATTATTAGATTATTACACTGATGGATGGGCTGGTACAGATAGGTCATTCCTCTTGTAACATAAATGAAGGTTGCTTGGCCAGAGCTAATGGCTGAATTCTGGGTAGGGAAAGCTGGAAACCTCCCAACTAGGTTATGACAGAGGTATTTTACGTATAAGCTCTTCTAACCAGCCTTCCCATCTCTGTGCAGCCCTTTCCACCCTGCACATTGCCCCATCAGCTGATCCTGAGGCAGGTGACTGCTGTGACAGTCCCTGGTAGTTTATTTCTGATGAGCCTCTGTTGGCAGGGCATGGGAGAGGGTCCCAGAGCAGCTGTGGAGGCCCAAAGATTGTGGGGAGGAGGCCCCAGCTACAAATGGATCACTGACATCTGTGCATAACTTTGAGGACCCCTGGATCTCCCTTTTCATTCCTCATGGGGAAGGGAAGGGACCTCCTGTCCTGCAACAATCCATGGGAGTTTTCCATGTATGAAGCCTTGTTGAATTTCCTGTCCCTGGGCTTCATCCTGGACCTGTAATGCAGAAAAGGGAGCTGCCAGGATGATAGTTACCCCTAAGTAATAATAATAATAATAATAATAAAACACAGTGATCACAAACCCAGATTCTGGGAATGGTGCCTGCAGCACAGCAAGTGCTTCAAATTCATTTTGTAGCATCACCACTCATCCTCTGTAACTCGACCTCCTGCAATTTGCTGTTGGCCAGTGCACACGAAGCCAAGCAGCTGAGGTTCCCTGATGGATAAATGCCCCCGCGGGAATGTGCCAGCATGCTTCATAAAGACAATAGCCTCCCTGTCTGCACAGACACTGACTGTGGCCCATGCAACTTCTGCAATGACTTGTTGTCCTTTAGGGTGAAGACTTCTGGTGTCAGCAGCTCCCTTTCTAGGAGGAGTTGGGTATGTTGGCAGGTTTCACTCTCTTTAAAATGTGAAGTAAATGGGAAAAGCTGTTCATATTTGCAGTTTGTTTTGTGCGGTGGCAGAGAACTCAGCTGTCCTGTCAGGGTGTCTCAGTGGCAGGGTTGGAGGGCAGGCAGTGGTAAATAGCTTGGGGACCCTGCCCTACATCTGCCTATGCTCTCCATGAGTTGTTCAAGCTTCACAGAAATCTGAAGTTCAAAGTGAACTCAGAGTGTTACTACACTGATGCTCCGAGTCAGGATTTCTGAAATGGTCCCATTTCAAGAGGTGCCACCTGCTCTGTGCCCAATCCTGCGAGGAGCTGAGCAAGAGGACACACGGAAGAATACCAGTTCCCAAAATTGCCTCAGGTTTGTTTGAACCTGGAAAATTAATCAGACAATTTCCTTTCAAAAGTTTTATTCCCTAGCTTGATCGTGGAGGTAGGAATTCGGAACTACATTGCTTGGTGGTCAGACATCCGATAGGACAAATCTCTGTATCATGATTGGCTAAAGGCTCCAGCATTTCTATCCTGTGAATAGTCCTCAGAGTTACACAGCTACCGGCATCCCTGGCTTCCTCTGTGTCTCTGAGTGCCACATGTCCGGTCTGGTACACTGCTCTCTCCTGGGCTGGAATCCGAAGACTGTTCTAACCATCAGACTGGGCCCTGGACTGCAGGACATTGCAGGTCGACTGTACCTGCCCAGCTCATCCGTTTGTGTTTGGCGCCTGTGGTTTTTCCCTTTGGGAGCCTGTGGCTGGCGGTGAGAAAGGTGATCAGCCAGCAACATTCTCTGCAAATTGTGCTCTTGTGAGGCCACTCAGGAGAGATTCTAATGCCACCCAGCTGATTTGCAGAGCTCCCACGGCCAGGTGTTTAGTCTTATGGAGCTGCACATTCACACATGACTCGGTGCACATATGAGAGGGAACAACGCCTGCCAGCCTTCTGGAACCTAAATACTATTTCATCTGAACAATAGGAAGAAAGTGTAATGTGCAAGAATTAAAGGGCTTTTGAACAGCGGTCTGCACGCATCAGTGACCCCAGGCCCTCCCACACTGACAGGGACCCAGACAGGCCAAAGGACTTCAGACTTCCCCAGCAGTGCCTGCACTTGTCACTCTGAAGAGTTTCGCAGCAGCAGCTGCCCCAGCTCTGCCCAGACTCCCAGCGTGGCCAGAACAAGCTGGGTCATGTGGGTGGAGCCTGGAAATAGGCTCTTCCCAGCTTGTAGACCTGGTGTGGTCTCTCAACCACGCCAAAGCGCTCACTGAGCAGCAGAACCAACAGCCACTGCAGGCTCCAGGGCAAGTGGGAAGCGTGGTCTGGCTTCAGTCTCAACCATGCCTCCCCACCACACTCCTTCGTTGCCACCTGCGGAGTAGCAACAGCCAGAGCTAAAGGCCCCTCTGAAACACTGGGCCAAGGGGCAACTTCTTCCTCCCTCCATTGGCAGGCCTGTCACTCAATTATAGCTTCTCCTGAGCTGTGTCAGCTTCCTGCTGGATGTCCACTATCCTGCTCTTAAACTCACAAGAGCCAAACTGATTTAATCCAGTAGTGCCAGAACACCTTGCTAGAGTTAACACAACAGAGCCATGCAGCAAATATCTCAAGAACTCCGTTTTACATACAAATTCATTATTACAACTCAACTTCCATGTCTATCACAATACGTTTCCTGCGTGGTATGTGTTTTATGAATATCAAACACAGACTGTCTCAGAGGGGGAATCCCATTCGTCTTCAGCTTTACAAAGAACAAGCAATCCTGTCACCACCTTAGAGATTAACACTTTATTAGGCCATGAGATTTTGTGGTAAGACCCACTTCCTCCAACGACAAGTGGATCTGAGTCACGAAAACTCATGACCTGATAAACGCGTTAGTCTTTAAGGTGCTGCAGGATTGCTCATTATTTGTGATGCATAGTCTGTGTGTGTGTGTGTGTGTGTGCATGAGAGAGAGAGAGGGAGCGAGAACAGTAGATGAATTTCATGCATGAAATCAGACTCCATTTCCATGAATATTCGTACACTTCATTTTGAAATCTGTTTCCTGCAAACCCTCTTCATGGTGGAACAGCAGGTGCTTGTGACACTGTGCACCAGCTACCAGCTATAGGCCAACATAATACGGTAAACACTTTCATATCCAGCAGCCCCTGGACCAGGAGGTCACCAGATATTTACATAACCTGGATAATAGAGAGGTATACCTAGCAATTCATAATGCTAAAATTAAAAAAAAGATTAGATATTAGGAAACAAACTAAAATGTATTCAGAGTACTCTATTTACCAACAGTAGCACTGTAGACTAATACTGTATTTGCTGTATTGATTTGTATTGACTTTCAATATCCTGTACTTATGAAAAACAAAACTAACATTTACTTCGGGTTAAAATACTGGTTGTTTGAGAGTTCTGGATGATAGAATGCTGGATATGAAAGAGTTAACTGTAGAATCTGGGGAGAACCAGTCTGCTACTAATCCAGGTACATAGGAGCTACTAGACTTGTTTGTCTAAAAGCAACTTACTGAGGGCTGAGATGCTGCCGTTTGTTACGGTTCTCTACAAAAAGAAGCAGTGGAAAGTTTGCTGGTTATTTGCTTTTACGGTAGAAAGTATTCCAAAAGAACACCAAAGTTGCTTGCAATACATTGTTCTTTTAATGCTTTGTTCAGTCCCTAGTTGTCTGATGCTGTTTCTAACATTTACCTTCAGGGTCATAAACAAAATCCGTCTGCAATACCTGTGCAAGATGTTCCAAAACTTGGTGAGAGACCAAAACTACGGGTGTGTTCTTCAGCAAAGACTACAGCTGAGGTTCAGGAAAGGGCAGTGTGATAGTAGTGTTAACATAATTTAGACCCAGCATCTCTTACGTGAGCAAGGCTGAAGAAACTTGTGCACTCAGCTGCACGTTAGTGCAAAACAGGTGTTTTCAAATTCACTCACTTGTGATTCCTTCCCCTCTCCCACACATGTGGTGTGTGTGTGTGTGTGTGTGTTAAATCCTTGTACTCTGAGTGGAACATAGGTCATCTCCAAGTCTCCTCCACTTCACTCTGTCTTGGGAAAAAACTTCTAGCTGACTCCCAGAGTATCCCAGCTGTTGTCCTTCAAGCTCAGTAGAAGGGCTTGTGTTAACTTGTAAATTTCCAGATAGCCATAAACTGTTGCACAGGGAGAGATAAAATGTGTGTGGGACTAGAAATAGCTGTCAGATGACCTACATCTCTGGATTCAGACATCTCTGGTCAGCAAAGCGTTTCAGCTTCTCTTGGAGGCGTTCTTTGGGGTCAGAAGGACATTGAATAGAGCCCAGTTCTGATCAAATTTTAACATGTAAATCTGGAGTAAAAACATTGAACTTAATCTTATTAAATTAGGAACATGTCCCTAAGAATTTAACCAGTGGGATAGAAAGTGGTGGCATGATTTGATCTCTCGACTATTTTCCCTTCCACATGTCAGCGGTGTACACATAATGTGCCACATTCTCAGTAGTAGGGCCAGAAAGGGTGTCTGGGGGAAGGTCACAACTGTAAAACCACACAGTGCTCAAATAGGTCCCAGAATCAGCCAGAGATAATTAATTGGTCCAAAACCTTCGCAGGACTGTCTGACAGAATAGGTGTTCATATGGGTACCCAGACAATCCAACTGAAGTAATTAGGGTGCTTTCAGAAAAGGCTTGTTCAATCAAGTTTCCTGGTTTAACCCTGAAAATATGTCTCGCTAGTGGATGTTGGTGTGAGAAATTTCCTGGGAGCAGCTTATGTCATAGCCTGTTGCTGGGATTCTTCCACTTTCCTCTGCAACGTCTGGAGCTGGCCACTGGATACTGAACTAAATGCACTACACATCAGATCCTGTCTGTCAGAGCCTGTCTTCCCTTTGACGCTTTCAGTCCAAAACTAATTTTTTGCTGATTTTCTTTGAACTCTAGAATTATACTGAGAGCAGAATAATGTCTTCTTATATATCAATTAGTCTCCTGTTCTTTTTGTTTTCAGGAAAGAAAGATAAAGTCTTCTCAGAAATTCCCAGTACATTATGTCAGCTGTCAACGACACCACCAAATTCACACATGCAGTGTTCATTCTCACCGGGATACCTGGGCAGGTGGATGCTCGTCTTTGGATCTCTGTCGCTTTCTGCTTAATATACATTATTTCAATAATAGGAAATTCAGTCATTCTATTCATGATAAAAACAGATCCAAGCCTCCATGAACCCATGTACATTTTTCTTTCCATGTTGGCCATGACAGACCTTGGCTTATCGATATCCACCATACCAACCATACTGGGCTTTTTCTTGTTTAACTCTAGGGAGATCAGCGTCAATGCCTGTTTTTCCCAGCTGTTCTTCATCCACTCGTTTTCATTTATTGAATCCTCAGTGCTCTTGGTGATGGCCGTTGACCGCTTTGTGGCAATCTGTAGCCCACTGAGGTACACTTCTCTCTTAACCCTGCCAAGAATCACCAAGATGGGACTAGGATGCATGCTCAGAGGCATAGCCGTATCATTCCCATTTCCTTTTCTCCTGAAACGGTTCCAATACTGCCGTTCCAATGTCCTCTCCCATTGCTACTGCCTGCACCAGGATGTCATGAAGATGGCTTGTTCGGATATCACAGTCAACCATGTCTATGGCTTGTTTCTTACAGTTGCCACAGTGGGGTTGGACTCGTTGCTCATCTTCCTCTCTTATCTCATGATCCTCAAAACAGTGCTGAGTGTTGCATCCCGAGCTGAGAGCCTAAGGGCCCTCAACACCTGCGTTTCCCACCTCTGCGCTGTCCTGCTCTTCTACACACCAGACATAGGCCTGTCTTTGTTACATAGATTCGGAAATAGCTCTTCTCACTTGCTTCAGATTCTCCTGGGCTACATCTACCTGCTGGTTCCGCCCCTGATGAACCCAATTGTGTACAGCGTGAAAAGCAAACATCTTCGTGCGAGGATAATCAGGGTGTTTGTCAAGTGAGTGGTCAGTTCACTATCTGTTTCCAAGACTGGTGACACAGGATATGAAAGACACAGTCCTCTGTTACCTATTTCAACTTGGACACTTTTATTACAGGTGACAAGCCAATTATATCTACTCAGATGGATCTTTCTATGATCTCTGTGGCTTTTAGAAATGGGAGGGGGCTGTTGTGGCAACATATCCCACTGAGTGACTGGGGGAATAAGACCGAGGTTGGCTGCAGGATTTACAAACTGAATGCACTCATGGAAAGCATGGGAATGGTGTGATGTTGACAGGTTGACCTTAGTGGTGGCTCCAACCTCAAAATTCCTGTTGATACAGTCAATAAAGAGTAGGGAGGTGTATGTTGCTTCCCACTGCACATGACCTGTCAATGCCCCATCTCTGGTTAAACATCCATGGATCATATAAGAAGCTGCAGCTCTGTTCTGGAGCTGCAGTCCTGGACTTTCCTGAACGCTCTGCAGTCTGCCTGATGAGTTAACGCTGCCGCGACTGTCAATGGGGGCGTTTCAGAGGAAGAGACACCCTCCCTTCCCCTATGCTCACAGCCAGCATCTTGTGACTGATTAATAACAGAGAAAGGAATAGCACAGGAGAAACAGGAAACATCTTTCAGGGAGGCCAACTTCTTTGAGAGCTCTGTGCACCACACATCAGCTGAGCAACTGAAACAGAGCAGAGCTGTCTGAGTGCGAGGGAGGGTCTGGCATACAGACACGAGGGTCGAGTCAAATGACTCAGGCCCTGGTTCCCTACACCTCCCTGCCGTACGCTGCCCCTGTGGATTGTAGAAGGTGGAAACATTCCCCAGATCACCAACAAATGCACATGTAGCTCCTGTCCAAGCCCAGTCATTGTGGAGTGACCCCCTATTGGACAGGAAAAAGCAGGACACGTGCAGGAGACCTATTGCCTTTGTCAGCCCATCTTGCCCCTCCCCCCGGTCCCTCTAGAGACTCTTCCTTCTGCTCACTTCTTCTCCCAAAACCCCATTCCTCCTCATGCCCTGGGGCTCCACGCCCACTCCAGTTCTGCAGCCAGAACGGGGTCACAGTCAGCCGCAGCAACAGCAGCTGTGGGCCCAGGAGCAAGATGGGCAAGGGGACTTGACTCCCTGCCCCAGAAGGGGAGGGACCAAGAGTGGAAGGGGTGGGGCTTAGGGCAGGCAGCCTGGATCTTCCCCAGACTTCTTGAGTGGCACCACAGCACCCTGTTGCATTTCAAAAGGACCTAGAGCTCCAGCTGCTACTTCGGCAATGGTGGTGGCTGGAGCTGCAGGGCCTCTTAGAAAACCTGCTCCCCAGGAGCAACTGCCCCTGTTGCCTCCTACCCCCATCGGCGAGTCTGGTCATGGTAAGAGCCCCCTGCCCCATCCTCCAGGAGCCAGATGCCTTGTGTGGCATCCCAGACCCATTTCAAGGCCTGGGTATGGTGCAGAGGGCCCAAGAACAACCCCCATTCAGTATCCCTGCCCTCTCCAGGGTGTACAGCCTCACAAAGGTGGGGAGTCTGGCTCCCCACTCAGTCGTCTGTCTTCCCCGCCCACTGGAAGCTCTTACCACAGCCTGGCTCTGACCAGGCCAGGAGGATGGAGCCCATGGGGAGGTGGAGAAGGAGAGGGCCAGGCCTACTGGGAAGATACGGGACAGGCACAGGGCCTCCAGGGAAGAGCGGGGGCAGTTTTTACCATGGCCTGGCTCTGGCAGGAGATCTGACCCTCAGTGGAAGTGGAGGAGTGGGAAGAAGGACCTAGTGGGAGGAGATGGTGCAGTTTGTGGGATCTCAGGGAAAAGGTGGTGCAGTAGGCCTGAACCAATGCTCTTTTTATAAGTATCCCTGACGCAGAGTAAGACAAGGAAAGGGCAGGGTGGGCTGGGCTCCTGGAAGCTGTTGTCATCTGGCAGAGGTCAGCCCAGTCCCCAGGCTGCTGTAAGCTCCTCTGTGACTGGGGGGAGACCAGGCCAGTGAATCAACGTCCTGTAACCGACTCTGGCCATCCCACCTGTCTGCGGCACAGAGGAAAGCACAGATGGCACAGCAGAGACTCCAGCCAGGCCTGCTCAAATGGCTTCTCCTGTGGCATGGAGCCTTCTCTGTGACTCAGGGCAGCTGGGTTTCATTTCCTTGTGCTATGTGACCATGGGCAAGCCACTGGCTGTCTCTGGGCCTCTCCACAGATGGTCAATAGCCCTGCCTGACCTCATGGGGTGGCAGGATGAAAAATAAATCCCAGGTGCTCAGAAACTGCATGACCCTAGCTCAGGGCTACCTCAGGTTTGCAAAGACCAATGCACCTGCTGTGTGTCTTACCACAGCCTCCAGTGAGAGTTGGGTACTTGCTGTCTGAGGCAGACACAGGGTGTGCTCAGGGGTCACGGGAGGGATGGTGACAGCTGGGTCCTTGCTGTCTGAAGCAGATCTAAGTGTGCTCAGAGGTCACCAGAGGGTTGGGTAGTGGATTTCTGAGAGGAGTGTGGGAGCATCACAGGGACGTTGAGCCTTTCAGCACACTTACCAGACTGATGTTTGCAAGCCATTGTGGCCAAATGTGTCTACCTGACAAACAGTAAAACAAGGGTCATTGGGACATGGTCTTATGAGGTCTGGTTGGGTGAAAGCAGTCAGAGGGCAAAGATCAGCTTCACACCTTTGCCTGAAACACAGACATGGCTAATCATTATAGTGACTGAGCTCAGCTCACGAAGGTTTCAGCCAAGGCTGCTTCCATGAGAGCTGGGCAGATGGATGGGAAGATGCTCTTAGAAACACCAGGAAACCAGGCTGGGCATCCAGAGCCCATTGGCTTCCCAAAAGGATGAAAGTTGGACCAGTTCTGTTCCTGTATCTCCAGAGGAAAGAGATGAGAGTAGATGTGTCACAGCTGCTTGTTATTTTTGAACTATTTTAATTAATGCTTTGGTCTGTTTCCAAATAAACTCGGAGCGACTGTGTGGTTCTGATCACAAGTACGGAAAGGAAAGAGGCTGAGATTTCCCATGTAATGTGCTTGTTGATAAGTGTTTGGGAGTGATGTGGAGTTTTTCCATTTGGAAAAGTGGGACGAGGGGTAGATTCCTCCCAAGACAGGAAAGAACCTTGGAAAGGAGGCCATATAACCCAATTTTACTCTGACAGCTTCTCCTAGGGCCTTTTGTTTCCCCAATGGCCCATTAACCTAAATTGGCCATTCCCAATGAACTTTTTGGACTGGAAGCATTTAGCCTACTGGCTGTCTATCAGCTGTCACTACTTTACAGACAGAAATATGTGGTCAATATTTATAACTTCAGATACAAAAATAGCCAATGCACACACAATTTGCACCATGCTGAGAGCAGAGGACCTATGATAACACACTCAATAATATCCCAGTTTTATGCATTCCTTCCAAAGTATCTGCAACAATCTCTGCCAGGACACTGGGTAGATGGACCCAGTGCCAGATGCTAGTGCCAGAGGCTCTAACCAGGTATGGGCATTCTTAAATTGCTGAATAGTTCCAGCAGCAGGTGGGCTGTTGCAGACAAGCCTGTTCCAGGGACCCCCTGTGTTATGGAGCTGGCCGAGCCACACAGTTTGGCCTCCTTCAGTTTGCCGTTGGCTTCACAACTTCCTCTGTCCTCTGTTGGGGATTAATGCTGGTGCACAGAAAGCCAAGTAACCGCGGTTCCCTGATGGCGAAGTGCCCCCAAGGAAATGTGCAAACATGCTTCATAAAGGCAGTTGCCTTTCGATCTGAACACAAACTGCCAGCTTCCCATGCAACCTCTCTGATGATTCCGTGTGCTTTAGGTTGAAGACCTCTGGTGTCAGCGGCTTCTCTTCTAGCAGGAATTGGGTATGTTGGCAGGTTTCACGATCTGTAACATGGGAGTGAAGGCTGAAGCTGTTCCTGTTTGCAGATGTTGTGTGCAGAGAGAGAAGATGTCAATGTGACTCTGTGATAGGGTTCCAGGGTAGGCAGCATTAGGTAGCTTGGGAACCCCTCTCCTACTTCTGCTCATGAAACTTGGTGGATTAGTCAAGCAACATGGAGATCTGACATTCAAACCAAGTTCATTGTTGTGAAACCCTGATACCCTGAGTCAGGATTTCTTCCAGGATCTCATTTCTGGTTGTGCTGAGTGTTCTGAGCTGAGTTCTTCAAGGGGCTGAGCTTAAAACGACCCAACAGAATGTCAGAAACTGGTTCCCAAATGGCCTGAAGGGTATTTGGTCAGCAAATGGGTTATCAGAGGTTGAATTCTCTTGCTTGAATAAGAGGGGCAGGAATTCAGAGTTGTGCTGCTCTGTGGAAACAGATCCAATAAGCCCTGTCTCTGTTTCCTGACACTCTGAGCATTCTGGAACTTATACTCTGTAGAGATCCCTGGGACATAAAGAGCTACCACCATCTCTGGCCCTCTGGTCTATGAATGCCACATGTCAGCTTCATACCCTGTCCTCTTATTTGACGGATTCTCATGATGTTTGCACCCTCATTCTGGGTCTTAGGCTACTGCACACTGCTGCTCATGTCTGAGTGGGTTCGACATCTGTGGTCAGTGTGTGTATTAATGCGTATGTATATGTGTAGACACGATCTATTGACAAAAGGTTTGTTAGGAAATCTCTTCTGAGAGTAACTTCTGCTGGCAGATCACTGTAGTGTAACCACAGCCTTATACTGAAAGTCAACAGCAGAGTTCTTGGCATGAAGGAGCAGTGATAGTGTTACTGCTTAATGGCTTTTGCTTTAGAAAGTATTTTAGACATGCTACAAATATGATTGGCAGTGGATTTGTGCTATTAACTCATTCTTCAGTGAAGAGCTGTATGGGGCTGTCCCCTGGTAAATGACCAGAAGCAGTTTCTAATATTTACATTCATAATCCCTCAGCTGTAGCAGTGGAAGGCTTTCCAAATATCCTGTGAGTGCAGGACTGTTGGTCTGAGTTTCAGGGAAGAATAGAAGCTAAAGCGCAGCAAAGGCAAGTGTAATCGTAGATGTACAGAATTTGCACACATCACTAGGTTCAAGGGCTTGGCTGAGGTAACTTGCACACATGCAAAAGTGGATATTAGCACAAACATATTGTTTGCACTATTCACACATGTGATGCCAGTGTGTCCCCTGCCCCAGCTAAAGACTTTGTGTTGCCTTGTAACTTAATATCTACAGAGCCGTGCATATTGACAGGCTGCAGATCCCATGAGGATGAAGAAAGGCCTGTAGAATAACAAAACTCTTTGGGTTCTATCATTGCTAGCCAGGTGAAGCACCTGAGCTCCTCCTTGGCGCATTCTTGCAGGTCAGGGTGTGACAGTGGGAGTATTTGGTAAAGGAAACAGAGCCTGGTTCTGACTGAATTTACACATATAAGTCTGGAGTGATGAAGCTGAAATTAATGTTACTGAATTAAGTGCCCAGTCCTAAGACTTTATCCCATGTACTCCTAAAAGGCAGCAGTATAATTTGCACCCTCAGTAGTGGAGAAATATTATACCTCAGTAATGAAACAGATTCATAAATATATTCAATACGTGAGAGATATATACAAAGTCCACTTTTCCCATTGGTAAATACAAATGTCATGAACAATAGACCAGCATCAGAAGGGAGAGCCAGAAAGGGCATCAGTGTGAATGGTATTATTGTAATCACCTAGTGCTCTCGTCTGGGCAACTGCCAGCCACAAGACATCCAAGAGGCCGAAAGGTTTGAGGATTCAAAGAGGGACTGTATGTTTATATGGATATGCACAAAATCCAAGTGCACTTGGGACTGAACCCACCACATACTTTATGCAAAATGGGTCATGAATATGAATATGTAGAACTCAGAGATTCTTTGGACAAAAATGTGTCTTATAACCTATCTTTTTAATGTTATAACCTGCTGGATCTGCATATCATATTTCTGTGCATGTATCATTATTCTGTGTGAAGTTAGAAATATGAAGTGGATGTCTGTTAATAATTTTAAAGGTGCAAATTACAGACATTAGTGGTGCTCCTGGAACAACCCAATGGACAAGGTTATCTTCCTTAATGACTGAGCAATCAACCCGATGACTCGTGAATGCCTTTATTTATCCTAACAAAAAAGCAATCCAGTAGCACTTTAAAGACTAAGAAAATAATTTATTAGGAGATGATCTTTCATGGGACAGACCCACTTCTTCAGACCATAGTCATACCAAAACAGACAGAATATTTAAGGCACAGAGAACCAAAAATAGTAATCAAGGTTGACAAACCACAAAAAATATTATCAAGGAGATAGTTCTCCCCTTGATAATGCTGACCTTGATAATAATTTTTCTAATTTGTCAACCTTGATTACTAGTTTTGGTTCTCTGTGCCTCAAATAATGAGTCTGTTCTGGTATGGCTATGGTCTGAAGAAGTGGGTCTGTCCCATGAAAGCTCGTCACCTAATAAATTATTTTGTTAGTCTTTAAAGTGCTACTGGACTGGTTTTTTGTTTTGATAATATTTAGACTAGCATGGCTGTCTCTTTATTTGTCCTGTAGGTCTGTGTGGTGTTTGGTCTAAAGAGATATGTTCCCATGACACCTGCAACTCACCTCCAGTTTGGAACTGAGGGTTTGGGTTTTTTTTTTGTTTTGTTTTGTTTTGTTTTAAAGAACAGTCATACTGAGTCAGACCGAAGGTCCATCTAGCCCAGTATTCTGTCTTCTGACAGTGGCCAATACCAGAAGCTCCAGAGGGAGTGAACAGAACAGGCAGTCATTGAGGCCGTGTCTACACTAGCCCCAAACTTCGAAATGACCATTTGCATGGCCATTTTGAAGTTTACTAACGAAGAGCTGAAATATATATTCAGCGCCTCATTAGCATGTGGGTGGCCGTGGCGCTTCAAAATTAATGCAGCTCGCTGCCGCGCGGCTCGTCCCAATGAGGCTCCTTTTCGAAAGGACCCCACCTACTTCAAAGTCCCTTTATTCCTATGAGCAGATGGGAATAAGGGGACTTCGACGTAGCCGTGGTCCTTTCAAAAAAGAGCCCTGTCAGGATGAGCCGTGCAGTGGCGAGCCACGTCAATTTCAAAGTGCCGCAGCTGCCCGCATGCGAATGAGGCGCTGAATATGTATTTCAGCGCTTCATTAGTAAACTTCAAAATGGCCATGCAAATGGCCATTTTGAAGTTTGGGGCTAGTGTAGACATAGCCTGAGTGTTCTATCTCCTGTCATCCATTCCCATCCTCTGACAGACAGTTTCTACCCACTCTGGATATTAACTGTAGGTAGACACGGATGTTGGCACAAATCTAGTGTTTGTGCTATTGTCCATTGGGGGAATTGTTAAAACAAAAGATTCCCCCCCAAAGGGAAAGCCTATGTAAGGAACATAAGAACATAAAAATGGCCGTTACCGGGTCAGACCAAAGGTCCATTTAGCTCAGCATCCCATCTGCCAACAGTGGTCAATGTCAGGTGCCCCAGAGGGGTTGGACCCAAGACAATGATCAAGTGATTTGTCTCCTGCCAACCATCTGCAGCCTCTGACTAATAGAGGCCAGGGTCACCATTCCTATATCCTGGCTAAAAGAATTTTATGGATCTAACCTCTATTAATTTATCTATCTCTTCTTTGAACTCTCTTAGGCTACGTCTACGCTAGCCCCAAACTTTGAAATGGCCATTAAAATGGCCATTTCAAAGTTTACTAATGAAGCGCTGAAATGCATATTCAGCACTTCATTAGCATGCGGGCGGCCGCGGCGCTTCGAAATTGATGCGGCTCACCGCCGCACAGCTTGTCCTGATGGGGCTCCTTTTCGAAAGGACCCCGCCTACTTCGAAGTCCCCTTATTCCCATCTGCTCATGGGAAGAAGGGGACTTCGAAGTAGGCGGGGTCCTTTCAAAAAGGATCCCCGTTGGGACGAGCTGTGCGGTGGCAAGCCGCGTCAATTTTGAAGTGCTGCGGCAGCCCGCATGCTAATGAAGCGCTGAATATGCATTTGAGCGCTTCATTAATAAACTTTGAAATGGCCATTTGAATGGCCATTTCGAAGTTTGGGGCTAGTGTAGACATGGCCTTATAGTCCTGGCCTTCACAGCCTCCTCTGGCAAGGAGTTCCACAGGTTGACTGTGCGCAGTGTGAAAAAGAACTTTCTTTTATTACTTTTAAACCTACTACCCATTAATTTCATTTGGTGCCCTCTAGTTCTTATATTATGGGCACAAGTAAATAACTGTTATTTATTCACTCACCCTTCACTGCTCATGATTTTATATACATCTATCACATCATCTCAATGTCTCCTCTTTTCTAAACTGAAAAGTTACAGTTTCTTTAACCTTTCCTCATATGGGACCCATTCCAAACCCCTCATCATTTTAGTTGCCCTTTTCTGAACCTTTTTTAATGCTGAAGTATCTTTTTTAAGGTGAAGCGACCACATCTGTATGCAGTAGTCAACATGTGGTCATACCACAGTTTCATATCCCTTTTTAAATAATTCCTAACAACCTATTTGCTTTTTTGACTGCTGCTGCACATTGTGTGGATGTTTTCCGAGAACTATCCACAGTAACCCCAAGATTTGGATTGGAATGGACTGGATATGGACTGGATGCTTGGACTATAAGATGAATAGAAAGCTGGCTTGATTATCGGGCTCACAAGGAAGTGGTCAATGACTCAATATCTGGATGGCGGTCGGTTTCATGCGGAGTGCTGCAAGACTTGGTTCTGGGGTGGTGTTGTGCTATATTCTTATTAGAGAATGGAAATACTATCCATAGTCATTCAAATGAACAGTTTGCTTCCTTTAAGATTTTTACTTCATTTGATTCTACATTATCTTTCACATATAGTGCCACTCCACCACCCGCATGACCTATTCTGTCCTTTGAATATATTTTCTATCCCACTGTGACTGTATCCCACTAACTGTCCTCATTCCACCAGGTTTCTGTGATGATTAGTATGTCAATCTCCTCCTTTAATATGAGGTACTGTAGCTCAACCATCTTATTAGTTAGATTTCTATCATTTGTGTAGAACCAGTTTAAAAAAAATCATCCTCATCATCAATAACTGTGGGCTCAGCGCCCATTGGTGTCTGATGCCTCTCTCACTATTTCTTTCCATCTTTCCCTATCCAGTGCAGAGTGGCTTAGTTTCTGTAGACTAGCTAAATCAGCTATCCATTCTCTGTGGGGTCTGCCTCTCCTATTCGAGCCATCCATTATGCCGAATACTAGGGTCTTGATTTTTCGTTCGTCGTTCATTCTGCAAATATGTCCAAATAGTTGTAGCTTCCATTTTATAACCTTCTGCAGCAGGTTCTCTTTCAGCTGTATCTTTCTATATAATTCCTCATTGGTGACCTTCTTCATCCATCCTATTCTCAGAATCTTTCTATAACAACTCTTTTCGAACACCAATATTCTTCTTTTCAAATCTTTTGTTATCACCCGTCTCACAACCGTACAACATGCTGCTGAATACACGTTTTCAAGATGCCCAGATTGGTTCTTAAGCTAATTTCTTTGCTGTTCCAGATCTTATCCATCACCTTCAAACTTGCTCTTGCTTTTGCTATTCTAGTCGCTATTTCCTTCTTACAGTCTAGATCATATGTTATGTTGCTCCCCAGATATGTGAACTTCTCTACATTTTCTAGTTCAATACCATCCACACTGATCTTCTTTTCTATTTTCTTATCTCCAAATACTATTGTTTTTGTTTTATTGATGTTCATAATCAGTCCATACCACTTCCCTTCTTTGTTTAACACCCACACCGTTTTCACTGGCTTCTCCTCATCTTACTCAATGATAACTATATCATCCGTGAACCTCAAGTTGTTAATTCTTTTTCCATGCACAGATATCCCTTCTACCTCTTCCTTGATCTTGTCCATTGCTCATTCCAGATATGCGATGAAGATACTTGGCGATATTGGATCTCCTTGTCTCGTACTTCTACTTGTTTTAAACCAACTTTACACCTATAAAAAATTGCCGCTGTTTATTTCTCTGCCCTTCTTTGATGTATTAGATAATTTTATATGTGAGTGTTTTGTTTCCTGTCTGATCTGGTGCATATTATATCATCTCCCCTTCTCTCTTTCTGACTAAAACCTAGAGAATCTCTATCCATGGATTCTTCTGTAAGAGAAGTCTCTGGCTTTCACCCATTTCTTAGCTTAAAAACTGTTCTAGGACCTTTTTAATGTTTGGTTCCAGCAGTCTGTATCCATCTTGGTTTCGGTGGAGCCCATCCTACTTGTATAGGCTTCCCGCATACCAAAAGTGTCCCCGGTCCCTAATAAAACTAAACCCCTCCTCCCTACATCATCGTCTCATCCATGCATTCAGGCTCTGAAGTTCTGCCTGCCTACCTGGCCCTATGTGTGGAACAGGAAGCTTTTCTGAGAACACCATCATAGAGGTCCTGGATTTCAGTCTCTTTCCTAGAAGCCTACATTTGGCCTCGAGGACATCTTTCCTATCCCTTCCGACATCACTGGTACTTACATTTACCACAGCCACTGGCTCGTCCCCGGCACTACTCATAAGTCTATTAAGATGCCTCGAGAGATCCACAATCTTCGCACCAGGCAGGCAAGTCACCATACGGTTCTCCTGGTCATCTCAAACCCAACTATCTATGTTTCTTATGATCTAATGACCCATTACAAATACCTGTATCTTCCTAACAACTGGTATTCCCTCCCCAAGAGAGGTATCCTCAGTGTGAGAGGATACCATAACATCCTTTGGTAGGAGGGTTCCAACTGTGGGATGATCTCCCTCTGCTTCCATCAACTGCTCTCTTCCCCTGAGCCTTTCATTTTCCTTAACAGCACTGAGGCTGTCAGACTGGAGGTGGGACAATACTACAGTGTCCCAGAAAGCCTCATCATTGAAGCTCTCTGCCTCCCTTAGCTCCTCCAGTTCAGTCAGCCTGGACTCCAAAGCCAGAATTTGGTCTCTGAGGGTCAGGAGCTCCTTGCACCGGGTCCACACATAAACCACCCACCCACAGGGCAGGTAATCATACATGTTACTCCCGATGCAATAAATAGCATAGCCCCCACTCTGATGCTGGGTTCCTGCCTGCATTTTCTTGTAAGAATAAATTGGATTATATATGGAGGGTTTTTTTTATATAATTGGGATATGGGACCCTTTCAGTCCTTGTATCTTCAACCTTCCTTTGAAATTGCTTGATATATCCTAAGGAGAAACAGAATTGATTTACAGTTTAATAGAAACCCAATTCAGAATAGGGCCTTCTTCTGACCTGAAGCTTTCAGCAGACATAAAGGCATCTGTATATGGTAAGAAATCACAGGTAACTACATTCTTAATGAAATAGAATTGGCTATGCATTATCTTTGTTTAAGGTGGTAACTCACTTTGATCTGCCTTTTTTATGTAATCACTTAAATCCTATTTTTCTTAATCAAACTTTTTTGTTTATAATTAAGCCCATTGTAAACTGTCATTACCTGGGGAGGGCCACCATGGTTCATATCTCCCTTTCATTGATAAAGGGGGCTCATTCCACAAGCTTTCCTAATTTACTTGGGAGTTTTGATCCCTATTTAGGGGAAAATGATTTTCTGGGTGCTGTGCCCTTGAACTGCATTTGCCCAGTGCTGTGGTTAATCATTGTATTGCCTAAAGGTGTGCAGTAACTCAAAATCTGTGCCTTAGCTGGGGAGGACCAGATGATGCAGCTCAGCAGGACAGGTTGGTGGGGGCCTCCAAAGAGCAAGAAAGCAGGTATCAGTGACCTGATCAGCACACCGAGGAACATCCCACAGGGTCTTCTGTGACTGCACCCCAACACAACACTAGTGAGCATTCAAAACAAGTATCTGGAAAAGGCACCAAACCTCCCTGATTTACACCACGAAATGTGTTTAACTGGTAGATGTTGGGAA
Organism: Carettochelys insculpta; assembly: GCF_033958435.1. Taxonomy (NCBI): domain Eukaryota; kingdom Metazoa; phylum Chordata; order Testudines; family Carettochelyidae; genus Carettochelys; species Carettochelys insculpta. The sequence goes on from NC_134137.1 coordinate 8,864,647, forward strand.
AAGCTTTTTGGAAGTTGGTTATCTCATAGGTACCTATGGCAGGGCTTCTTCCACTTCTCCTGCAGAATCTTTAAGTGGTCATCGGATATTGGGCTAGAAGGTCTACAGGGCTCATTTAGTTGCCAGTGCCCATCCCCTATCAGTGCTGAGACACTAAGACTACATTTTGCTGGTCTTCCTTACATGCCTACTGTCTGGCTTACAATGTGAGCAGAAATATGTATCATTAAATATCTCATCTCCTGTTTTTTTTTTCTCCTTTCAGGAAGGAAAGTTCAAAACCCCACATACCTTTCCAATACATTATGTCAGCTGTCAATGACACCACATTCAACCATGTGGTGTTCTTTCTCACTGGGATAAAAGGGCAAGAGGATGTCTATCTCTGGATATCTATCCCCTTCTGCTTAGTATATGTTATTTCTATAATAGGAAATGCATTCATTTTGTTCATTATAAAAGCAGACCCACAACTCCATGAGCCCATGTACATTTTCCTTTCCATGTTGGCCATCACAGACCTTGGCTTATCAATAGCTACCCTGCCGACGATATTGGGCATCTACTTGTTTAACGCTAAAGAGATCAGCCTCAATGCTTGTATAGCCCAGGTGTATTTCATTGCTGCACTGCAATGCACGGAATCTGCTGTGCTCTTGTTGATGTCCTTTGACCGCTTCATTGCCATCAGTAACCCGCTGAGATATGCTTCCATCTTACCCCTGCCAAGAATAGCCAAGATGGGACTGTTGTGTGCACTGAGAGGGATGTCTGTAATATTCCCATTCCCCTTTCTGCTGAAACGTTTCCAATATTGTGGAGCCAACGTCCTCTCCCATTCCTACTGCCGGAATGAGGACATCATGAAGTTATCTTGTTCAGATATCAGAAGTAGCAGCATCTATGGCTTGTTTATTAAAATCTTAACGATGGGATTGGACTCATTGCTCATCTTCCTCTCTTATGTGATGATCCTTAAAACAGTCCTGAGCATTGCATCCCAAGCAGAATGCCTAAGGGCCCTGAACACCTGCGTCTCCCACCTCTGCGCTGTCCTACTCTTCTACATACCAGAGATTGGCTTGTCTATTCTGCACAGGTTTGGGACAGGCTCTTCTCCGTTGCTTCAGATTCTCCTGAGCTATGTCGCCCTGCTGGTGCCTCCCCTGATGAACCCGATTGTGTACAGTGTGAAAAGCAAAGAGCTTCGTGCAAGGATCATCAGGATGTTCACCAGGTGAAAGCTCCATTCATCAGTCTTCTCCAGCTCCGGTGACATGAGAGACAAAAAATATTGTCGTGACCACCTATCACATAGTTGAACCTTATCTCTGAGACAACATGAGCTATTGATATGCCAGCTGCAGGGAGAAGTTCTGGTGGTTTCTAAGGCGTAGAGCAATGGGGAGGGGCTGGAGAGGAGGTTTGGAAAATTGGGGAAGGACACCAGGGCAGATAGCAGCATTTAGAAAGTGGCTGTGCTTGTAGAAAGACTGTGGATGGTAAGATACTGGTCCCTAAAGAGCTTACTTGTTGTTTGCTCAGACTTCAGCATTCCTGTTGATAACAGTCAATAAAGAGAAGCAATGTGGGCTTTGTTTCTCAGGACACCTGAGCTGTCACTATCCCATCTCTGGTAAACCATCAAAGTGCGATGAAAATAGCTGCAGAGCTGTTGTGCAGTCTAAGTTTTAGCACACTTGGAACACTCCAGATGCTGTGTGACACAGGAGCACCATACCAGCTGTGGAGAGAGGCTGTTAAAGAGGCACTGACACCCACCCTTCCCCTATGCCCTCAGCTAGGTGCTTGTGACTGAACTGTGTCAGAGACATGAGTAATGCAAGCCTTCCCCAGGAAAACCACTCAGACAATCTCCCTCCCTCATTGATGATTGTGCCCACCACAGACACTCTTCCCCCAGGCACAGCAGAGCTGTGGTGAGCAAAGGTCTGAGACACAGGAGTCCTGCAAAGAGAATCATGGACAGATTGTCTCCTTGACCCCTCCGTTTGTGCCCCCCTAACCTACTACTTGGTCTTCTCACAGTGGCCATTGCCAGGGTCCACTGAGTGAATGAGCAGACCTGGCAACTCTCAAACCAGCCTTGCACTCTTGCCCTTTCCCAACTTCAGGCAAACCAAAGCTAGGAGCACCATCCCAGGCCATCCTTGCTAAGACACACTGATGGACCAATTCTCTATGAGCTTATCTAGCTCTTCCTAGGACATTGTTGCAGTCTTGGCCTTCAGAGCTGCCTGTGGCAAGGAGGCCCATAAGTTGATTGCACAAATACTTCTGTGTTAACTTTCTTCACAACTGTCATCATTAAATTCTATGATTCCTCCAAAGATAAGAAAGGAACCGGGATTCTAGTGTAGAGAAGACACATATCCTTTATTTTAGGGTGAAAATTCCAGTTCTTCCTGTTCAGTGTAAGAAAGTGCTTGTACACTATCACCAAGTTGTCTGTAAAGGTTCCCTACTTATTCTCATTTTACCCATTTATATAGCCAAAACAAGTTGAGGGAAAATGGGAAGGAGAAACAGCTGTGTGTATTCCTCATTCCCAATATGACTCTTAGCCACTGATATGATGCAGCTGTGAACAAGACACATGAGATCCTAAAATGTGTCAAATGAGAAAGGGAAATACTAATATTCTCATACTTGTGAGGCTTCCACTGGAAAACTGCACTATTTTAATCACTGGTACACGAGAAAAAAATTCAGGCTGGAATGGAGATATGAAGAACAGCTCTTAGGCTGGTCATGGAAATGGAGAGACTTTTTTATATGTTGACTCCAAGAGCTTGGCTGGTTTAAGTTAACATAAGGCATCCTGAGGAGGGACAGGGATATTTTTGTTTTTCCCTAACACAAGAACTAGGGGGCACCAAATGAAATAAATAGGGGGAAAGTGTAAAACAAAAAAATAAGAAGTATTTCTCATTGAAGCATACAGTCAGCCTGTAGAACTCCTTGCAGAAGAGATTTTGAAGACCAAGACCTTAACAGGGCTCAAAAAGAACTAGATAAATTCATGGAGGAAAAGTCCATCAATACTTATGAGCCAGGATAGTTAGGAATGTTGTCGCGAGCCCCTGTTTATCAGAGGCTTTAAATGGGTAACAGGGAAAGGATAAATTGATTATTTTCTATTCTATTCACTCCTTCTAGGACACCTGGTATTGGCCACTGTTGGAAGACAGAATAAAGGGTTAGATTGACCTTTGGTCTGACCCAGTGTGGCTGGTCTAATGTTCTTAGGATAGATCTATAATACATCGGGGAGTAGGTGGATGGGAGGGGTTAAACACAGCAGAATAGAAGAACTCACAAAGATCAATTTACTGTTTTGGCACAAGAATAAAAGGGGAGAAACTGGCCAGAACTAAACAGAGACTGGAAAGGAGAAGAAGGCTTCTGACCATCTGAGAAATTAAATACTGGAACTATCCTCCCAACAGGAGCCATGGAGACAAACAGCCTAGCTGTTTTTCATGCAGACTTCGACAGTTTTATGCACTGGCAATATGCTAGGGTCATGTTCCACAGGAGGGGTCTGGGCTCACTAACGCAGGAAGTCCCATCCATGCCTATGTGTGTGTGGGTCATATCTGTCCATTTTGCATCACACCAGGAACTCTTTGGAGTTTCTTGCCTAGTATGACCCTGCTCTGAACCCTGGTGAAAGGATTTATTCCCCAGCAGTTTCAGAAGAAAGCGTGACTGAACATTGTCATCCAAAATAGGAATTGTTCTTGAGCTCCAGTTTCATGATGCCACAGGAGTTCAATTCCCTGAAATTCTGATACTCTCCACAGGTTGATCTACCAGCTACCTTCTCCCAGGCGTCAGTTCCAGGCTCTTCTACATATGTGTCCTGTGACTTTGTGCAGCTCACTTTGTGCCACAGCAACATATGTTTTAATACAGCTTAAAGTGCACATCTAAAAACAAGGGCCACAGGCCATCCTTACTGAATGGGGGACTGAATGTTGGGAAGCAGTCACTCTGAGAAAGACTGAGGTGGGGCATAGGGGATCATCAGGTGATCATAAGTTCCCAGGGCACCACTATGACCAAAATAAAGAGTACAATATAAGATGTAGAACCAGGAGACACTCAAGTAGCAGCAGAAAGTTTATTTTACCTCTATTTGTGGCATTGGTGTGACCCTCACTAGTTCGGGTGCCTACAGTTCAAGAAGGATGGTGATAACTGGGAGGTGGGCTGAGGAGAGTCAAAAGAATGATGGAATATTTAGGAAACGAGTCTTAGGGTGACAGACTTATTGAGTTGAGTCTATTTAACTTAAAGAAGAGAAGGAAAATGGTGCCTTAATCTTTCTGGCCATGGCTGCACTAGCCCCCTTTCTGAAGGGCAATGCTAATGAGCCACATCGGCAGATGCTACTAAGGCGATGCCTTGAATATGCAGCACCTCATTAGCATAATGGTGGCTGTGTTCATTTCTAAAGTGCTGCTTTTGAACGCATTCCACCTGTATAGACAGGGACATTTTGAAAGGACCCTCCCAGATTTCGAAAGCCCCTTCTTCCCATTTGATTTCAAAAGCGGCACTTTTGAAATGCCCAGTTACCATTATGCTAATGAGGCACTGCATATTCATGATAGCATCTCATTAGCATCTGCTGAAGTGGCTCATAATTATGCCCCTTCCAAAGGTGGAGGCTAGTGCATCCACAGCCTCTGTGAGCAGTGCCATGGCATGGAGAGGGAACTCTTACCAGTTGGCTCTTCAGCTGAGAACTCTCAACTCTTCTTGAGTTGAGAAAGTTAAAGCAGGATTCAGTGGCTGGAAGCTGCAGGCAGACACATTCAGACTGGAATTTAGGTGTGTTTTTTAGAAAAGAGGACAATTAACCTCTTGAGAAACTTTTATCCAAGACTGTGTAAGTCTTCTAGCCCTGACAGTTGTTAAATCAAGGCAGAAAGTTGTTCTAACAACATTACCCAGGAAGTCATCTTGGGGCATGTCTTTTGCCTGTGTTGTATAAAGGGTTTGACTAGGTTATCACAGTGGTACCTTCTGGGCCTGGGATCTTGTGTGGAATAGCTGGCCATCTCCCCTCTGTTATGTTTACTGCTTTGCATCATATTCTGCATTATTATATTCAGTGGTAAGGCATGGTAGCTGCAACCTTGTGTCGTGTAAGCAATTGGCTTCAGCATTTAATAAGAGGTTTGAGGCCTAGATAGGTGAAGGAAACTTGTAAGTTTGGGGGAAATAGAAATAAAGTGTAGGGGTGAATTTTGTCCATAATGACATCAGCCAGCCACAGAACATGAATAAACCCAGGTTTCTGAAAGAGTTTTGATGAAAAATCTGACTGGAAAAGTATGATGGCATTGAAATGACATATATAGTAGTGGGGTGCAATCATAAATGCACTGATCTAGAAAAAAGGACACCTAAGTCTGGTAAGCAGAGGACTTAGAAACCAGGGAGAAACCCCTATGAAATATGAATGAGACATGGCAATGTCAGGGCAAAACATTCTAGAAGTGGCATCCCAGAGTAGGTGTAGAGCAATGCACTCTTGGGAAGGTCCAGAATAATGGCCACAGGTGATGATGGGAAGGAGATGATGAGGAAGGTGATGATGAGGAAGGTGATGTTCATGAGAGTATGAAGATGTAATTATGGTAGAAGGCATCTCTTCTGAGGTGTCATTGATGAAGCTATGATTTGATGAATATGAATATCCTATTTTTGTGCTTCTATCATTTGTGTACCTGATGTTATGGATATTGAGTGTGAATCTCTATTTCCAATGTGCTTACCCTGAGTGACACCCATCATTAGCCTTTCAGATACAATGATGGTGAAGCTAGACAGTGGTGGGGGTGGGGGGGAGGGGTCATCAGCAAAGAGCATGGGAGAGTTTCGGCCTTCTGTGGACACTAGAGCCAGCCTATGAGTGATGGCTGCTCTGACTCAGCAAGGCCTGTGACCATCTTACATGACATTGAACTCCACTTTGGTTGCTGTATCTTTTCACAACCTGACTGAAGAACTTGGCTTGAAACAAAAGGCTCATGCCCTATGGAAAACCCATATCAGGGAGGGATTGTCATCACCATGTGGCCTCACTTCTCATAGAAAAGATTTCCTGGAAACTCCCAAGGAACAAAAACTGAACTAGCGGAAATTCTAGTCCCAAGCTAGAGGGCTTTCAAGCCTGCACTCCTTGTATAATCAGTCAGGGTGAGAAACTGATCATCACAAATCAAGATATACAGTAGGTTAGAATTCATTTGCAGCTATGTGTATTTTCTGCATAATGGGTTTTGATCTCTTTGCTGTCACAGTCACTTAAATACATCCGTTTAGTTAATAAACTGGTTTTATGCTTAACTTTACTACCATTTGTTGAGTGATGTTTTAGGAGAAAGTCTCAATTCTGTGTACAAAGGGTGCTGCATATCTGTCCCACGTTAAGGGGAGAACATCCCATATTCAGGATCCTACACTGTACAAACACCTGAGCAGTGGAAGACAGTATAATTCTGGGATTACACTCCAACAACAGTGCAGAGGTGGGGAACTGGGACATTGGCTATTGCCCCCTGTTTGTCATTGACTGGCTGAGGTAAAGTACTCTGGTAGTTCAGCTGGTTGTACAACTCCCCCAGTTATCATATTGGTTGATGACAGGGCTTGCAGAGGCTGGCTGTGTCACCAGCAGAACAATGTAAGAGATACCAGCCCAACTTTAGAATGGGAAAACTACAGGGTTCCCCTGGATTCAAGACTGCACCCTGGGTATGACAACTTGTCACAAAGATTTTAGAATAAACAGATCAACTAGCAAGTGAAAGTCACCCAGACCTGGTGGTATTCAGCAAATGGTTCTGAAGGAACTCAAATATGATATTGCAGTACTACTAAACATGGTGTGAAACCTACTAGCTATTTCCATCTGTATGCAAGATGGCCAGGAAACAGCTAATGTGATGCTGATTTTTGAAGAAATGCTCCAGAGGGGATCCTGCATCTTACAGTGCAGTCATCCTACCTTCAGTAAATTGGTTGGCGCTAGAGTAAAGAACAGATCTATCAGACAAATACACAAAGATATATATCTCTCCCATAGAGCTGGAAGGGACCTTCAGAGGTCATCAAGTCAAATCCTCTGCTCTCAGAACAGGATCTATATGGTCATCCTTAACATGTCTTTTTTTCTCCGCATTTGTCCCAGACCCCCTCAAGGTTTGAGCTCAAAGCCCTGGGATTACACAGCCAATGCTCAAACCACTGAGCTATCCCTCTCCCTAAAACAAGTGTGGGATGTGAATCCACACCTCCAATTTGCTGTGGAAAAGTCAGCATGTCATTGCAAAGGGAAATCCTGCCTCACCAATCTATTGGAATAATTTGAGAAGTCAGCAGAATGTGGGCAAAGCTCATCCAGGGGATATGGTGCGGCTGGACTTTAAGGAAGCATTTGACAAGATCCCTCATGAAAAGCTCTTAAGAGAAGTAATGCATCAGGGGCCAGTAATGAAGGTTCTCTTCTGACTTAGAAACTAGCTAAAATATAGCAAGTCTGATGTCAGTAGTGGGCAAATTAGTTGAAACAATACTAAAGAATTTAGTTGTCAAAAACATAGAAGAATGTAGCTTGTTGGGCAAAAGTCAACATGGTTTCTGTAAAGGGAAATCGTGCCTTACTAATCTATTGGAATTCCTTGAAGGGGTTAACAAACATGCAGACAAGGGGAATCCAGTGCACATAGTATACTTAGATTTCCAGAAAGCCTTTGACAAAGTCCCTCACCAAAGGCTTTTGTGTAAATTAGATTATCATGGGATAAGAGGGAAGATCATTTCTTGGACTGAGACCTCGTTAAAAGACAGGAAACAAAGGATGTGTCTACACTAGCCCAAAACTTTGAAATGGCCATGCAAATTTGCACAGCCATTTTGAAATTTTGTGGTAGTGTAGACATAGTGAAAGGGTAGGAATAAATGGTAAATTTTCTGAATGGAATCATAGAATCATAGAACACTAGGACTGGAAGGGGCCTCGAGAGGCCATCGAGTCCAGTCCCCTGCCCCGACGGCAGGACCGACCACTATCTACACCATCCCTGATAGACATCTATCTAATCTGTTCTTAAATATCTCCAGCGAGGGAGATTCCACAACCTCCGTTGGCAACTTATTCCAGTACTTGACCACCCTGACAGTTAGGAACTTTTTCCTAATGTCCAACCTAAACTTCCCTTGCTGCAGCTTAAGTCCATTGCCTCTTGTTCTCTCCTCAGAGGCCGAGAAGAACAAGTTTTCTCCCTCCTCCTTATGACACCCTTTAAGATATCTGAAAACCGCTACCATGTCCCCCCTCAATCTTCTCTTTTCCAAGCTAAACAAGCCCAATTCTTTCAGTGTTTCTTCATAAGTCATGTTCTCCAGACCTTTTATCATTCTAGTTGCTCTTCTCTGGACCTTCTCTAATTTCTGCACATCTTTCTTGAATTGGGGTGCCCAGAACTGGACACAATATTCCAGCTGAGGCCTAACCAGTGCAGAGTAGAGCGGAAGAATGATTTCTCGTGTCTTGTTCACAGCACACCTGCTAATGCATCCCAGAATCATGTTTGCTTTTTTTGCAACAGCATCACACAGTTGACTCATATTTAACTTGTGATCTACTAGAACCCCTAAATCCCTTTCTGCTGTACTCCTTCCTAGTCAGTCTTTTCCCATTCTGTATGTGTGAAACAGATTATTCCTTCCTGGCTACGTCTACACGTGCACCCAACTTCGAAATAGCTTATTTCGATGTTGCGATATCGAAATAGGCTATTTCGATGAATAACGTCTACACGTCCTCCAGGGCTGGCAACGTCGATGTTCAACTTCGACGTTGCTCAGCCCAACATCGAAATAGGCACAGCGAGGGAACGTCTACACACCAAAGTAGCACACATCGAAATAAGGGAGCCAGGCACAGCTGCAGACAGGGTCACGGGGCGGACTCAACAGCAAGTCGCTCCCTTAAAGGGCCCCTCCCAGACACACTTTCATTAAACAGTGCAAGATACACAGAGCCAACAACTAGTTGCAGACCCTGTATATGCAGCACGGACCCCCAGCTGCAGCAGCAGCAGCAGCAGCCAGAAGCCCTGGGCTAAGGGCTGCTGCCCACGGTGACCACAGAGCCCCGCAAGGGCTGGAGAGAGAGTATCTCTCAACCCCCCAGCTGATGGCCGCCATGGAGGACCCCGCTATTTCGATGTTGCGGGACGCGGATCGTCTACACGTCCCTACTTCGATGTTGAACGTCGAAGTAGGGCGCTATTCCCATCCGCTCATGGGGTTAGCGACTTCGACGTCTTGCCGCCTAACGTCGATTTCAACTTCGAAATAGCGCCCAACACATGTAGACGTGACGGGCGCTATTTCGAAGTTACTGCCGCTACTTCGAAGTAGCGTGCACGTGTAGACGCAGCCAGTGTGTGCTACTCAGGTTCCTGTGTTGATTAGTAAGCTCCCTGCACTGCCTAGGTATTACCAGTGAAACTGGTAAACTGAGTACCACATACTACTGTTAGAGGTTGTTGCACCCAGGGTACAGTCTGGTAGTGGTGGTAACTGCTGTATCTTTAGCCCTTCGTCCTAACCTCTGCCAGACTTGTTAACACCCAACACAACAGCAGGTGACGCCAAAGCTGGAGATGGGTGATAAACTGACTCTTCATTTAATGAACACCCTGATGACTCTGGCTCGAAGGTGTTTGCTTTTCACACTGTACACAACCGGGTTCATCAGGGGTGGGAGCAGAATGGACATGTAGCCCAGGAGAATGCTAAGCAAGGGTGAAGAACCCTTCACAAACCTGTGTATCACAGACAAGCCAATCTCTGGTGTGTAGAATATCAGGACTGCACAGAGGTGAGAGACACAGGTGTTCAGAGCCTTCCTGCACTCAGTGGGAGACAAAATGCTGAGCACTGTTTTGAGGATCATCACATAAGAAAGGAAGATGAGCAATGAGTCCAAACCCATTGTTAGGAGTTTAGCAATCAAGCCATATATACTGTTGACTGTGATGTCTGAGCAAGCTGTCTTCATGACGTCCTGGTTCAGGCAGTAGGAATGGGAGAGGACACTGGCCCGACAGTAATGGAACTGTTTCAGGAGAAGTGGGAGTGGGAGTATTATGGCTACCCCCCTTAGTACACAAAGCAACCCCATTTTAGTTACTCTTGGCAGGGTTAAGATGGAAGTATATCTCAGAGGGTCACAAATTGCAATATAGCGGTCAAAGGCCATCAGCAAGAGCAGAGAGGATTCAGTGCATTGAAGAAAGTGGATGAAGAACAGCTGGGCAAAACAGGCATTGAGGCAAATCTCCCTAGAGTTAAACAAATATATGCCCAGTATTGTTGGCATGGTGGCTATTGATAAGCCAATGTCTGTGATGGCCAACATGAATAGAAAAATGTACATGGGCTCATGAAGGCTCGTGTCTGTTTTGATGATAGACAAAAGGAATGAATTTCCTACAAGTGAAATAACATACATTAAGCAGAAGGGAATAGAAATCCAAAGATGAACCTCTTCCAGCCCAGGTATCCCAGTGAGAAGGAACACTGTAGAACTGAATTTGGTGTCGTTGATAGCTGACATAAAGAAGAAGGAAGGTACAAGAGATTTGAATTTTTCTTCCTGAAAAGAAAAGGAACAGGAGAGAATGGGATTTGGTGAAACATTTTTGTGCTCTCAGTGAAAGTCTAGAATCACCAGGAGGATTTAAAAAAAAATAAGTCAACAACAACCCTTAGTCTTGAATTTAAACCCTGGATGCGAATATAAGCACTGTTGGACCCAGTGTGACCTGTGGTCCATCTAGCCCAGCATGCAGTGCAAATTCTATATGTTTCAGAGGAAGGTGAAAGAAGGCCTGCAACAGGCGGCTGTAAGATAACCTGCTCCAAGTGATAGCTTCTCCTGATGACCACTAGTTAGGCATATATTGTGGTGCAAACCAAGAAAAGTGAGTCCTTCCAAGAATTTTTTTTATTTGTAATATATTTGGAAATCCTGCAAATCTCTAGGTTCCATGGATATCTTCTGATGGAAGTTCCACAGACTGCTCATTTGCTGGGTGGTTTTACGATTGTGATTTTCCCTCAGACATTTCTTCTGATTCTCCACGTCTGAACAAAAAGCAGTCAAGTAGCACTTTAATAGCCAGACCAGACCAGACTCAATATTTAAGGCACAGAGAACCAAAAACAGTAAGCAAGGAGGACAAATCAGAAAAAGATAATCAAGGTGAGCAAATCAGAGAGTGGAGGGGTGGGGGGAAGATCAAGAATTAGATTGAGTTAAGTATGCAGACGAGCCCCTATAGTGACTCAGAAAGTTCACATCCCGATTTAAACCATTTGTTAGTGTTCCGAATTTGAATATAAATGTCAATTCGTCTGCTTCCCTTTCTACAAAGGATACATTTATATTCACTACATATAAACATACAAATATGAATATATATATATATACAAATATATAAATATTTATATTCAATATATATAAAATACATTTATATTCAAATTTGGAACATTAACACATGGTTTAAATCGTGATGTGAACTTTCTGAGTCACTATAGGGGCTCGTCTGCATACTTAACTCAATCTAATTCTTGATCTTCCCCCCCACCCCTCCACTTTGCTCACCTTGATTATCTTTTTCTGATTTGTGCTCCTTGCTTACTGTTTTTGGTTCTCTGTGTCTTAAATATTGAGTCTGTTCTGGTCTGGCTATGGTCTGAAGAAGTGGGTCTGTCCCACGAAAGCTCACCTAATAAACTATTTTGCTAGTCTTTAAAGTGCTACTTGACTGCTTTTTGTTTTGATAGTGTATAGACTAGCACGGCTTACTCTCTGTTACTATTCCACATCTGAGTGTGATGTACTACATCATATTTATGAACATATGTGTTTATATGCTCTCTGCCTTAAATATTGAGTCTGTTCTGGTCTAGCTATGGTCTGAAGAAGTGGGTCTGTCCCACAAAAGCTCACCTAATAAACTATTTTGCTAGTCTTTAAAGTGCTACTTAACTGCTTTTTGTTTTGATTGTGTTTATATTTGCACACGACAGACAGAGTGAGAGAGAGAAAATGGTGAAAATGCTCATTTTATTTCTCTGTCCACAATTGCAGCTTTTTATAAATGTGTTCAATTGCCCTGAGAATACAAATTATGTAATGGCATCCTTGAAACACCTGAATAAATTGTTAAGGCCAGGTTTACTTCAGTAGCATTATTCTGTCTTTCCATGTCTACATTTGATTGTAATGGGGCTCTTTTAACTTTTTCTTACATAGTTCTTTCAGTGATATACTCTGGCAATCATATTTCCCTCTAACAGAAGCTGAAATCCTTTGCCTAGCCTGTGCTGAGTGAATCCAGTGTGGTCTTGCTACAGACTTCCCTTAATCCTCAGAGAACCCACATCCTATCCCCATGCAAGGATCGGTATATATATGGCATGACAGAAGAAAATAAAGACAGTTTCTTCATTTGCACACGGTCGGAGTTGGCGTCACAAATAAGTGAAAGTGTAAACAAGTTTTTCAGTAATATCTAGTGCACTGTGCAAATTACTTCAATTGTGCCCGCGTAACAGGTGATGGGTGTAAATTACACACAACCACTGTCACACACCCACTTGAGCCCCTCAACTCTGTTCTTTTCTGAAACTTAGTCCAGTAATTCTGTTCTCTCATACCTTTTTGGAAAGTTTGGTAAAGGTATTGAAGAGGGATTGCGTTCATGACCCTGAAAGTAATCATGACAAAAAGCTTCTTCTCAATTACGAGGAGAAAGTATCAGACAAGAGATGTTCAGTGAGTTGCGTTAATAGGAGAAATACATTTCAATCAGCATGTGGGGTATATGTAAAGAAATTTCTAAACAAAAGCCATTAAGCAGTAAAGTTACCACTTCTGTCTGGAGAGATTTCAAATACTCTACTGTTGGCATAGCATATAAGTCATGAAAATTTGGTTTGTAATAGCCTTATTACAATGAAAGTTTTGACATAGTATTTGCTCCTGCTGTACTTTAAAACACATATGAATCCATTCTTTCCTCTCTCTCTCATCTTCCAATATGATTTCACAGATTAGAACGGGAGTCAAAAATATAACCTGTGACATTCTGATTTCTTCTGAACCTGAAAAGACGGCAGCATCTTAGCCCTCAATCAATCGCTTGTCAGCAAACCACAGTGTAGTAGCTCCTACGTCCTCTGTTTGATAGCTGACTAGTTCTCCTAACGTTCCGTTCTGCACATAATGGCCCCAAAATCTGTTATTCAGGCACAATGAGGGTTTATAGGCAGTGAATTTCAGTCAAGGGAATGAAAATCCATCAAAATGCAGTTTCATTTCGCACAAGAGTAGAGTCTTGCAATGCCTACTCTTTAAGAATCCTGTATTCTTAAAATACATAGAACCCATGAATGGGGTTGGGACAGAAATGGAGTTGAGCTGCCATAATTAATGTGGTGACAAGTATTAGAGTGGTAGCCAAGTTAATCTGTATCTTCAAAAACAACAAGAAGTCCTGCGATACCTCATAGACTAATAGATATTTTAGAGCATAAGCTTTCGTCGGCAAAAACCCGCATCTGAAGAAGCAGGTCTTTGCCCAAGAAAGCTTATGCTCCAAAATGTCTTTTAGTCTATAAGGTGCCACAGGACTTGTCATAATTAATGTGTGTGTTAAACCCAGGTTTTGGTTATATTAAATGAAACCCATCTGGCTCTTCTTAATTTAAAGGAGGCTGCAAAACAACCAGGAAGGGATGAAAAAAAAACAGGTCAAGAAAAGCCATCTCTCTATGAGAACTTCATGTAGGTTGAGAGACCACACTGGAGCTACAACCTGGGAAGAGCCTATTTCTGGGCTCTAGCCACATTACAAGGCTTGTTCTGCCAGGGCTAGGAGTCTGTGCAGAGGTGAGGCAGCTGTGGCTGAGAAGCTTTGCAGACTGACAGGCACAGACGCTGATGGGGAAGTCTGAAGGATCTTGGCCTTCCTGGGTCTCTATAAGAGTGGTAGAGCCGGGGTCAGAAACGTACAGCCAGTTGTTTGAAAACCCTCTAATTCACCTGTGTTACACTTTATTCCTATTGTTTGATTAAATAGTATTTCTGCTGAAGAAGGTGGTTTGGTTGCTCCTCTCACCACTTCACACATGCTCACAATTGGCAGGAGCACGGCTGCCGAACTCACTTAGTTTCTGGGCAGCAACAGCCAACGTACAGCATGGTGTAGCCCAGGGCCCAATCTGAGGATGGGAGCATCGTGGGATTCCACACCATGAGGGGACAGAGTACGAGATCTGACATTTCCCACTGGGAAATCAGAAAGGGGCAGAGATGCTGGTAGACGTGTAACTCTGAGGGGTATGTAGGGCAGAAATGCTGGAGCCCTCAGCTAAATATGGCCTATTGTAACTGTCAGCAGAGAACATTGTACCTCTTAGTTACGGACTTCTCAATTGAACCACAGAATAACACATTTGAAAATGCATTTCTTGATTAAATTTCCATGAGCAAACAAACCTGAGAGGTTTTGGAACCTACTCACTGATGTTCTGTGGTTTCTGCTCTCATGCAGCCCTCTGCATCCTCAGGGCTGGAGGACACTGCATATTGGATAAATGTGATCCCCTTAGACATCCTAACTCAGGGCTCTGGGCTTTTACACTTCGAGCTCCATTTGAACATGAGATTTTCTTGTACCTTGAATATCTCACTGAGGACCTTTGGCAGATGTGAGGAGGGATTCCCAAGCTACCTGGCCTCCAGACCCATCACTGAGTCACCCCAAGTGGTCAGATGAATCCTCTGCCACTGCCTAAACATCTGCAAAAGGAAACAGCTTGTAGACTTTCCCCTCCACTTTGCATTTTAAAGACAGTGAAACCTACCAACATACCCAAGTCCTGCTGGAAGGGGAAACACTGAAGCACAAGGAGACATCAAAGAGGTTGCATGGTGAGCGGGCAGTGTTGTTCAGAGAGGGATGAAACTGCCTTTATGAAGCATGCTGGCACATTCCCTTTGGGGCCGCTTGGTCATCAGAGACCCTCAGCTGCTTGGCTTCACGTGCACCAGCGTTAACCCTGTCATGGTCAATGGCAAATTGCAGGAGGCCAAATCACAGGGGATGGAGGATGATACTAAAAGAGTGGACTGTAGCACCAGACCTGCTGCAGGCTCCCTTCTGGGAATCTGGCCTTGTAAGTATGATTTGTGACCTTATAATTAATGGCATGGTTGCCCTGGGCACTGCTGTATTGTAACAATGATGCTGTCGCAGCCGATATCCTATTGAAATTAATTAATTACATAAATAATAATAAAGGATCAGCTTTCTCTGTTGGAGTCCCCTTTCCTGCATGACAAACCCAGGGTGCAGACCAGAGAAAGGAGATTTTACAAGGCTCCACGCATGGAAACGACCCTTTGTAACAAATTCAGCTAGGAGACACCCACAAAATATGGCATCTTGAAAACAGCAATATAAATAAAACTACAGTCATTAAGTAAAAGCACAAACATATATATGCGCTCCAGGTGCCAAATTTAATGACTTCCTCCTGCCATAATGTGTGACTACTTCATGGAAAGTCGTTCTCAGAAAATGACGCATGCGGCCAAGCATAAGTTATGCTGTCCTCACAAATATTGATATAATTGTTGTCTGCCAGTGCAGAGTAAAAGGCAGTCACTCACGCTTATATAGAATCTCTGGGATGTCAACACTTCATTTGATTCGTACTGTAAACACACAACAGTCAAAACAAGCTCTAAGGACACACAGCCAGCAAACAAACACTCCCCCCACCCCGACGCAAGTGACTACTTTGCAAACACAAAGGAAAGTAAAACACTGGGTGGTTTGTTACGGGTATTTGAAAAGAGACACACTATGGAAGAGGGGCAGAGACTTGTAGAATGAGGCAAAGAGCTCTCAAGCAAGGCCTTCATCCAATAAAACATTTCACACCACACTTAATGGTTACTACTTCTGAGCTCATGTGAGTCATGCGAAGAGCCGGAAGGGAAACCTTAATGGAAATCATTTCTCTTCATGGGGGACATGTCTGGTGTACTCTAGGAGCCACATGCACCCCCAGGGTTCAATGTTTCCCCCTTACAGCCCTCACTGTGCTGCTTCCAATGAGTGTGGTGGAAATCCCTTCCAAGGAGTGGAGGGGAGCTGGGAGCCAGGCTGCCTCTGGTTCCCAGCACCACTCCACTGGTTGGAGCCAGGAAACTGACCAAGACTGCTCCCCAGGTCAGTTTTCCAGCTCTGCAAGGGGAGGAAAGCTGGGAGCTAACACACTGCTGGTCAGTTTCCTGGGTCCCGCAAGTAACAGGGAGGCAAGAACCAGGCTGCAGGCTGGTTCTCAGCTCCCTACCACTCTGGGAGACAGGAAACTGACCAGCCCTGGTTGTCTGGTCAGTTTCCTGGCTCCTGCGAATCCAGGGTGATTAACTGCAGCCTGGTTCCTGTCTCCCCCCAGCTTGCACAAAAAATTGAGTTATATGGGGCTGCAGGAATTCCCTAGTAGTCCTAGTAGCATCCTTCAGTCTATGTAGACCATGGAACGCGCCCTTCGTAGTTCCGTTTGGCATCCTCATTTGCAGCGTCGGCTGTGACTGTGAAGACCAACATGAGAGTGACAGTCTTTGCTGCATCTGTTGCATATGTAATGGGTGTCTGGCAGGTCCTTGCTGTGCTTTCTGTGGGCTCACTTCTCCTTTGCTAGCTGTCTGATCCTCAACTCACCCTTCTGAAGGCCCTTGTATAGTTCCTGCCTCCATCCGCTGCGATCATCTGCCAGCTCCTCCCAGCTGTCTGGCTTGATGTCTGCTTCCTTGAGGTCTCTCTTGCAAATATCTCTGTAGTGCAGCTGGGGGTGTCCAGGAGGTCATTTGCCAGAGGCTAGCTCACCATACAGGATGTCTTTTGGGATCCTTCCATCATTCATCCTGCGGACGTGGCCAAGCCAGCGGAGCCGCCGCTGCCTGAGGAGGGTGTGCATAGTTGGGATTCCAGCTTGCTCAAGGACAGCGGTGTTGGTCACTCTGTCCTTCCACTATATTCCAAGGATGCTCCTGAGACAGCGTAAGTGGAAGACGTTCAGCCTCTTTTCTTGGCAGGCGTACAGGGTCCAAGTCTCACTGCCGTAAAGGAGGGTGCTGAGGATGCAGGCTCTGTAGACTTGCACTTTGGTGTGAGTGTACAGCTTGTTGTTATTCCACACTCTCTCGCTGAGTCTGGACAGAGTTGTGGCTGCTTTACGGATCCTCCTATTTAGCTCAGTGTCCAACGACAGGGTGTCAGTGATGGTGGACCCGAGGTAAATGAACTCGTGGACGACCTCTAACGTATAGTTGTCAATGCTGATTGATGGAGAAACAGCAACGTCCTGAGCAAGTACATTTGTCTTCTTTAGGCTAATGGAGAGCCCAAAGTCGTTGTATGCTTTGGAGAACCAATCCAGCAGCTTCTGAAGCTGGTCTTCTTTGTGTGACATGACAGCAGCGTCATCTGCAAACAGCATCTCTCTGATGAGGACTTCCCGCACCTTAGATTTAGCTTTCAGCCTTGCAAGATTAAACAGTTTCCCGTCAGATCATGTGTGCAAAAAGATGCCCTCTGTTGAAGATCCAAAGGCGTGTCTAAGAAGGAGTGCGAAGAAGATCCCAAACAGTGTCGAAGCAAGGACACATCCTAGTTTGACGCCGCTCCTGACGCTGAAAGCATCTGATAATATGCCATCGTATTGGACAGTTCCTCTCATGTCTTCGTGGAAAGACTGGATCATCTTGAGCAATGAATGCAGGAATGCAACCCATGTAGAACTCAAGGGTTTACTGTATTGTAAAAGTCCAAATCTATCACACAGGATCTGGCTGGAAGGTGCTTATCTAGGCAGCTCCTG
Source organism: Carettochelys insculpta (assembly GCF_033958435.1). NCBI lineage: Eukaryota > Metazoa > Chordata > Testudines > Carettochelyidae > Carettochelys > Carettochelys insculpta. The sequence continues at coordinate 8,882,659 of NC_134137.1, forward strand.
GTCTGCAGGACTCTCAGACAGGCTTGCCTCCCTGGGTGCCTCAGAGACCAATAAGGAGGAACAGCTTCTATCCATCTCTTCCACTAATGCCTCACCTTCTGCACCATGCTATTTCACTAGGCCTTTCCCTGTGCCCTTCCAGGACCCTTAAGACTCTGCTGCCTCTGGTGACATCCGAGCTGAGCTTCAGTGAAAACTACTAAGGGACACAAGGACACTGTGGGGAGCCAGAATCTCCACCTTCCCTGGGGCTGAATCCTTGAGGTGGGGACACAGACTCAGGTCCTCCAGTCAGTGCTCCGCTCAGACTGATGGTCTAGGGCACCTCAGAGTAAATCTGGGGACAATCACTACAGCCTGGCTCCAGCGTCTGACCTGGAGAGTGGCAGAGACCCAAATAAAAAGTAGGAGCAAGGGATGAGGTCTTGGAGGAAGGGATGAGACACAGGAAGGGACCTCAGGGGAAGACAGGACCAGAGGGTGGGGACTCAAGGGGGGACACAAAGACTGAGCTGGAGTTTACCAAGAGGACGGGGCTTGTGCGTGGGTCCCGCTTTTGCCTTTTGAAAAGGTGAATACACTGCTGCGAATCAGCTGAGTGGGGAAAGGAACTAGAGATGGTCTTGGGGGGTGGGGGACGGTGAGGACAGTTTCCACCCTATTCCATGCAGATGAGGTAACACACACGGAGGGTGGTGGAGGGACTCTTGATCTATACTTCTTTCCAGGAATCCTGTGTGTCAGCCCCATAATCACCCACAGCTCTACTCTGCTTCAGTGGGGAGTGGTGTGCTGTGTGCAGAACTATCAATCTGAATGGCTTCTCCTGGCATCCACCATCACTCATACCACTGGCTTGACTCAGTCACAACCACGTGGCTGAGGGTGAAGGGGAAGGGTGATTATCTGTGCCCCTTGAATGGCTCCTGTCCACAACAGGTACAGTGTTGATGGACCATGCAGCACCCACAGAAAACCTTCACCTGGGTCAGGACTGCACCTGCAGAACAGCCCTGCAACTTCCTCCATGCCCCGTGTATGCTGAATGTGAGACAGGAGAGTATGAGACCAGGTGTAAAGAGAAACTACATCCGCATCCCTTCCTTTTACTGACTGTATCAACAGAAATTCTGAAGCAGGAGGAGCCACCAATACATCTTTTTAGGCACCAGCATCCCCCCTCCACCATGGCCCTCTGTGAACATCATCTCTTCAGAAATGCTGCTGCCTGGCTCGGTCTCTATTCCCCACTACACATTCCTCCATCACTAGACCCTTTCCCTTCCTCCTGGCATTAGACCCAGTGTGAGTATCTCTTTGCAGAATGGATATCAGGAGCTCATGTTGTCTCAGAAGGGTCCAGGATGAAGTAAGTGGTCATGGTCAAAGATTTTTGTCTTCAGTGTCACTATTTCTGGAGATGGGTGATAAACTGTCCCTTTACTTGATGAACACCCTGATGACTCTTGCTCGAAGGTGTTTGCTTTTCACACTGTACACAATTGGGTTCATCAGGGGTGGAAGAAGAACGGACATGTAGCCCAGGAGAACACTAAGCATGGGAGAGTAGTTCTTCACAAATCTGAATATCACGGTCAAGCCAATCTCTGGCGTGTAAAAAATCAGGACTGCACAGAGATGGGATACACAAGTGTTCAGAGCCTTCATGCACTCTGTGCGGGACACAACGCTGATCACCGTACTGAGGAGCATCACATAAGAAAGAAGGATGAGCAGTGAGTCTAACCCCATTGTTAGGAGTTTAGCAATCAAGCCATAGATACTGTTGACTGTGATGTCTGAACAAGCTGTCTTCATGACATCCTGGTGGAGGCAGTAGGAATGGGAGAGGACACCCGTTCGACAGTACTGGTACCGTTTCAGGAGAAGTGGAAGTGGGAGTATCATGGCCACCCCCCTTAGTACACACAACAGGCCCATATTGGTTACTCTTGGCAGGGTTAAGATAGAGGCATATCTCAGAGGGTTACAGACTGCAATATAGCGGTCAAAGGCCATCAGCAAGAGCAGAGAGGATTCGGTGCATTGAAGGAAGTGGATGAAAAATAGCTGGGCAAAACAGGCATTGAAGCTGATCTCCCTGCAGTTAAATATGTATATGCCCAGTATCGTTGGCATGGTGGCTATCAATAAGCCAATGTCTGTGATGGCCAACATGGATAGAAAAATGTACATGGGCTCATGAAGGCTTGTATCTTCTTTGATGACGAACAGAATGACTGAATTTCCTACTATTGAAATAACATATGTTAAACAGAAGAGGATAGAAATCCAGAGATGGACGTCTTCAATTCCAGGTATCCCAGTGAGAAGGAACAATGCAGAACTGAATTTCGTACCATTGAGAGCAGACATAACGTACTGGACAGGTCTAAGGAGTTTTGAACTTTCCCTCCTGAAAGGAAAAAATACAGGAGACCAGAAGACATTTAGAGGAAATTCATTCTGCTATGAGTTCAGGTTTGGAAGTTAACAATAGTCTTTCTTGGACTGAAAGAAAAGATGGTGGAAGAAGCCCTGCTAAAGGCAGCTCTGAGATAACCTGATCCAATGGAGAGTTTTCCCCTGACAAACACGAGTAAGCCTTATATTGTGGTATAAACCAAAAGGGTTTAGAACCCTTCTTGGTTTTTCTTTTTTTTAATTAGGATTTTTGTTACCCGTGTAAATATACCATCCTTTTGTGCATCCTACTAAGCTCTTGGATTCATTGATATCTTTCGGCAGTATTTCTACACACTACTCCCTTTCTGTATGGATTTTTTGGCAGTAGTAATTTTACCACCACCATCTTTCTGATTCTCTACATCTGAGTGTGTCCCACAGTATTGTGTGTGTGTGGTGCAAATGGTAACTGTGTTTCTCTATTCAGAACTGAGGCTATTTATAAACATGTTTAATTGCCTTATTATATATGCATTTTTAACTTTTCCTGACTTAAGAATACAGATTATTCTATTGCATCCTTGAAACATATGGATAAATTCTCAAGGCCAGGTTGACTGTCATGGTAGGACTCCATATTCCATGTCTGCATTTGATCTGAATGGGGTTCTATTTCCTCTCCATACCTAGTCTCAGAGGGGTAGGAGTGTTAATCTGTAGTTTCAGGAAAAAAATGCAAAAAAACCCCAACCAAACAAACAAACAAACAAAAAAAATCCAACAACTACAAGCAGTCGGGCAAACTCCATCCTCTGACATGATTTTAGTTAGCCAGATGATGACTTATCATGGGTTTGGCCAAGTTTCCTGTGGTCCTATAAAGGTTATTTCCAGCCATCAGTCTTGTACTAGAAAATACTGACCTCCCATCGTCTGGCAAATTCTCTTGTCTGTCACCAATCAGGTGCTGACAGTGCCAGATGAAAGAGCTTCAACCTGTAATGATCTTCTGTGGGTAAGACCCACTTCAGCAGACTCATGAAACTTCATTGCCAACTATTACTGAGAAGTCTTCAGTGTGACAGGCACAGGCACAGCTGGGGAGAGGAGTACAAACTATTTTCTGAAAACACTCATTTGCCCGTATTTCACTGTATTCCTATTGTCCAATTGGATAGTATTTTGGTTGAAAAAATAAGGCTGCTCACTCCTCTCTCAGCTCCTCCCAGAGTCGCAAATGGAAGAACCACAGCTTCTGAACTCACTTGGACTTTCTGGGTAAGCAGAGTCAACCTACGCCGTCAGAGGGTGGGAGTAATGTGGGATTCCACCTCAACTGAGGGCAGAGTAGGAGGTCTGACGTCGCCCATTGAGAGACCAGAGAAGGGGAACACATACAGCTAGTCATATGCATCTGAAGGGTATGTAGGGCAGAAACGCTGGAGACGTCAGCCAATCAGAAAACAGAAATATGCCCTATTGGACCTGTTACTATACAGCAACACAGCTGTGAATTCCTGCCTTCCCACTTGAAGCAGAGAAAAAAGCATTTGAAGATGCATTCCCTGATTAAATTGCCAAGAATAAATAAACTTCAGAGGGTTTTGGGACCTAGTCACTGGTGTTCTGTGGTGTGTCCTCTCACACAGACTTCGCGCTGGTAGGCCCAGGAGACTGTGTATTGAAAAAATGGGACCCTTTAAGAAATCCTAACTTGGGAGACTGGGCTTTCAACACCCCGAGCTCTGTTTGAGTATCAGATGCTCCTGTAGATTGGCTAACCCACTGAGGACCTTTTGCACATATGCGGCGCGACTCCCAAACTGTCTAGTACTGACTATCTGCCATCCCCATCACTGAGTCACCCCGACTGTCCAGCGGAGTCCTCTGCTGCTGCACAGAACAGCTGCAGATGGAAACAGCTGGTATCCTTCCGCCTTCTCTTTGAATTTTAAATATAGCGGAGCCTGCCAACGTACCCAATTGCTGATGAGAAAGGAGCACTGGTAACAGAGGTTTTCACGGAAAGTACAAGACGAGGTAAGACAGGCAGCAGGCAGTGTGTGTTCAGATAAGGAGGCACCCACCTTTATGAAGCATGCAGGCACGTTCCCATGGGGGCTACTTGGCCATCTGGGAACCTCAGCCGCTTGGCTTTGTGTGCACCAGACTTAACCCCAAAATGGCCAATGGCAAACGGAAATTATTTAGCACCACCGTCCAATGATAGGTGCAGATTTCTACCTGGAGTCCTCTTTCCTGCATTGCAAACTCAGGATGCAGCCCAGGGAATGGACATTTCCCCTTCTAATAACGCAAGCTAGAAAACACACCAAATTGTGGCTTCCTCAAAAACAAATACATAAATAAAAGTTGTGGTCATTAATAAAAGCATAAACAATGTACACCAGAGACACAATTTAACAGTCTACTCCTACCACAGAGTCCGTGCAGGGAACTTTCATGGAAAGCTACTCTCAAAAAACAAATGATCTGCCAAAACATGAGTCCAGCTCTCATCATAAATATTTATTTAGATAGCAAAATGGCCTGAGATTGCTCAGATCTGAACTAATAGTTGTAAATAAATGAAAAATGTGTGTGCTGGTTTTCAAAGATTGTATTTTTCAAAAATGAAAAGAAAGAGGAAGCTCAGAGTGAGGGCTCTGAGTGAGCAAGGACAGGGGCTGGGCAGCTGATGGCAGAGGATCGGGAGAGGTGAGGGCGCTCAAGATGGGGGCTTGAAAGCAGAGGGTAGGGGGCATAATTCAAGGTAGGGGGGAGTGTGTGGGACTTACCAGGGCCCTTCCTCACAGTAATGGTGATGCTGCTGCTGCAATGGTTCCTTCAAGAATGCCAGGGCAGAGCTCCCCAGCGAGTGACTCTTCCTAGGAGGGAGGCTGCAAACTTTTTGGGAGCAATGCCCAACCACCAACACCAGCCTCCAGTCCCCCCTCCCCACCCAGGCTGCAGTGGACAGCAATCTGGGGGCAATGTCTGAACTTCTGCTGCTCTGCCTCTAGTCTGCAGCTGCTCCGGGGGTGTGCTGTCCTTGGCCAGTGGCCTCCTATCCTGCAGCCTGTTGTTGGCGGTGATTTTTTGTGGGCTGGGCTTTGCTTCCAGCTGCCTTCTCAGTCTGCACCTGGTCTTGGGGGGTGGCACTATGAGGGCTACCCCAGCAACCAGCACGCCCCTCCATCCTCGAGCCTGTTTGGCAGGGTGCTCAGTGAGCCATCCAGCCAATGAGGGATGGTTACAGCCTCCAGACGACCACCCAAGAACTGCCACCCTACATCTGCCTTCCATGGTGTGCAGGATCTCTGTGCGAGGCCAGGCTCTGGGGTCCTGCACCCCACCAGCTGCTCCTCCCACAACCTCTGGGATGTCTAGGCTGAGCCAGGTTCCTAGGGTAGGAGTGCTTTTCAATGGTGCAGTCATTGATGGATCACAAGGATTTTTTTTACTGATGTAAACATGGAATGGTTGGAAAAGTTGTATGATTTGCACATTTTTAGGAGCTCTGGTCTGGTCAGAAAGCAGCAGAATGGAGCTTTATTCCCAGACCAGAAAATCACCCTTGGAGACAAGGAAATGCCAGTTGTGACCCTGGATGATTCAGCTTACCCCTTGCTCCCTTGGCTCACGAAGCCACACATAGGCAGCCTGAATCACAGTAAGGAGCAGTTCAACAACAGGCTAAGGAAGTGCAGAATGGTCGTAGAAAGTGCATTTGACTTTTTAAAAGATAGATTCAGGAGCCTACTGATTTGGTTAGACCTCAGTGAGAACAACAGTCCTTTTATTGCATGCTGTATGCTCCATAATTTATGCAAGAGCAAGGGGGGAAATTTCATTCCAGGTTGGGGATCTGAGGCAGATTACCTGGACTATACCTATGAGCGTCCAGACACCAGGGCAATGTGGAGAGTGAAGCAAGGGGCACTTCTAAGCAGAGAGGCTTTGAAAAATGGCTTTATGAATGACCAGGTAGTGATGTGACTATCATGCCTGATGCTCTTCAGAAAGCGCCCCCTGAATAATGTGTGCTGGCTTATAAACCCCTGAACCCCACTCCCACACACTTTTTTGCAAACTTAATCATTTTTATTCAGGGAAGGGGGAGTAATGAGTTCATGGTGGGGCTTCAGAGATAGGTGAGCAAGGGCCATCCTTGCCTGATCAGTGGGGTGGGCTGTGTAGGTACGTACAGCATCTGCCACAGACTACACCCAATTGCCTTAACCTACTTGTAGCATGCTCAGATATGAGAACTCATCAGAGGTGCCCTCCCTGCCATCAGAGTCTGGTGACAAAATGTCCTGGAAGGAGATGATGAGACCCAAAGTTATAAACGTTTCCTGGCTGTTGGAAAGATCAGCTGCTTCGTTTGCTTGCTGACCTTTGTACTTCTCCTTGCCGCTTCCAGAGGCTTCCTGAGGAATCTCTTCAAAGGTAGGTACAGACACTTTGGGGTTAGTGGTGGCCAGGGCTTTTTTTTTTTTCAGTGGAACATGCTGAAACGACATTCTGGCACCTTTTTCCCTGGCCCACTGAGCCGTTTTATTCAGCCTGTGGTATCGGCAGCACTGTCATTTTGGGAGACGGCTCAGCAGCTCTGAGCCACATGTGGCTTTTCGGGGAGCCATTTGTGGCTCCCACTTCTGCCACCACATGCTCCTCTGGCTCCCTGCCTGTCACAGTGAAGTATAGGACTCAGTTTAATTGGTTTAATGGCAGGCAGGGAATCTGCCCAGTAAACCAATTAAAATGAGTCCTATTATTTCAGCGTGGCAAGGTGCTTGGAATGAGTATGTCGGGGGAGCAGGAGGGCTGAGGGGCAGTTTGGAGCTGTGAAGGGTTAAGTCTGGGTAAGGGATGATGCTATGGAAATCCTTCTGCAAACCTTACTGCTGCTGGGTTCTGCCAGGAGCTGCTGTGACTAACAAATATTAAGAAACTGAGGACAATTTGGTAGCCATCAGTTTTTGACTAAAAGAATACTTTTATAGCACATTTGTAAAATGGGTGATAATTACCAATAGTCTTATTGATGTGGTTAAATTGGTATGCCATAATATGATGAGAAATGTGAATCATTATTTAGGATGGTGATGTTTCAAATGTATATTAAGGTTGATATCAGTCAGAATGCAGGATACTCTGCAGTCTCATGATGGCTGAGTTAGTTGAGGGATGTCTGAAGAAGAGAGAATATGTGGGAGTGATATTGTAGAGGCACGCTTAGCCATGGTGCTTGGGTGGCTGTCGCTGTGTTACAAAGTGTTTCGAGGATCCTTAATTTTTGCGGGGAGCTGATAGTCCTGAAGCTGAAGTCAGTGTAAGTAACAGGCCATGGAATATTAGTAAGAAAGGTGGCTTAAACTTTTGAAAGATTTGCAGGTGGGGGGGTTCCCCGAGGAGGACATTTTGGAAACACAGCTATGTTTTCAGTTTCCTGGTAATTGTTTTGCTTCTAAATAAAATAAAACTATCAACATATTTCTGGCTTTCAAAACCCATTTCCCTCCAATACCCTTGGAATCACATTAAAGAAGTTTTGAAAACCAGAGAATGGTCTTATTTTTACCAACATCCCCCACCGGCCGGCATTTCTGCAGGAAGAAGACAACAGAGGGGGTAATTGTTCTGGGGACCAGTGATTCCAAAGGGCCCAGGTCTCCTGGCCACCTCTGCCACTTCTGTGGGAGTGGCAGTTGCTGGTGCTGTGGGCCCTTTAAATCGCAAACCATATTTCCCTATGCCAAATACAGGACCCCAGGTAAAATTGCTCAGACTTCACCGCTTTTAATGGATGCGTCAGACCTATGCTGTAAAAATGTTCAAAATAACATTGTTTACTGAGCACCCATTGAAAGATATATGACATTTTTATAACTAGTAATAGGTAAAACATTACATTTATGAGTCAATGGTTACTTTTTGTAGCATAGCAGGGCCTGCCTCTCAGTCCTGCACCAGGCTCCATTGCCACCCTCAAGGCCCACACAAATGTTTGGGTTCTGGACCAATAGGTTAATTGGACCCAGATTTTGCCCCATGCAGGATTAAGTCCGTCCACTCCCAGCTGTTGCTGCACAGTGGGGCTCCAGACACGGGGGCTCCTGCCCTGCAGTGGTGGCCCTGGGCATAGGGGCTGCAGCTTCCCAGTGGTGTCACTGGGTTTGAAGGTTGCAGCCTGAAGGCCTGCGGGGGGGTCATCCCTGCCTGCGGGGGGTGGCTGCCCAAGCCATGCGGCACCTGGAATGCAGCCTGGCAGAGAAGGGAGATGGCTGCCAGGGGGAGGGTAGGATGACCAAGCAATGGAACACAGTGGGGCTCCTACTCTAGAGAGGATGGGGTAAGGACTCCTCCACAGCTGCACCACACCAAAGGGTGCCCTAGTTGCTCTATGCTGTGAGGTGCTGGGAAATGGCTGCCACCCTGCTGTAGGGGAGCTCCCTGGCTGCCCTGCACTGATGACATCTGGAGCTGCCATCCTGTAGGGGAGCCCCCAAGCTCCAGCCGCATTTGCCCTGCTGGAGCTATTGACCCATGTGTGTGGCTCCTGGGTGCCCTATGCGGTGGGGAGCAGGGAACAGGGTTGCAGTCTCATGGGCACATCTCTCGGCTTCCTGAGGGTGAGGCCCTGGGCTGTCCCATGCCACAGGGAGATGGGAATGGGTCTGCAGTCCTGCAGGTGCATCTCCTGGCTTTCCTGAGCCATGTGGAGCCAGGAATGCGGTTGCAAGCCCTATGAGTGCAGCACCTAGTTTTCCCAAGCACAGGGACCTGGGGATGGGGCTGCGAGACACTTGTGGGGAGTGTCACCCTGGTTGGAGGGGCAGCAAAAGGGACTGTGGGGGACACACACTGCCCCCTCTGTCCCAGCATACACTGCTTTACCCTATGGCACTGCCCCTTCGGGCTCCCTCTCCTCCTGCGGCCTGCACACCTTGCCAGTCAGTACGTGTTACACTTGCTCCCACCAGCACCTTGTACTTGCAGCTGAGACTGTGTTGACCTGGGTCAAGGGCAGCCCAGCAGGGCATATGAATATGGGACAATGAGCCCTTTTGTTAAAATAAGTTGGGTTGCCTTCCTGGCACACTGAAAACAGGACTGGGTGCGATGATCACCCAACTCCGAGAGTGCCGGGCTGTGTGCTCTGGGCAGTGCTGGTCTGGGTGGGTTTGAGGGTTGGATGCCCTGAACTCTGCCCCATTTTCCCAAGACCCTCCATCTCTATGCCAGTGCTGTAGGGTAAAAGAGTCGTTACGTATTTTAGGCGGTTTTTACCTGGCAATGTGGGATGTATGGTACCACTGGATCGCCGTCCACCAAAAAAAGTGTTTTAAGACCAGTGCTTTTTTTCTAATGAAAAGGGTACTAGAACTCTTCCCCACCCACTAGGCTTAACAGTCCCCCAACCTGGGGCACCTCCAACCCCCCCATGCTAACCCCCTCTGCCCCCCATGGCTCTCGGCCCTGGCGCAGCTGGGGCAACTGGTGAAGCATTGTGCCCCACTGGCTCCTAGCCCTTGCTCCTCCCCAAACCACCCCCAGGCATGCCCTCCCAGGTCCCAAACCACCCTTTCATTGGAACAAAGCACTCCCAAACCAACTTTTTAAACTGCCTAAGGAATGAATGCAGGGAAAGAATCTCAGCAGGGGGCACTCAGGTAAGCTAATGGGAGGAAGAGAAACTGTTTTGAACTGAGAACAATTACAGTCTTAATGGTCTTTGTCTGTGTGGCTGCTGAGGAGACAGAGAGACATGGTTTCTCCTAAGCAGCTGAAATGAATTCTGTAAATACCCTGACAGGCTCATAATTAGCCATAGACATGTAAGTAGAAGGCAAATGTTTAGTTGCATGTGGTCAGGTTATGGTTATTTTGTGGCGATGTGGAGTTGCTGTGTCTAATGACTTGATTGTCTCCCCTGTACTCTGTAATTTCTAAGAGAATCTCAGGGAAGTAATTCTGTGTGCTGCAACCAAAATGTATTTTTTCTCGTTTTGTGAAAAAATCATTTTTTAAGGCAATGAACTGAGTCTTGTGTCCTGAGAAGGGTCTATGACTATTTGTGCCTTAGACTGAAAGGTCAGCTATCATGTTACAGGTCTTTGTTACCCAGATCTCTCCAAATGGACGGTTAAGAGCTTGGGTCACCCCACATGGAGACATCCCAAGTGTGTTTTCTTGGGTTAAAGGTTTTCTCACTTGGGTGGTGGCAGTCTACCAACCCAGAGTCAGGAAATCTGTGACTGTGGGGAGCTTTCTAAGCACAGCCTTTATATGGCCCCTTTTCATCTTGAGAGACAGTGGTTCGTAGAGGCGGTGAGGATCTATGGGCAGCATTTGGGTCTGCAGATTCTCTCAAGGCTTATCCATCCAATATTGGGTACGCATGGTTGCTTGCAATAACCTCTTGTCAGTCTAATTCCAAATTCATGAGTTTGAGAGTTTTTCCTTCTAAGACGAAGTTCTTTTGTGTGATTTGCACATATACTATCCAAGGATGATGTGCCCTGTTGTAGCAGCCATATCCAGGTATTTCGATCCGATTATGTAGATTCCCAAGATTTTGGATCAATGTTGACTTTTCGCATGATGCTTTTGCACACATCCTTGAATCTTAGCTTTGGTCTTCCTCTAGTTCTCAGCCCACACGACAGTTTACCAAAGAGGATTTCTTTGGGAAGATGTTCATCACCCATTCTTCTCACATGACCAAACCATTGTACTCTTTCGCTGTTGAGAATTGCTATGAGGCAGAATATGCCAGATTTTGAGAGGACATCTTCATTTGAAACTTTATCTTACCTGCTGATATTCAGAATTCTGCTGAGGTGGCAAAGATGGAAGCTGTTCAATTTTTTCTCCTGTTTCAGGTAGGTGGTCCATGTCGCAGAACCATATAACAGGATACTCAATACACATTCCTGGCAGATTAGCATCTTTGTTTTCACTAACAACAACAAAGGGTCCTGTGGCACCTTATAGACTAACAGAAAAGTTTTGAGCATGAGCTTTGGTGAGCACAGACTCACTTCATCAGATGGGGGTCTTCGAATCCTGCAGGGCCAGGTATAAATAAGCCAGAGCAAGGGTGGGGATAACAAGGTTAGCTCAGTCAGCAAGGGTGAGTCTTACTACCAGCAATTGTTCTCACTGTCAGTTTAGGATTGTTCCTTGCTTGTTTTGTAAACCTGCCAAAAATAGTAGCTGCCTTCCTGATTCTCATGTTCAGTTCTTCATCCATGGATAGGTTTGTGGTGACAATAGATCCAAGGTAACAGACCCGTTGAACCACATCTAATGGGCTGTTATCCAGAATTACACTGGGTTACTGGGGTACACCTTGAGTTAATACAGCAGTTTTCCTCATGCTCATGTGTAGCCAGACAAAGTCTCCCCCTTACAAGCCAGCTTGCTCGCTGCCCCCCCCCACTGAGAAGCACACAGGGCACGGAAACGGCTGCTGACAGCACAGTCTTTGATGCCCTCATTGAGGCCCAGATGTGCTAGCTCATCGTGACCCTGAGAAGCAGAAAGTACAGATAGAAGGCTAACAGGCCAAACTGTCAACATGAGGGGGGGTGACCCTCAAGAAATCACCCCAGCTGGCATTGATGGATATGATGCACGCATACAACCATCCCAGAAGGGGAAGTGCCCCGCCCACACAAAAAGAATGTCCTGTACTCCTAAATTGCTTATCTCCTGTCTTACAAGTGCGAATTAAGTAAGAAATGCCCTTGTAACAAACTGACGTCACAAAGACAGACCAGTGTAATCTGGCACCTTAGATAAGAAAGAGAATACGTAACCAAAAGGGGTATAAAAGGTGGGCCCAGCAGAACTCTAACTTTGAGTGCATTCCACCAAATACCTGCTGGTCGGGTCAGGTGATTGCCTCCCGAGGTCCACAACTGGGGACGCCCAACCTCGTATTCGTCTTTCCACGGAATTGAGTGACCGATCCGGCTTGGCTACGCTGGTATCGAGAGACGCAGAGAGGGTAAGATATACCCATGCTAGGTCTCCGACTTTTTTTTGTGCACAGCTAAAGAATTAGAGCTCTGTAACTAGATGTCGTTGTGTCAAGATATCATTGTGTTAGATGGTAACAGATATCTTTGTATTGGATTGTAACGTAACTTGTTAACACCTGTACTTTGCTAGCATATAAGAAGTAAACAATAGCCTTTTGTAACCGCACGCTTATAACTGTAGCTTAATAAACTTGTAACTAGTTAAGCTCTGAGCCTGACCCTGTTATCCTTTTGTCACTGCAACACAGCCGGCACAACAAAAGAACTTTAACCGTTTGGTTACTACAGCCTGGCCATGGGTGAGAGTGCTAGGAGCTACCTGCTCCAACAGTAAAAAAAACTGGGTTTCTTAGGACCCAGGGGAGTACCTCACTGCACATTACCCGGCCACCTGCTAACATCATGTCAACAGAAATCAGCGTGTTTTCATTATGAACGACAAGAGCTGCATCATCCGCAAAGAGGAGTTCCCTAATGAGGACTTTCTTGACCTTAGTTTTGGCCTTGAGTCTTGCCAAGAGGTAGAGAGAGTCATCTAATATTGTGTGGAGAAATATGTTGCTGCTTGAGTTTTGAAATGCACAGTTTAGTAGAACTGAGAAGAATATTACGAAGAGAGTAGGGGCAAGAATGCACCCTTGTTTGACTCTGCTGTTCGTTGCAAACAGTTCCAATGTAGATCCATCAAATTGCACTGTTGCTTTCATGTTTTTGTGAAAAGATGTTATGAGCCTGAGTAGGGTGGGTGGGCAGCCAATCTTGGTGAATTCTCTGTATAGTCCTGATCTACTAACTTTATCAAATGCCTTTGTTAAGTCCACAACTGCTATGAATAACAGCTTTCCTTGTTCTCTACATTTTTGCTGTAGTTGTCAAAGAGAGAAAATCATGTCCATTGTTGATCTACCAGCCCTGAAGCCACATTGTTTTTCTGGATAGGCACAATCTGTGAATTTTTGCAGGAGTTTGAGAATGACATGGGCCCATGCTTTTCCTGTGATCCTCAGTGAAGAGATTTCCCTGTAGTTGTTTCAGTCACCCTTGTCGCCTTTGTTTTCATAGACAGTGATGATGTTTGCATCCCTCATGTCAAGTGGGACATCACCTGCTCTCCAACATTTTAGGAGTAAATTGCAGAGGAAGCGGGAGAGCACAGCCTTGTTTGCCTTCAGGACTTCAGCTGTAATTCTGTCATTTCCTGGTACTTTTCCATTGGAGAGAGCATTGAGAGCTTGAGAATGTTCCTCCACCATAGGCTCTGCATCTATCTCCGACATTTCTGTAAGAGTTGGGATGAGGTTGTCAAGTTGTATTGTACACTCGTGGGAATAAAGGTTTCAATACAATTCAACCCTCTGGATATCTGCAGCTTTTTGTCTGTGATCGCCTTTCAATTTAAACGCTTCAGTGGGGTAACTTCTGTAATGTTTGGTAGAAAAGTTGAGTGTTCCAAAGTTAGACTTGGCACATTCATATATTGCATCTCTCAGCACGGACCATGTTTCATCAATGCTTTGCCAGTTGGATTTGTGTACCATTTTGTGGGTGAGATCATCTGTGAAGACAGAGCATTTCAACGCATCTCTGGTATGGAGGGTATACAAGGTATTTTTAAGGTTTCTGCGGGAACCCACTTTCTGCATTCAGAGTGTCAGAGTGGAGAGGAAGCCCTGACAGCATCCCTGGTGTATCCTGTTTTCACCATGCCCATTGAGATCTTGGCATAGGTGTCTGGGTTTGTTTTGCTGCTTCATAGTTTTCCCAGTACAGCTTCATCCCCCAACACAGCAATGAGGTCCTGGATCTCCTGCACAATCCATGCCGGAGCTCTTCTGTGACCCTGGGAATTCATGGCCAGATGTGCGGCTGAGCTGTACAGCCTGATCCACTCACCATGATGGAGAAAGAGGAAACGAAATTCAAACTTGCCCAGGTGGAGGTGAATTTACACACATGCATCTCAGAACTCTGGGTTCTCACTGACCAATGGCAATCACAGCGGGTGGGGTGACAGTATGGCACAGGTGGCACACCCCAGCCAGACCATTGCATCTGCCTGCCTGATTGCTGCTTAGTGCATGCATTTGTAGGTGATGCCTGAGCACTGGGTGAGGAGCCCACCACCCTCTTCATGTAGCAGAATGCCCCAGCCTGATCTTAAAGGAGTAGCACTCTGAGACACACCTCCTTACTTTCATCTCTGCTTCACTCTTTGGCTGGCCCCAAGGACCAGACCTCTGGGTGTTGCTAATTTACCTCCTTTGAGATCAGCTTTGCAGGTACATTACAGAAGGGGGAGTGGCTTTCTCTAGGACTGACAAGTACGGATGCCCTCTCCATTTCTTCTCTGAGGCCACACCTAATGCACCATCTCTTGCTACTAGGCCTTTCCCTGAGCTTTTCCCTTGAAACTCTGCCCTGGTGAGGCAACACCTGGGATTTGGTGAAAGTGACTGAGGCACACAAGGACACTGTGGGGAGCCAGACTCTCTGCCTTCCCTGGGAGTGGTTTCTTAGGGTGGGAACATAGACTCAGGGCTTCCCTCAGGCCCTCCAGAATCTGCCAAATTCTGGTGCAGAGTCTAGGACTTTTCACAGTGGCTCTGGGCCTATTTCAAAATAGTTTGGCTTGAGTTCTGATGTGCCGAGTGCCAGAACCCCAAAAGAGTAGGAGCAAGGGAGGAAGAGCTGTAACCAAGGAAGGGGCCTGCAGGGGAACAAAGGAGAGGAAGATGAGCACAGGGTGGGAGACAATGGGTGGACTGTAGGGAACAGAGGGGACGGGGCTTGTACCTGTGTACCACTTTTGCCTTTTGAAATGTTCCTGACATTATTGAGCTGGGAAAGGAACTAGAGTTGATGTAGGGTGAGGGAGATGAGGACTGTTTCCACCCCATTCCATGCATGTGAGGCAAGGAAAGGAGGGCAGCGGAGGGAGTCTTGGTCTGGCTCTAAGTTTCTTGCTAGCAATCTGCATGCCAGACCCATAATCACACACACACACATCTCTCAGCTCTGCCTCAGTGAGGAGTGGGATCAGCTGGTGTGTTGAGCGCACAACTATCTGAATGGCTTTTCCTGGCCTTCGCCATTACACAGGTCTCTGACTTCATTCAATTGAAAGCACCTGAATGAAGGCAAAGGGGAAGGGTGAGTATCTGTACCCCTTAAATGGCCCCATCCATAACTAGTGCAGAGCTCATGGTTCATGCAGCACCCGTAGATAACTAGCTCCCAGGTCAGGACGGCACGTGTAGAACAACCCTGCAATTTCCTTCAAGGTCCATGGCTGTTGAACCTGAGACAGAACAGTATCAGACCAGGTGTAACGATAAAGCACATCCGCGTCCCTGGTCTTTATTGACGGTATCAACAGGAATTCTGAAGCACCTTGGCCCACCAGGAACAGTGGTTCTATGGAAGTGCTGCTGCCTGCTGTGGTCACTTTTGCGCACTGCATATTCCTCCCTCACCAGCACTTTTCCCTTCCTTCGGGTCCTAAACACAATGTGAGTCTCTTTCAGCTGAATGGAAATCAGTACCTGATGTTGTCTTGAACACAAATTATCCATATCCCATGTTTTTTGTCTTCTGTTTCACTAGTGCTTGAGCTGAGTGATAAACTATTATCTGATGAACACCCTGATGACTCTGGCTCGAAGGTGTTTGCTTTTCACACTGTACACAATTGGGTTCAGCAGGGGTGGGACCAGAACAGACATGTAGCCCAGGAGAACACTAAGCATGGGAGAGTAGCCCTTCACAAATCTGAATATCACGGTCAAGCCAATCTCTGGTATGTAGAATATCAGGACTGCACAGAGGTGGGAGACACAAGTGTTCAGAGCCTTCATGCACTCTGTGCGGGACACAATGCTAAGCACCGCACTGAGGATCATCACATAAGAGAGGAAGATGAGCAGTGAGTCCAACCCCATGGTTAGTAGTCTAGCAATCAAACCATAGACGCTGTTGACTGTGATATCTGAACAAGCAGTTTTCATGACATCCTGGTGCAGGCAGTAGGAATGGGAGAGGATACCGATTCGACAGTATTGGTATCGTTTCAAGAGAAGTGGGAGTGGGAGTATCATGGCCAACCCCCTTAGTACACACAACAGCCCCATCTTAGTTACTCTTGGCAGGGTTAAGATAGAGGCATATCTCAGAGGGTCACAGATTGCAATGTAACGGTCAAATGCCATCAACAAGAGCAGAGAAGATTCAGTGCATTGAAGAAAATGGATGAAAAACAGTTGGGCAAAACAGGCATTGAAGCTGATTTCTCTGTAGTTTAACATGTATATGCCCAGAATTGTTGGCATGGTGGCTATCGATAAGCCAATGTCTGTGATGGCCAACATGGATAGAAATACGTACATGGGCTTATGGAGGCTTGTGTCTTTTCTGATGACGTGAAGAATGATTGAATTTCCTAATATTGAAAGAGCATATGTTAAACAGAAGAGTATAGAAATCCAGAGATGGACGTCTTCAATTCCAGGTATCCCAGTAAGAAGGAACAATGAGGAATTGAATTTGGTATTATTGTTAGCTGACATAATGCCCTGGTCAGTTCCAAGGAGTTTTGAATTTTCCTTCCTGAAAGGAAAAAGAACAGGAGACTGTCAGATGATATCTAGAGAAAAAAACGTTCTTCTCTAAATTCAGGCCTGGAAACTACCCAGAACTCCAGTATGACACCCCCACCATCCGCACCCCCCACACATTGAACCCCTGCCCTCCCCCCACAAAACCAACCAACCAAAAAAAAACCAACCAACCAAACAAACAAAAACCACCCAACAACAAAAGAAACCCATATTTTTCAATTTAAAGCAACAGCGGGAATATTGGCACTTCCAGACTCAATCAGATTTAGTCAAGTGACGTTAGCTAGCTGGATGACCACTTATGATGAGTGTGGCCACGTTTCACATGGTCCCATAAAGTTTGTTTCCATCCTTCAGTTCTGGGTCTCAGAGTTCTGAGCTGTTATTTATGTGTAATTTGCTCTTAAATGTCTTCTAAGAGCCGAGTAAGCAGTGGACATGTTGGTAATATGCTAGAATATGTTGACTTCCCATCACCCGGCATATTTTCTCATCCATGGATCTGGTCCTAATGGTGCCAGAGGAGAGAGGTTCAACCTGTAATGAGCTTCTGTGGGTAAGACCCACTTCATCAGACCCATGAAAGCTCATAACCCAACTATTACTGAGAAATGTTCAGTCCTGTTAGCCATAGGCACAGCTGGGGAAGTCTGAAGGCTCTTGGCCTGCCTGGGTACAAGTGGAAAGTGAGAGAGCAGTATGGACTATTTGAACACACTCTTATTTGCCCATACTGCACTGTATCCCTGTTGTTCAATGAAACAGTATTTTGCTTGAAGGAGGTCGGCTGCTCATTCTCTTGGACTTTCTGGGTAATCACACTCAAACTACACTGTACTATAGCACTGGGCCCTGTGTCAGGGTGGGAGGATTGTGGGATTACAACCCATGTGAGGGTATGTATGGTAGGACGTCTGATATCACCCACTGAGAGACCCGAGAAGGGGCGGAGATGTTTGTAGACATACAAACCTCGGGCAGAACTGCTGAAGTCCTCATCCAATCAGGAAAGAGAAATATGCCCTATCGGAGTGGTGTCTAAGAAGCAACGGAGCTCTGAATTCCTGCATTCTTGATTGAACCGGAGAAGAAAGCATTTGAAAATACATTCCTTGATTGAACTTCCAAGAACAAATAATCTTGAGATGGTTTTGGGACCTAGTCACTGGCATTCCGTGGTGTGTCCTCTCACAAAACCCTTTGCACTGCCAGGCTCACTGGACACTGAGTATTGAAGAAATGGGAGCCACTGAGAAATCCTAATGCAAGGCATTGGACCTTTACTGCTTCTACCTATATTTGAATAGCAGATTTTCCTATAGCTCGACTGACCTACTGAGGACCTTTGACGATGTCAGGAGGGATTCCCAAGCTGCCTCATGCTGCCTGTCCTCCATCCACGTCACTGACTCACCCCAATGCTGAGCTGAGTCCTCTGTTGCCGCAAAGAACATCCTCAAATAGACACAGCTGGTACCCTCTTCCCTTCTCTTTGCATGTTAAAGACAGTGAAACCTGCCAACGTACCCAGTTCCTGGTAAAAGTGGAGTACTGGCACCAGAGGTTTTCACCCAAAGTACAAGATGAGGTCACACAGGCGGCAGTCAGTGTGTGTTCAGATAGGGAGGCAAATGCCTTTATGAAGCATGCTGGCACATTGCCCTGGGGACCACTTGGTCATCAGGGAACTTCTGCTGCTTGGCTTAACCTCATCAAAGCCAATGGCAAACTGCATTTGTTTAATATCACCACCCAATCATAGGAGCAGATTTCTCCCTGCAGTTCCGTTTCCTGCATTACAAACTCAAGGTGCAACCCAGGGAATGGACGTTCCATTGCGATCCATACTTAGAAATTTCCCTTTCTCATAACTCAAGCTAGGAAACAGGCAAAATTGTGGCTTCATGAAAACAAATATATAAATAAAAGTCATGGCCACTCATTTAAAGTACAAACAATATGCACCAGAGCCCCAGTTTGACATCCTACTATGACCACGGCGTCTGAGCAGTAAAGCTTCATGGAAACTACTCTCAAAAATGACTGATCTGCCCAAATATGGGTCCTGTTTTCACCACAAATATTAACGTTGCTAACAGAGCTACCTGGTATTGGTCAGGTCATAACTGCTTAGGGCAGAGGGTGAGGAGGCGTGGAGGTGCCTGAGATGGGGGTGCTGAAAGCAGGGGGAGGGGTGCACAAATAAAGACTAGAAGGAGAGTGGGGGTTCCTAGGTCCCACTGTCACAGCAATGCTGGTGAAGCTCCAGCTGTAGCTACTTCCAGAGGGCTAGGTCAGTGTTCCCCGCCCAGCAGTTCCTCCAGAGTGGGCCAGGGTTGTGCTTCCCAGCCAGTGACTTTTCCTGTGGGGAAAGGGAGAATATTGGGCTACACACTCATTGGGTGGAAGCAACACCCAAATGCCAGCTCCAGCCTCCAGGTGCAACCCCTGCTGCCTTTCCTGCCGTGTGCCTACAGGGGGCAGCAACCTGGGGTCTGTTTCTGCCCTGATGATGCCCTCCCCCATCCTGCAGCTGAACTGGGGGTGGGTGGTACTTGCCAGTGCCTCCCCATCAGAAGCCTGCTGGGGGCCAATGGCCTAAGGGCTGGTCCTGGCCTCCAGCTTCCCCCCCACTCTAGACATGGTCTTGTGGGGTGATGCTATGGAGGCTACCCCCCCACCAGCATCCAGCAATCCCCTCCATCCTCCAGGCTGTTTGGCAGAGAGCTGTCCAGGCTGTGTGGCCACTGAGGGCCAGCCGCAGCCTCCAGAACCTCCCTATGCCTTACAGGCTGTATGGGGCGGGGACAACTCCATCAGCCACCCTTCACAGCCTATAGGCTGTTGAGGTGGAGGTGAGGTCCTGGGAGCCACCTTCAGATTCCAGCATCCCCAGTTTGGTCTGAAGGCTGGTGGTAGGGCAGGCTGGTTCTTCATAGCCTCTAGTGACTCCCACCTGCTGCCTCCAGGCTGTCAGGTGGGGGCAGGCTCTAGGGCATTGCTGCCCTCCATCAGCCCCTCCACAGCCTGCAGGCTGTCTGGTGAGGGTGCATGTTCCCAGGGGCTGATGGCTACAGCTCCCTCCCATTGTGTACAGGCTGTCTGTGCAAGCCAGGCTTTGGGGTGCTGTGCCTGCCAGCTGCTCCAGCCACAGCCTGTACCAGGCTATGGGGGCAGGCTTGCCCCCTTCTAGCTGCCCCACCCAAATCCTGCAGGTTGTCTAGATGGGGTCAGGTTCTACAGGGAACTGCAGCCTCAAGCTGCCCTTCTCGAGCTGCCCCCACTTTATCAGTCTGGATCTGGTGCCAGCTCCTCCCAGCTGTCTGGCTTGATGTCTACTTCCCTGAGGTCTCTCTTCAACACATCTTTGTAGTGCAGCTGGGGGCATCCGGGAGGTCTTTTGCCAGAGGCTAGCTCGCCATACAGGATGTCTTTTGGGATCCTTCATCATTCATCCTGTGAACGTGGCCAAGCCAGCAGAGCCGCCGCTGCCTGAGGAGGTTGTGCGTAGTTGGGATTCCAGCTTGTTCAAGGACAGTAGTGTTGGACACTTTGTCCTTCCACGATATTCCAAGGATGAGCCTGAGGCAGCACACGTGGAAGACATTCAGCTTCTTTTCCTGGCAGTGAACCATTAATAACCACTCTCTGAGACCATGAAGGAAGTTGTAGGGCTGTTCTTCAGGTGCAGTCCTGACCTGAGTGCTGGTTATCTGTGGGTGCTGCGTGGTCCATGAGCAGTGCACCCGTTGTGGACAGGGGCCATTCAAAGGGCATAGACGTATACCCTTCCCATATGCCCTCAGCCAGGAACTTGTCACAGACATGAGTAATGGAGGATGGCAGGAGAAGCCATTCAGGTGATAGCTCTGCACACAGCTCACCTGCTGGGCCCAGTCATTAAGTCCGTCATCCTACAGCATGCCTAGTTCCTTTCCCAGCTCAGCAGATTCACACTAGTGTAAGCAACGTTTCAAAAGCCAAAAGCAGGACACAGGCACAAGCCCCGTCCTTTCTCTAACCTCCAGCTCACCCTTTGTCTTCCACTTTGAGCCTGCACCCTCTGCTCCTCTCTTCTCCTTGAGGCCCCTTCCTCTGGCCCATTTCTTCCTCCAAGACCTCACCCCTTTCCTCCCCTCCTTTGATCTTCTACCTCTCTGGAGATCAGAAGCTTGAGCCAGGCTGAGAAGCCCCAGAATTGGGAAGAGAGTGGAGAACCCGAGGTAAGCTCTGAGTCTGTGTCCTTGCCCCAAGGAGCAACCCCATGGAAGGTGGAATGTCTGGCTGCCCAGGGTGGCCTTGTGTGCTTTAGTCACTTTCATCAAAGCCCAAGACCGGCCTCCCCAGTGCAAAGTATTGAGGGACTTGAAGGGCACAGGAAAAGGCCTAGTAGCAAGAGATGGGGCATGAGGCGGGGCTTCAGTGAAGAGATGGGGAGAGGCCATCCCTCTTTGTCAGTCCCTGAGGGAGCCACACCACTTGCTGTCATGCACCTACTAGCTGAGCTCATAGCGGGGGATTAGTTACACCTTGTGTTCCAGTTCTCAGGACCAGTAGAAAAGTGAAGCAAACAGAGATGCAAGTAAGGAGGCACAGCCCAGTAAGAAATCTGGCATCATTCCACCCCAGAGCCATGCAGATGATCGCAGCAGATGGAAGTAGGAACTATAAAAGGGCCTTCAAAAGGGTGAGCTGAGGATCACACAGCTAGCAAAGGAGAAGCGAGCCCACAGAAAGCACAGCAAGGACCTGCCAGACACCCGTTACATATTCAACAGATGCAGCAAGGACTGTCACTCTCGTGTGGGTC
The DNA here is from genome assembly GCF_033958435.1 of Carettochelys insculpta. Lineage (NCBI taxonomy): Eukaryota > Metazoa > Chordata > Testudines > Carettochelyidae > Carettochelys > Carettochelys insculpta. Next base: position 8,904,543 of record NC_134137.1, read on the forward strand.
TTCACAGTCACAGCCGACGCTGCAAATGAGGATGCCAAATGGAACTACGAAGTGCGCGATCCATAGTCTACCTAGACTGAAGGATGCTACTACTACTACTACAATCATGCTGGAAGTGACTAACAAGTGGAGTCATGCAGAAGTCTGTTTTGGGACTGTTTCTGTTCATTATCTTCATCAAGGATGTATTGGCATAGAGTGTACGCTTAGTAAATTTATAGATGATACCAAGCTGGGTCAGGCTGCAACTGCTTTGGAGGAGAGAGTCATAATTCCAAGTCATACAATCGTAGAATTCGAGGGTTGGAAGGGACGTCAAGAGGTCATCTAGTCCATTCCCCTGCCAAAAAGCAGCATCAATCTCATCTAAATCATCCCAGCTAGGACTTTGTCAAGCTGGAACTTAAAAACTTCTAAGGATGGAGATTCCAGCACCTCTCTTGGTAATAAATCCCAATGCTTCACCACCCTCCTGGTGAAATAGTTTTTCCTAATATCCAACCTACACCTCTCCCTCTGTAACTTCAGAACATTACTCCCTGTTCTATTGTCTGTCACCACTAAGAACAGTTTCTCCATCCCCTTTAGACCTCCTTTCAGGAAGTTGAAGTCTGCTATCAAATCACCCCTCAGGCTTCTCTTCTGCAAACTAAATAAGACCAGATCTCTCAGCCTTTCCCCATAGGTCCTGTGCTCCAGCCCCCTAATTGTTATCTTTGTCCTTTGCTGAACACTTTCCAGTGAATCCACATCCTTTCTATACTGGGGCACCCAGAACTGGATGAAATACTCTAGATGTGGCTTCACCAGTGCCGAGTAGAGGGGAATAATAACTCCTCTAGATATGCTGGAAATGCTTCTCCTAATGCAACCTGATATGCTGTTAGCCTTCTTGGATACACAAGCATACTGTTGACTCATATCCAGCCTCTCATCCACTGTAATCCCCAGGTCATTTTCTACTACACTACTACTTAGCCAGTCAGTCCCCAGACTGTAACAATGCTTGGGATTCTTCTGCACAAATTATCTGGACAAAGTGGAGAAATGGTCTCAAGTAAATAGGATGAAGTTTAATAAGGACAAATGCAAAGTACTCCATTTAGGAAGGCATAATCAGTTTCACACATACAGAATGGAAAGCGACTGTCTAGCAAAGAGTACTGCAGAAGGGGCTCTAGGAGTTATAGTGGACCACAAGCTAAATATTAGTCAACAGTGCAATGCTGCTTTGAAAAAAGCACACATGATCCTGGGATGCATTAACATGAGTGTTGTGAGCAAAAAACAAGAAGCCACTCAATAGATATTCTGAAGTGGGAGTGGCCACCCATAAAGCATTTTAGTTGCTAACTTCCTTCTGCACTATGGCCATCCACCAACAGTAACTCTTTGTAAATGCTGCTGCCAGCATTGGTATATTTCCACCACTGCAGATTCATCCCTCACCAGCCCCATTCCCTTAATCCAGGCCTTTGACCCAGTCTGAGTCTCTCTGCAGAATAGAGATCAGAAGCTCTTGTTGTCTTGAATATAAGGGTCCAGGATGGAGTAGATGGCCATAGCCAAATATTTTTGTCTTCTGTGTCACTAGTGCTGGATCTGGGTGATAAACTGACCTTTCACTTGATGAACCTCCTAAAAATTCTTGCTCGAAGGTGTTTGCTTTTCACACTGTACACAATTGGGTTCAGCAGGGGTGGGACCAGAACAGACATGTAGCCCAGGAGAACACTAAGCATGGGAGAGTAGCCCTTCACAAATCTGGATATCAAAGACAAGCCAATCTCTGGTGTGTAGAAGATCAGGACGGCACAGAGGTGGGAGACACAAGTGTTTAGAGCCTTCATGCACTCTGTGGGGGACACAACGCTAAGCACTGTACTGAGAATCATCACATAAGAGAGGAAGATGAGTAATGAGTCCAACCCCATTGTTAGAAGTCTAGCAGTCAAGCCACATATGCTGCTGACTGTGATGTCTGAACAGGCCATCTTCATGACGTCCTGGTGCAGGCAGTAGGAATGGGAGAGGACACCAGTTTCACAGTATTGGTACCGTTTCAAGAGAAGTGGGAGTGGGAGTATTATGGCCACGCCCCTTAGTACACACAGCAGCCCCATCTTGATTACTCTTGGCAGGGTTAAGATGGAAGCATATCTCAGAGGGTCACAAATTGCAACATAGCGGTCAAAGGCCATCAACAAGAGCAGAGAGGATTCAGTGCAATGAAGAAAGTGGATGAAAAACATTTGGGCAAAGCATGCAGTGAAGCTGATCTCTCTGTAGTTAAACATGTATATGCGCAGTATTGTTGGCATGGTGGCTGTCAATAAGCCTATGTCTGTGATGGCCAACATGGATAGAAAAATGTACATGGGCTCATGAAGGCTTGTATCTGTCTTGATGATGGACAGAATGACTGAATTTCCTACTATTGAAATAACATATGTTAAACAGAAGGGGATAGATAGCCAGAGATGGACGTCTTCAAGTCCGGGTATCCCAGTAAGAAGGAACACTGCAGAAATGAATTTGGTATTGTTGAGAACTGACATAATGTATTGGGCAGGTCCCAGGAATTTTGAACTTTCCTTCCTGAAATGAAAAAGGAGACCAGATGATAGTTTGTGAAAAATTGTTTTGCCCACGGTGCAGTCCTGGAAACTACATGGAACTCCAGAAAGATCTATCTCTCTCTCTCTTTCTCTCTCTCTCTCTCTCTCCCTATCTCACACAAACACACACACCCACATCACACCATCCAACTATAGTTTTGGATTAAAAGCACGGTTAGGACAGTCGGTACTGCTACATTTGATCAGCCCTGCAGTACATTTACCCAGAGTACAGTCCAAAGTTCTAGATGCTTCAGGTGAAGGTGAGTTAATTCCTGCTAAAGGCAGGTGTGAGATAGCTTGCTCCAAGTGATAGCTTCCCCTTTACAAGGACAGGTAAGCCTCATATTGTGGTATAAACCAAGAAAGAATAAAGCCCTTTTGAGTTTTTCTTTATTTTCATATGAAGTTTTGCTACTCACTTAAACAGCCCATCCCTTTGTGAATCCTGGTAATCTCTTGGGTCCATTGATAACTCTTTGTGGTTATTCTAAAAACTACTTGTGTCCTTGTCCTCCGCGGGTTTTTTTGCAATTGTCACTTTACCACCAACACCCTTCTGATTCTTCACAACTGAGTGTGACCCACAGTATCTTGTGTGAGTGTGGTGGAAATGGTCATTCTGTGTCTCTGTTCAGAACTGAAACCATTTATAAACATGTTTAATTGACTCATTATATATATATATATAGATAGATAGATAGATAGATAGATAGATAGATAGATAGATAGATATATCTAAATCAAATAATTTGTATTCTCAAGAGAGGATATGTTTTATATAAAATATTTATATATATATTAAATATCTCCTCTCTTGAGAATACAAATTATTTGATTGCATCCTTGAAACAAACATGGATAAATTATTAAGGACAGGCTGACTACAATGTTGTGACTCCATAATTCCATCTCTGCCTTTGATCTGAATCGGGCTCTATTAGCTTCCCATACCTAGTTTCAGAGGGTTAGGGATTTTAGGCTGTAGCTCCACAAACAACAAAGCATTCTTCTAGTACCTACAAGACTTACAATTTTATTCATTACGTACAGATTGAAACTCTCTAATCTGGAACTCTCTCATCTGGCAACGTCCATAATTGGGCATGATTTTAGTTAGTTGAATGACCACTTAGCCAGAGTGTGGCCAAGTTTGTTGTGGTCCCATTACGTTTATTTATACCCACCAGCCCTGGCTTTCAGCGTTCTGTGCTGTTATTTAGCTGGAATGTACCCTTACTTGTCTTCTACAAGCCCAGAAAGCAGTGGAGGGTGTTGGTAGTATGGTAGAAAATATTGACCTTCCATAATCCAGCATATTTCCTTGTCTCCCACCCATCAGGTCCCGATGAGTCCAGATTACACAGTTTCAACATGTAATGAGATTTTGTGGGCAAAATCCATTTCAGCAGACTCAAGAGAGCTCATAACCAACTGTTACTGAGAAGTCTTTAGTGTGACAGACACAGGTGCAGCTGGAGAAGTCTGAAGGCTCTTGGCCTGCCTGGGTCCCATGAGGGTGGAAGGGTCAGAGAGGAGTAGAGACTGTTATTTGAAAACACTCTTAATTGCCTTCATTGCTTTGTATTCCTATTGGTTGACTAAATAGTAGTTTGCTTGAAGAAGGCCGTCTGCTCACTCCTCTCACAACTACTCACAAACTCACAAAGGGAAGAATCACAGTGGCCAGACTCACTTGGACTTTCTGTGCAAGCACAGCCAACCTGTAGCGTGCTGTAGCCCCGGGCCCAGTCTGAGGGAGGGAGGATTGTGGGACTCCACCCCATGAAAGGCAGGAGACAAGGTCTCACATATCCCACTGAGAGAAAAGAGAAGGGATAGTGAAGCTGGTAGACTTATAAATCAAGGACAGAAATTCTGGAGCCCCCCGCCAATTAGGAAACAGAAATATGCACTATCGGAGCTGTGTCTAAGGAACAACACAGCTCTGAATTCCTGTCTTCTCAATTGAAGCAGAGAAGAAAACATCTGAAGATAGATTCCCTGATTAAATTTCCAAGAGCTAATAAATTTGCGAGGGTTTTGGGACTTAATCACTGGTGTTCCGTGGTGTGTCTTCTCACACAGTCCTTTGCATTGTTAAGTCCAAAGGACACTGTGTATTGAAGAAATGGGTCCTTTTGATAAATCCTAACTTGGGACATTGGGCTTTTAATTCTCCAAGCTCTATTTGAATATTAGATGTTCCTGTAGCTTGGATAACCCACTTAGGAGTTTTTGGCAGATATGGTGATGGATTCCCAAACTGTCTAGGGCTGCATATCCTTCATCCCCATCACTGAGTCTCCCCTTTTTCCAGCTGAGTCCTCTGCTGCTGCACAGAATATCTGCAAATGGAAACAGCTGGTAACCTTTTCCCTTCTCTTTGCATTTTAAAGACAGTGAAACTTGCCAACATACCCAATTCCTGGAAAAAAAGGAGTTCTGGCCCCAGAATTTTCACCAACTCTACAAGGTGAGATAGTACGGTCATCAGGCAGTGTCTGTTCAGATACAGAGGCAACTGCCTTTATGTAGCATGCTGGCTTATGCCCTTGGCGGCCACTTGGCCACCTGGGAACTTCTGTTGCTTGGTTTCCTGTGCACTAGTTTTAAGCCTATCACAGACAATGGCAAACTGCAGGTGTTCAGCATCACTGCCCAATTACAGGAGCAGATTTCTTCTTGGAGTCCCCTTTCCTGCATCAAAAACTCAGGGTGCGGCCCAAAGAATGGACATTGCATGGGGAGCCACACATAAATATTTCCCAAACACACACCTCTTAGAACTGGAAGGGACCTCAGGAGATCATCAAGTCCAGTCCCCTGCCCTCTTGGCAGGACCAAACACTCTCCCTTTTCTTTTTTTTGTCCCAAATCCCTAAATTGCCCCCACAAGGGCTGAACTCAGAAGATTGTGTTTCGCAGGCCAATGCTCAAACCACTGAGCTATAAATAACAGTCATGCTCACTAATTAAAAGCATAAACAATTTGCACCAGCGGCCCAATGTAACATCCTACTCTGACCATGTAGTGTGAGCAGTAAATTTTCATGGAAACTACTCTCAGAAAATGACTGATCTGCCCAAACACATGTCCTGCTCTCACCAGAAACATGAATAGTGCTAGAAGAGTGGCCTGGTGTTGGTCAGGTCAAAACTGAAGTAACTGGTTTGAAAACGAATGAATAATGCATGTGCTTTTTCAATACGAGTATCTTTCAAAAATGACCAAAAAGAAAGGCCGGAGTGAGGGCTCGGTGTCAGCAGGAGTAGAGGGTGGGCAGCTCAGGGTGGAGGGTGGGGAGGTGTGGAGGTGTTCAAGATGGGAGGTGTGAAAGCAGGGGGTGCAGTGCACAAGTGAAGGCCAGTGAGCATGTGCGGGTTCCCGGGTCCCACCGTTGCGGCAATGGTGGCAATGCTCCAGCAGCAGCTACTCGGAGAGGGCCAGGACTGTTGTCCCTGGCCAGTGACTCCTCCTAGGAGGGAGTAACCAGGAGTGCACACATGTTGGGAGATAAAAGTACCCAAACGCCATCTCCAGCCTCCAGCCACTCCCATTGCCTTTTGGTTATCTGCAGGGGGCAGCACCCTGGGGACTATCTCTGGATTGCTGTCCCCAACATGCAGCTGCTGTGGGCAATGGGGGTGGAGGGCGTTCCTTGTCCAGTGTTCCCTCCATCCTGTAGCCTACTGGGGGGATGGTAGTTTGTGGGCTACCCCGGTCTCCAGCTGCCTTCCTCTCTGCAGCTGGACTGTCGGGGCACTAGGGGGGCTACTCCCAGCATCAAGCAACCCCTTCCAGCCTGCAGCCTGTTTGGCAGGGTGATCTATGGGCTATCCAGTGACTGGGGGCCAGCTCTAGCCTCCAGAGCACCCCTGTGCCTCGCAGGCTGTCGGAAAGGGTGGCACACTGGAGGCTGCCCCCCATCAATCACCCCCCCCTCAGTCTGTAGTCTGTTGAAGTGGGGGTGAGGATCTGGGGGCAGTCACCAGACTCCAGCATCCCCCCTTTGGCCAGAAGCCTGGGGAGTGGTCTGGTTCTTCCCAGCCTCCAGAGACTCCTACCTGCTGCCTACAAACTCTCTTGGGGGTGGGATGGCAGGATCTGGGAGCTGCCCCACCATCCAGTAGCCCTCAGCTGCAGTCTGACTAATGAGAGGGCTGGCTCCAGAGGTCTCCCTGCCCAGCAGCTGCCTCTCACAATGTCCAGGCTGGGTGTGCAAAGCCACATGCTGGGGTGCTGCCCCACTCCACGGTTCTGCCCACAATCAGTAGGCTGTCTAGGCACAGCCAGTGTCCTGGGGCAGGACTACCCCCCTTTGCTTTCCCACCACCATACTTCAGATTATGTGGAAGAAGCAAGGACCTGGGGGGTCTGCATCCTCCAGCTGCCCCCACTGTTTTCAGGAAGGCTCTGGTGGCCAGGCCCTGGGGGCTGCCTCCTTCCAGCTTCCATGACAGTGTGCAGGATGTCTGAGGTTGGCCAGGTTCTGGAGGCTTCCCCACTCTCCAGCAGCCCCTCTCTCCAGCAGCTTCCCCTCTGGCCTGTAGGCTCTCCACTGGGAATGCAGCCACTGGATTTGGAGCAGGGGACTAACTTTCCTGATCTTTGTGGCAGGGAAGATGGCAGAGCTGGCCTTACTTCTGTGCTGCGGCTGCCCCCTTTGGCCACTTTCAGTGACTCTTCTCTGTTCTCTCCCTTTTGCTTCCCTCCTTTCTCTGTGCCCTCCCTTTTCATGTTCTGGGAAGCACTCTCATTCCTATAATTTCCCATGTTCCCCACACAACCAAAGACTGACCATGGTTTAAGTTTAAGAAGAAGCCACACACCAAATGTTGGGGTTCTAGATCTTATGGTTTTGGAGGAGTTCTTAAATAAATCTGGCACCAAAAGACACACACACATTCTGAAATACATTCATATGGACTATTTTCTGACACTGGAAAGAGGAGTAAAAAGCAGTCTCTATTGCTTATAGAGTTTCTCTGGGATGCCAGATCTTAATTTGATTAATACTGAAAACATGCAGAACTGTAAAAATAAGCAATAAAGACACACAGACAGCAACGAAATCAACACACAGAGATGACTATACTGAAAAGACAAAGGAAAGAAAAACAACAGGTGATTTGTAGTCAGAATTTTAAAAGAGGGTTAGGGACCCACACTATACAAGTGTGACAGAGACTTGTAGAAAGAGGCAAAGACCTCCTGGCTTGAAATTTTCACATTGTGTGTGTCACCAACTCAAAGAATAGAGCTCCGAGGAGTGTATTAACACATGGCTTTGGCGTTTGCATATGGATCCTTCTTCAAATTTCTACTTATGAGTCAATGGTAGTTCTCTGACCAGCCATAACAAGACCAGGTAGCAAAGATCTGGCCTCTATGTGTTTACAGCAGGTCTCCACAAACAAATTCTAAAACTTGATGGAAATCACTTGTCTAGAATTCAATGAAAATAAAAATGTCGAACAAATAAATAGTATTCATAGTAAATTTATTCCATTTTTTTTACAATTTACTATGTATCAATGACAGAGGATTTAAAAAAAAAGTTTTGTTTCGTATCTGCAACACTCCAAAAGAATTATGCTTTTTAAAGAATCCTTTCTTTTCTTACCTTAAGCCATTAACACTGATGTAAACATCGTTTGAAATGTAAACATGCAAAAATCGTAAGTTAGGACCACTGCTTTTATTGTGCTTGTGTACTGGCACCATTGCAGCCCCAGCCATGTGATTGGCTGAAAGTAGGGGGTAGAGAGCCAGCTGACTAGCAGCTCTTATTTTTTTTTTAATTTTTGTTTACCAAACATGGCACTGATTACAGCTCTCAACATCCTTTGGCTCCAGTACTCAGTCACTAAAGCCTGAATCCTGCAAACTCCTCTGAATGGGAGTCCTCTATATGCGTAACTGCACGATCAGTATGTAAGAGTATGTCTACACTAGGTAACTAGGTCACATTTGTTAAGGTCATTTTGTTAGCACCCAAAGTTGACGGGGCATGTCCACACTGGCACTTGAAGACCACACACAGTGTGTCCCCAATTAGGGTTGCGAACTTTGACTGTCAGCAATGCATGGTGGGTTCCTATCCCACATTTTCTACTACCCTGTTACATTGTGGAATTTTGTCCCAAGTGTCTGAAGAGACAAAAAATTCTGTGTGAGTTCTGGTGTGTGTCATGAGAAGCCCATAAAGCAGTTGTCTCCTCCAGCTCCTTTTGGAAAGCAATGGTAAAAAGCGTTTTCACTCTCTTTCCTCATATCCATGTAGCCAAGCCTGGGTTGGAACCTGAACAGCTTAAAAGTGTTGTGACAAATATTGTGAGCACCTCATTCATTGTGCTGCTGCACATGTAGATCCTCAACCTTAGAAGCATTGAAGACTCTGAGGACATGGACATACCCAAATGTGAATCCCTGGAGAGGAGGAATGGGGAGATGCTGGCTGCAGTTGGGCTACAGCTACACTTGGGGAAAACTTTGAAAAATGCCATGCTAATGAATATTCAGTGCCTCATTAGCATGCTGCCAGCTGATGGGAATAAGGGGATTTCAATGTTTGCAGGGTCCTTTCGAAAAGGGCCCCATGTAGACAAGTCATGAGTAATTGAAATGCCGCACTTTCGAAGTGCTGTGACTGGCAGCATGCTAATGAGGCACTGAATATTCAGATCCTCATTAGTATTCTCCTATTTGGCCAACAGCATGGCCCTTTCGAAATTTTGGCCAAGAGTGTCCTCTGCCTTGATGTTTTGTACTGCGCCTGTTCTGGGGCCATGAAACAAGCTCAGACTGGTGGAGCATCATTCTTTTGCAGGTATGAGTCAATGAATAGTAGGTACAAAACTTCTGCATGTGAAAGGCCTCTTTCATGGAGCTTTGCGAATTTTTCCCTCCGCCACCCTTAAGTGCTGCAAGGGGATGTACTCTGGCAGTTCAGAATTGAGTGACAATAGTGTTGTGAACGTTTGCTATACCTGACAGTTACTGGTGAGTGGGCAATCAATTCGGAGTGGGAAAATCTACAGTGGGGGCTGCTGTCATCCAGGCAGCCAAGGCAATCAATAACCTTCTATTAGGAAAGACAATGACTCCAGGAAATATGCAGGATATAGTGGATGATTTTGTTGAGATGGGGTTCCCTAACTGCGGTGGGGTGATAGATGGAACAAACACACACCCCGAGCTTGGCACCAGACCACCTTGTCACATAGAGAATAAACTGCAAGGTGTACTTCCCCATGGCATTGAAGGCATTGGTGGATTACAAGTGCTGTTTCATAGACATCAATGTGGGATGGTTGGGAAAAGAGCACATCTGTCTGGTCAGAAAGCTGCAGAATGGAATTTTCTTTCCAGACCAGAAAATCACCATTGGAGACATGGGGATGCCAACAGTGGTCCTGAGTGACTCAGCTTTCCCTTGTCCCTTTGTCGGTTAGACCTCAGCAAAACCAGATTCCCCACATGGTGGCAGCCTGCTGTGTGCTCCATAATTTATATAAAAGCAAGGGGTGGAGGGATTTCGTGCCAGGCTGGAGGGCAGAGACAGATCACCTGGACAGTAATTATGAGCAGCCAGACACCAGGGCAGTAAGGAGAGCACTGTGAAGGGCATTGACGGGGGAAGGGACTTTGAAAAACATGTTTAGGAATGACCAGACACCAACATAACAAACATGCCCGTTGCTCTTCAGGAAGTGCTCACAATTGATGTGTGCTGACCTGTGAATCTTGTAAGCCCACTCCTACCCCACCCCCATATCACAAGCAATAAAGACACTGCTTGTGCAAGCTTACTCATTTTTATTCAGGGGAGAGTAGTGAGTTCATATCAGGGGTTTCAGGGGTGGTAAACAACAACATTTTGCCATCTCAAGTGAAGGAATGGAAGCCTTCTGCTCTCAGAAGCATCCCTGGGATTAGAATGGAAGGATGCCTTTGACAGCCCATCCTCTGCATTCTGGCATGCCAAAGGGAGAGGATAGGCAACATGGTAAAGAGGGCATGTGGTTCAGCATAGCCCTCTCTGTGCATAGCTCATAGCTCTGTGCACCTGTACCAGGCACCTCATGAGTTCTTTTTGCAGTCTCATCAGCTGCAATATCTGCACCTAGTTCTGGTCTTCATGCTGTCAGTGCTTTCCTTCAGTTAGCCCACCTGTTCTCCAGGATAGTTCTTCTCAACACATTTAACTGTGCCCTGGGCATGTAAGTGGCTTTCACGTGCTCTAGGAACATATCTTCCCACTTTGTTTTCTCCATTGAGTCTGTGCCAGTGTAATACATGGTGGGGGTGGGAAGAACGGTGGTCAGAAAGTCCGCTGTTGAACACACTAAAACAAACGTATGTAAAAGACAGATATTAACATTAAGGAGATAAACTTTTACCATCTACCTAAAATATAACAAAACACGAAGGATTTTCAAGAAAGAATCTCTGTGGAACACAAAAAGGTTGTGTTCCATGCAAGGACAAATTTTGGCTTTTAAACATCCTCTGTTCAGCAAGTACTGCAGAGACCTCTTATGGAAGCTGCCTGTTTCAGTTTGCGTTCAGTCATGGTAAGCCACAGATTGGGACATGCTGCTAAGCCTGTACTTGCAAACACAGTTTCTGTAGCTGTGCTTGCTGCAAGTGGGTTGGGGGAAGTCTTAGGTGGCAGTTCTGGTTGCCATGTGCTTCTTCTCTTTACTTTACTCAGGCATTGCAAATGTGTCTTGTTCCATTAGTCTCTCACTGTTGCTCTGTGTCTCTCACAGTTGCCGTGTACTTCTGATCCCCACCGTGGTGGGACAGCAAAATTTCCCTTTTCCTCCTTGGGCTTCTGTGTGTTTGCAGATTTCACAGTTGCCACATGCTCCCCACACTTGGTTGGGACAGTGAAAGTTTCCCTTCCCCCAGGAGCCCTCGGCAGGGAAGGAAGCAGAGAGGAAGTGGTCCAGGCATGGTGGAGCTTCTTCCTCTGCTTCCTTGAGGTTGAAAAAAGATATATTAGCCTCCTTAGAACAATAACCTCTGGTAAGGAATGGATGCTGACTGAGTGTGGGCAGAAGGCTGGTTGATTAGCTGCAGTGCTGTGTGGTGCAATGATGCCAGCTTATTTAGTGGTGGCTTGGCAAGAAAAGGTGTCCTACCAAGGATGCCGGAATCAGGCACTTCCCGGCTCCAAAAACTCAAAAACCTAAAACCTTATGAGAATTTTTAAAGAGCTCATTTGTGAGAGCTTCATGGAGATGTGCAAGAAGGATCAGGACTCCAACCCCAGACACATTAATAAGATGTTATTATTGTTATTATTATTATTATTATTATTATTATTTGGTGGGGAGCACGTGCACGTAGAGCACCTGCCACAGGTAATAGTCAATTGCCTTAACCCTCTTGTAGCAAGACTAAAAATGAGAACTCACAAGAAACGCCCTCCTTGCCATCAAGATCCAGCTGTGAAACATCCTGGGAGGAGAGAATGAGACACAGTTATCAGATGTTCCTGGCTGTGACATCAGTTGCTCTGTCTGCTTGCTGACCACTATAGTCCTCCTTGATGTTCCCAGAGGCTTACTGAGGAATCTCCTTAGAGGTATGTACAGACTGTTTGGGGTTACTGGTGGGGTTCTCCCTCCCCATCAGCCCTGTGCAAAATCCCATGCAGGTGCTCATAGAAGCAGCATGTTTTCGGCAAAGACCCAGAAAGTATTTTCTGCTATCTTTGTCTTTTGCTATGCTTTCCTGAGATCCTTTATTTTCATGCGGTATGGCTGGGCATCCCTGGTGCATCTTGTTTTCACCATGCATTGTGAGATCTTGCCATAGATGTCTGCGTTTGTTTTGCTGCTTCATAGTTTTCCCAGTACAGCTGCATTGCCCAGCACAGTGACAAGGTCCCGGATCTCCTGTACACTCCATGCTCAAGCTCACCTATGGCCCTAGGAATTCATGGCCAGATGTGCTACTGAGGTGTGCTGCCTGCTTCTCTCGCCGTACAGGCCACAAAGGAAATGAAATTCAAACTTCCTGGGCATGGAGGGGAACTCACACACATGCATCTCAGAACTCTGGGTTCTCATAGACTAATGGCAACCACAGTGAGTGGGGTGACAGTCTGGCACAGGGGGCACACCCCCAGCCAGCCCGTTTCACCTGCCTGACTGATTGCTGCTAAGTGTAGGAGCTTGTAGGAGACCCCTGGGAGTTGGGCTAGGAGTGTGCCCTCCTTCACCTGTAGCAGAGCACCCCAGCCCGCTCGTACCGGATCGGCAGTCTGGGACACACCTCCTTACTTTCATCTCTGTTTGCTTCACTGTTCGACTGGTCCCAAGAATGGGAACTCTAGGTGTAGCTAATCTCCCCAATCCTGAGAGCTCAGCTTTGCAGATACCTGACAGAAGGGGGAGTGTCTCCCTCAGGGACTGACAAGGAGGGACGGCCTTTCTCCAGCTCTTCTGCTGAGGCCCCACCTAATGCCCCATCTCTTGCTACTAGGTCTTTCCCTGTGCTCTTCCATGTCTCTTGAGACTGCCCTGGTGAGGCCAGACCTGGGTTTTGGTGAAAGCAACTAGGGGATACGAGGCCACTGTGGGGAGCCAGACTCTGCATCTTCCCTGGGGTTTGCTCTTTAGGGTGGCAACATATACTCAGTGCTTCGCCCACAATCTTCAGTGTCTGCACAATTCTTGTGAAGGATCTAGGGCTTCTTACAGTGCTTCTGGGTCTAGGTCACCACAGTCCGGCTCTAGCTTCTGATTTCTAGGGTGGCAGAACCCCAAAACAATAGGACGAAGCGGTGAGGCTGGGGAAGAAGAAATGGGGCCAAGGAAGGGGCCACAAGGAGAAGAGAGGAACAGAGGGTGGGGACTCAACTGAGCTGGGGGACCTCGTGCATATGTCCCACATTCACTTCTAAAACGTTGATGACACTGAATATGGATTGGCTGAGCTGGGACATAAATGAGCAGCAGATGCCATGCGGGAGATCTATCTGCACACCACTCCATGCGGGTGAGGCAACACGGAGAGGACAGGGGAGCGATAGCTGGTCTTGGTCCAGGTTTCTTGTCAGCAATGTGTGTGTTAGATACATGATCAGACACGCAGCTCTGCATGGCCCCAGTGAGGAGTGGGCTCAGCAGATGTGTTGTGTGTAGAAGTATCTCCTGAATGGCTTCTCCCCGTGTCCTCCATTACTAGAGTTTCAGACCTGACTCAGTCACAAGCACCTGGCTCAGGGCAAAGGGGAGGAATGAGTATTTCTACCCTTTGAATGGCCCCTGTCCACAACTGGGGCACTGCTTATGGACCATGCAGCACCCACAAATTACTTGACCCAGGTCTGGTCTGCTTTCACAGAACATCCCTGCAAGTTCCCTAGTGGCCTATGGACGTTGAACCTGAGACAGAACATTATGAGGACAGGTGTAATGAGAACCACACCCACATTCTTTCTCTTTATTGACTGTATCCTCAAGAATTCCAAAGTGGGAGGAACCACCATTACAGCTTTCTGGGGGCCAACCTCCCACCAGCACCATGGTCATCCATGAATAGCGACTCTTCTGCAATGCTACTGCCTCCCTTGGTCTCTATTCCCCACTGGCCATTCCTCCCTTGTCAGCTCCTTTCTATTGCTCCTGGGGCTCTGGACCCAGTGTGAGTCTCTCTGTGCAAAATGGAGACCAGTAGCTCATGTTGTCTTGAATATAAGGATCAAGGATGGAGTAGGTGGCAATGGCCAAAAATTTTTGTCACTGGTGCTGGAGCTGGGTGATAAACTGACCTTTCAGTTGAGGAACACCTTGATAATTCTTACTCGAAGGTGTTTGCTTTTCACACTGTACACAATTGGGTTCAGCAGGGGTGGGACCAGAACAGACATGTAGCTGAGGAGAACACTAAGCATGGGAGAGGAGCCCTTCACAAATCTGGATATGAAAGACAATCCAATCTCTGGTGTGTAGAAAATCAGGACGGCACAGAGGTGGGAGACGCAAGTATTCAGAGCCTTCAAGCACTCTGTGGGGGACACAATGCTAACCACTGTACTGAGAATAATCATGTAGGAGAGGAAGATGAGCAGTGAGTCCAACCCCATTATTAGGAGTCTAACAGCCAAGCCACAGATGCTGCTGATGGTGATGTCTGAACAAGCTGTCTTCATGACGTCCTGGTGCAGGCAGTAGGAATGGGAGAGGACACCAGTTTGACAGTATTGGTACCGTTTCAAGAGAAGTGGGAGTGGGACTATCAAGGCCACCCCCCTTATAATACACAAAAGCCCCATCTTGCTTACCCTTGGCAGGGTTAAGATGGAAGTGTATCGTAGAGGGTCACAAATTGCAACATAGCGGTCAAAGGCCATCAACAAGAGCAGAGAGGATTCAGTGCAATGAAGAAAGTGGATGAAAAACAGTTGGGCAAAACAGTCATTGAAGCTGATCTGTGTGTAGTTAAACATGTATATGCCCAGTACAGTAGGCATTGTTGCTATCAATATGCCTATGTCTGTGATGGCCAACATGGATAGAAAAATGTACATGGGCTCATGAAGGCTTGTATCTGTCTTGATGATGGACAAAATAAAAGAATTTCCTACTACTGAAATAATATATGTTAAGCAGAAGGGGATAGAAAGCCACAGATGGATGTCTTCAAATCCAGGTATCCCAGTAAGAAGGAACACTGCAGAACTGAATTTGGTGTCATTGAGAGCTGACATAACGTACTGGGCAGGTCCAAGGAGTTTTGAACTTTCCTTCCTGATAGGAAACAGAATAGGAGACCAGATGACAGTTGGAGAAAAATTATTCTGCACTGAGCGCAGACCTGGAAACTACCCAGAACGCCAGAAAGATTCCCCTCCCCCACACCCCAACACACAAAACGAAAATCCCATAGTGTTGGATTTAAAGCACGGTTAGGAAGGTCGTCACTGCCAGATTCGATCAGACCTGCAGTACATTTACCCAGTGTACAGTCTCAAGTTCTACATGCTTCAGGTGAAGGCAGAAGAAGCTCTGTGAAAGGCAGCACTGAGATAACGTGCTCCAGAGATAACTTTCCCTGACTAGCATCCTTTGGCCATATATTGTGGTACAAACCAAGAACAAATAAATCCTTTCCAATTTTTGTCTTTATTTTTAATTTGTGTTTTTGTCACTCATTTGAGCTTGTCATCCCTTTGTGAATCCTCCTAATCTTTTGGATCTATTGATAACTCCTGGTGGTACTTCTACAAGCTGCAAGTGTCCTGTATGGGTTTTTTGCAGTTGTCACTTTACTACTAACACCTTTCTGATTCTTCACAACTGAGTGTGACCCATAGTATTGTGTGAGTGTGGTTAAAAATGGCTTTTGTGCTTATCTGTTCAGAACTGAAGTAATTTATGAACATGTTTAATTCCCTCATCACATAGAAATTATAATTTACTCCTCTCTTGAGAATAAAATTTATTTGATGGCATCCTTGAAACACATGGATAAATTGTTAAGGCCAGGTTAACTACAATTTCATGACTTCCTAAGTCCATGCTTGCATTTGATCTGAAGAGGACTCTATTAGCTCTCTGTATCTTGTCTCGGGGTATAAGCATGTTAGTGTGTAACTTCACAAAAAACAAAGCCGTCCTGGAGCACCTTAAAAACTTACAACTTTGTTTATTATCTAGTGGTGGAACCTCTCTAGTATTGAATTCTCTCATCTGGCAAAGTCCGTAAATTGGCATGATTTTAGTTAGCTGGACAACCACTTACCATGAGTGTGGCCAGTTTTCCCAAGGTACTATTAAATTTATTTACAGACACAAGTCCTGGCTCTCAGTGTTCTGTACTGTTATTTAGAACAAAAAGCAGTCTAGTAGCACTTTAAAGACTAGCAAAATAGTTTATTAGGTGACGAGCTTTCGTGGGACAGACCCACTTCTTCAGACCATAGCCAGACCAGAACAGACTCAATATTTGTCTGTTCTGGTCTGCCTATGGTCTGAAGAAGTGGGTCTGTCCCACGAAAGCTCACCTAATAAACTATTTTGCTAGTCTTTAAAGTGCTACTTGACTGCTTTTTGTTTTGATAGTGTATAGACTAGCACGGCTTCCTCTCTGTTACTGTTATTTAGCTGTAATTTACCCCTAAATGACTTCTAAGAGCCCAGTAAGCAGTGGAAGTGTTTTTAATGTGCTAGAAAATATTGATCCCATCATCTGGCAACTTTTCTTGTCCAGCAACGTCTGGGTCCTGATGGTGCCAGACAAGAAACATTTAACCTGTAATGAGCTTTTGTGGGTAAGACCCACTTCAGCAGACCCATGAAAGCTCATTACCAACTGTTACTGGGAAGTCTTCACTGTGTTAGGCACAAACACAGCCAGGGAAACCTGAAAGCTTGTGGCCTACCCGGGTCCCCATGAAAGTGGAAGTGTCAGAAAGGAGTACAGATTGTTTAATGAAAACACTCTTATTTGTCCATATTACACTGCATTACAGAATCCCAAAGGAAAGAACTTTCTGGGCAAGTGCAGTTAACCTACAGTGTGCTCTAGCCCAGAGCTCAGTCTGAGGGCAAGAGAACCTGTACGCCTGCCAGGAAAAGAGACTGAACGTCTTCCACTTGCGCTGCCTCAGGCACATCCTTGGAATATCATGGAAGGACAGAGTGACCAACACCGCCGTCCTCAAGCGAGCTGGAATCCCAACCATGCACACCCTCCGCAGGCAGCATCGGCTCCGCTGGCTTGGCCACGTCCACAGGATGAATGATGGAAGGATTCCAAAAGACATCCTGTATGGTGAGCTAGCCTCTGGCAAAAGACCTCCCGGATGCCCCCAGTTGTGCTACAAAGATGTCTGCAAGAGAGGCCTCAGAGAGGTAGACTTCGAGCTGGACAACTGGGAAGAACTAGCAGACGACCGTAGCAGATGGAGGCAGGGGTTACACAAGGACCTTCAGAAGGGCGAGATGAGGATCAGACAGCTAGCAGAGGAGAAGCGAGCGCACAGGAAGCACACTAAGGACTTGCCAGGCACCCACCACCTCTGCAAGAGATGCAGCAAGGACTGTCACAGTCGTGTGGGTCTTCATAGTCACAGTAGATGCTGTAAATGAAGTCCTCAATTGAAACTATAAAGGGCACGATCCATAGTCTATGCAGACTGAAGGATGCCTACCACCCCACAAGAGAGCAGGGGACAAGGTATGACATTCCTCGCTGAGAGACCTGAGAAGGTACAGAGATGCTGGTTGACCTATACATTTAGGGCAGAAATAGCAGAGATTCCTCAGCTAATCAGGAAATAGAAATATGCCCCATTGGAGCTGTTGCTGAGGAGCTCTGAATTCCTGCCTTATCAAGTGAAGTAGAAAATAAAGCATTTGAAGATAGATTCCATAATTAAATTTCCAAAAGTAAATAAACCTGAGAGGGTTTTGAGACCTAGTCACTGGTGTTCCATGGTGCGTCCTCTCACATAGCCCTTGGCATTGTCTGATCCAGAGGACACTGTGTATTGAAGAAATGGGACCCACTGAGAAATCATAACTCTGGGCATGCGGCTTTTTAAACGTTCTGAGCTCTATTTGAATATCGCATGTTCTGGTAGTTTAAGTAACCCACTGAGAACCTTTGGCAGATGTGGGGAGGGATTCCTAAGCTGCCTAGTGCTGTCTGTCCTCCATCCACATCACTGAGTCACCCCGACTGCCCAGCTGAGTACTCTGCTGCTGCACAGAACAGCCACAAATAGAAACAGTTTGTAGCCTTTCCCCTTCTCTTTGCATGTTAAAGACAGTGAAACCTGCCAACTTACCCAGTTCCTGGTAAAAGAGACGCACTGGCACCAGAGGTGTTCAGATCAAATCCAAGACGAGGCGACAGGGTCAGCAGACTGTGCATATTGAAATGAGGCAATTGTCTTTATGAAGCAGACTGGCACATTCCCTTGGGGCCACTCAGCCATCGGGGAACCTCAGCTACTCAGCTTCTTGTGCACCAGCTTTAACACCATCATGTGCAATGGAAAACTGCAGTTGTTTAGCATCACCACCCAATTATAAGAGTAGATTTCTCCTTGGAGTCTCCTTTCCTCTATTGCAAGCTCAGGGTGCAGCCCAGGGAATGGAGTTTCCACAGGGATCTATACATAAACATTTCCCTTTCTAATAACTAAAACTAGGAAACACGCCAAATTGTGTGTTTGTGTGTCTTCCTCAAAAACAAATACATAAATAAAAGTCGTGGCCACTAATTCACAACATAAGCAGTATGCACCAGAGGCCCAATTTAATATCCTATTCCTAACAGCGTCTGAGCGGTAAATTTTCATGGGAACTACTCTCAAAAAGGGACTGATCTACCCAAACACGTGTCCTGCTCTCACCACAAATATTAATATCTGGACATATTTCACCACATTCTGGCTCTTGCTTCTGACATGGAGAGTGGCAGATTAAGAGTAGGAGCAGGGCTACGGTTATGGAGGAAGAGATGGGACAGAGGATGGGCTTCAAAGAGAAGAGAGGAGCAGAGGTTGGGGATTCAAGGGGGAAAACAAAGGATGGTCACAGGCAGGACAGGGCTTGTGCATATATCCCACTTGTGTCTTTTGAAATGTTGGATACGCTAATGAGAATTGGATGAGCTGGAAAAGGAGCTAGAGATTCTGTGGGCTGGGAGATGAGGACTGCTTCCGCCCCATTCCATGCAGGTGAGGCAACACAAATGGACGAAGAGGAGGGACTCTTGGTCTTGCTGTACATTTATTTCCCTCTATCTGTCTGTCCAACTCATAATTACACCCCAAGGTCTCACCTGCCTCATTGGAGAGTTGGCTCAGGAGGTTTGCTGTGTGCAGAACTATCACCTGAAAGGCTTCTCCTGGTATCCCCCATTACTTATGACTGTGGCATGACTCAGTCACAAGCACCTGACTGAGGGTGGAGGGGAAAGATGGGTGTCTGTGCACTCTGAAAGGTGCTCATCCATTACTGGTATACTGCTCATAGATCATGCAGCACCCACAGATAACCTGCTGCCATTTCAGGACTGCACCTGCAGAAAAATACTGCAACTTCCTTCATGGCCAATGGATGTTGAACCAGAGACACAACAATATCAGGCCAGGCGTACTGAGTAATGACATCCATATCCCTTCTCTTTATTGTCTGTATAAACAGGAATTCTGAAGTGAGAGCAACCGCCAATACAACTTTTGAGGGGCCAAGATCCCACCTCCACCTCAGCCCTCCATGAACAACATTTCTCTGGAAATGCTACTGCCTGACTTGGTCTCTTTTCCCCACTGCACATTCCTCCCTCAGTGTGAGTCTCTCTCTGTAGAATGGAGACCGGTAGGTCACGTTGTCTCAAATGTAAGGGTGCAGGATGGAGGAGGTGGCCATGGCCTGTGGTTTTTGTCTTCTGCCTCTCTAGTGCAGCAGCTGGTGGTAAACTGACCTTTCACTTGAGGAACACCTTGATAATTCTCACTCGAAGGTGTTTGCTTTTCACACTGTACACAATTGGATTCATCAGGGGCGGGACCAGAACAGACATGTAGCCCAAAATAACACTAACCATGGGAGAGTAGCCCTTCACAAATCTGAATATTATGGTCAAGCCAATCTCTGGCATGTAGAATATCAGGACAGCACACAGGTGGGAGATGCAAGTGTTCAGAGCCTTCATGCACTCTGTGCGGGAGACAACGCTAACCACTGTACTGAGAATCAGTACATAAGAGAGGAGGATGAGCAGTGAGTCCAACCCCATGGTTAGGAGTTTAGCAGTCAAACCATAGATGCTGTTGACTGTGATATCCGAACAAGCTGTCTTCATAATGTCCTGGTGCAGGCAGTAGGAATGGGAGAGGACACTGGCCCGACAGTATCTATACCGTTTTAGAAGTAGGGGAAGTGGGAGTATTATGGCCATTCCCCTTAGTATACACAATAGCCCCATCTTGCTTATTCTTGGCAGGGTTAAGATGGAAGCATATCTCAGAGGTTCACAAATTGCCATATAGCGGTCAAAGGCCATCAACAAGAGCAGAGAGGATTCAATGACTTGAAGGAAGTGTATGAAGAACAATTGGGCAAAACAGGCATTGAAGCTTATCTCTCTGGAGTTAAACAAATATATGCCCAGTATAGTTGGCATGGTGGCTATCAACAAGCCTATGTCTGTGACGGCCAACATGGATAGAAAAATATACATAGGCTCATGAAGGCTTGTATCTTCTTTGATGATGAACAGGATGACTGAATTTCCTACCATTGAAAGAACATATATTAAACAGAAGGGTATAGAAATCCACAGATGGATGTCTTCAAGACCAGGTATCCCAGTAAGAAGTAACAATGCAGAGTTGAATTTGGTATCATTGAAAGCTGACATAATGTATTGGACAGGTCCAAGGAGTTTTGAACATTCCTTCCTGAAAGGAAACAGAACAGGAGACTACATGATAGTTAACGAAAAATCGTTCTGTTCTGAGTGCAGGCCTGGAAACTCCCAGGAACTCCAGGAAAATCACATACCAAAAAAAAAAACAAACCCTCCAAAAACTAAAAGAACAAAAAGAAAAAATCCATCATTTTAGACTTACAGCATTGTTAAGAAGATCAGGACTGCCAGACTTGATTAGACCTGCAGTATGTCTAGCCCCTTGTATAATCCCAAGTTCTAGATGTTACATAGGAAGGTGGAATAAACCCTGTGGAAAGGCAGCTTTGAGGTAACCTGCCTCACAAGATAGTTTTCCCCTGACAAGCATGGATTAGTTATATAGTGATATAATGGGGTATAATAGGGTTAAGCATCCTTTCCAAGCTTTTCCATATAAACATCCCATCCCTTTGTGAATCCTGCTAATGTCTTGGAACCATTGAAAAATTTTGATTGTAGTTCTACAAATTACTCGTGTGCTGTGTGATTTTACACTTCAGACTTTATTAATGACATCTTTCTGATTCTCCACATCTGATTGTGACCGATTGCATTATGTGCATGTGATGAAATGGTCATTGTGTTTCTCTCTCTGGAACTAAAGCTATTTACAAACATGTTTAAATGCCTCATTATATTTATTTATTTATTTTCTCTACTATTGAGAATACAAATTATATGATGGCATCTTTGAAATGAATGCATACATTCTTAAGGCCAAGTTGACTAGAGTGGTGTTACTCCGTGATTCCATGTCTGTATTTTATTGGAAAGGGGCTGTATTATGTTTCCTTACCTGGAGTTCCCTGTGATCCTGAGATCCCAGTGAGTTCCCAGTGATACACTCTGACAA
Source organism: Carettochelys insculpta (assembly GCF_033958435.1). NCBI lineage: Eukaryota > Metazoa > Chordata > Testudines > Carettochelyidae > Carettochelys > Carettochelys insculpta. The sequence goes on from NC_134137.1 coordinate 8,926,465, forward strand.
TCAAGATTCCCTCTAAGAGAAGCTGAAGTGCTTTGACTCGTCAGTGTTGAGGACATCCACACAGCTTAATCATGCTTCAGATTTCCCTTAATCCTTCCAGAATCCACATCCTCTTTCCATGAAAGAATCTGTAGATATTTGGAAAGTTACAAAACAAAACAGCAGAAATTTAGCACTTTAAAGACTAACAAATTGATTTATTCAGTGATGAGCTTTCTTGGGACAGACCCACTTCATTAAATCAATCTCATTTCCACTACAGATTAACATTTATAAGTACAGAGGTTCAAAAAAAATTGCAGTAAAAACTGACAAATCAAGTACATGGGACAGAAGGAGGGGGTTGAAGGGTGGAGGATGTTAAGTTTCTTGCCTGAGATAATTATGAGCACCAAAGGAAGGGAAGCTGTCCTTGTAATTTGTGAGGTAATTGGTGTCTGTGTTCATAACGAGTGTTAATATGTCAGTTCAGTACTTTCTGTATGCAATCTGTTTTCAAAGTCTCTTTGTTCTAAGACACAAATTCTCAGGTCTTTAACAGAATGTCCCACTCCACGGAAATGTTCACTGGCCGGCTTATGTGTACTCAGATTCCTGATGTGTTCTGTGTGCCCATCATTCTTTGGTGAATGTACATTGTATGGGGGCATTGTTGGCACATAATAACATCCATAATATTGGTCAAAGTACAAGAGAACGTGCCCTTGAATTTGTAACTAACATGGTTAGGTCCAGTGACGGTACCCCCAGAATAAATACATGAACAAAGTTGGCAGCGGGGTTTGTTGCAAGGAAAAGTTCCATGATTAGTATTACTGTGATGTAGCCTTTGATTACTAGAGAGAATCTCAGGTTAGGAGTTTGTCTGTAGGAGAGGATAGGCCTGTCACCTAGGGCATTCTGGAATGTAGCATCCTGATCAAGAATAGGTTGTAGATTTTTGACAATGCATTGCAGGGGTTTGAGTTGGGGGCTACAGGTGATGGCAAGTGGTGTTCTGTTAGCAGATAATATGCTTACGTCAATTGTACAGGGTAGAGCCTAGAATCGCAAACGGCTGAAGGTCCAAACACGAAGTTTACACTAATACCCAGTTGAGTGTGCAATTTTTGTCAGCCATACATGTGTTGCAGGTTATGGGTATAAATTGTGCATAGCACTACCACGTAACCCTTTTCTGCACCTGCACCCAAACTTTTCTGAAACTTAGTTGAGCAATTCCGTTGTCTTATACCTTCTTGGAAAGTCTGGCACAGGTATTACACTGGGATTCATTCTATGTCTCTGACAGCAAATGTTACAAAAAGCTTTTTTTTTCCTAAGTACCATGGAAAGAATCATCAGAACATAAGAACGGTCACACTGGGTCAGAGCAGAGGTCCATCTAGGCCAGGATCTTGTCTTCCAACAGTGGCCAATTCCCCATGACCCAGAGGGAGTGAAGAGAACAGGTAGTCATTGAGTCATCCCTCTCCTGTTATCTCTTTCCAGCCTCTGACAAACAGAGGTTAAGGACACCATTCCTACCATTCTGGCTACTAGCCACTGATGGACCTAATCTCCAGTAACTTATCTAGTTCTTGTTTGAACCCTATTAAACTCTTGGTCTTTACAACATCCTCTGTTAAGGAGTTCCACAAGCCGGCTATGCACTGGGTGAAGAAATACTTCCTTTTGTTTGTTTTAAACCTTCTACACATTAACTTCATTTGAAGACCCCTAGTTCTTATGTTATGGGAACAAGTAAATGACTTTTCGTTTTTGATTTTTTCCACTCCCTGTCAAGATTTTTTAGACCTCTCTCATATCCCCCATTAGTCTCCTCTTTTCTAAGTTGAAAAGTCTCAGCCTTTTTAATCTCTCTTCATATAACCTCCATTCCAAACCTTTAATCATTTTTGTTGCCCTTTACTGAACATTTTCTAATACCAGTAATTTTTTTTGAGATGAGGTGACCACACCTGTATGCAGCATTCAATATGTGGGTGTACCAGGGATTTATACAGAGGTGATAAAATATTCTCTGTTTTATTCTCTATCCCTTTTGTTAATGACTCCTAGCATTCTGTTTCCTTCTTAGACTGCTGCTGCACATTGAGCGAATGATTTCAGAGAAATATCCACCATGACCCCAAGATCTCTCTCTTGAGTGGCTAGAGCTAGATGAGTCTCCATCATTTTGTGTTTGTAGTTGGGATTATTTTCTCCAGTGATAATCACTTTATGTTTATCAATACAAAAATTAATTTGCCATTTTGTAGCTCAGTTTTGTGAGATCTTTTTGAAGCTCTCCACAGTCTGCTTTGTTCTTACCTATCTCGAGCACTTATGTAGTATCACCAGCAAATTTTGCAAACTCACTGTTTACCCCTTTCTCCAGATCATTTATAAAAAGGTTGAATAAGTTTGGTTCCAGTATGGACCCCTGAAGGATACCTCTCTCCATTCTGAAAACTTGCCATTTATTCCTACCCTTTGTTTCCTGCCTTTATCCAGTTATCAATCCATGAGAGATCGTTGCCTTTTATCTCATGGCAGCTTACTCTACTTAAGAGCCTTTGGTGAGGGACTATGTCCGAGGTTTTCTGTAAATCTAGGTACATGGTACTTACTGGATCCCCCTTGTCCACATGCATATTGACCCTCTCAAAGAACTCATACACAGTGACCCTAACATTTATTACTCATGCACAATAAAGTAAATTTCCATGCCGAATGCATCAGTAGCCATAGACATGTAATTTCATTTTCCACATGAAAGTAGTTTATTGAAATTTCTCTCTCTAACCATGTCCTGCATTCTTAAAACATGTAGAACCCATGAATGAGATTTTGACAGATACATCGTTGAGCTGCCACAATGAATGTTTGTTACACCCAGTTTTTTTGCTTATATTAGGAGAATGCAGCCTGGCTGTTGGAAAACAAGCAGGAAGGAAGGAACAGCTCAGGAAAAGCCAGCTCCGTGAAAACTTCATGTAGGCTGAGAGAATACTAGAGGTACAGGCTGGGAAAAGCCTATTTCTGCATTCCAGATACATTATACTGCTTGTTTTGCCAGTGCTGGTAGCTTATACAGAAGTGGGACAAATATTTCTGAGAAGCTGTTTAATCTGAAAGACACAAGCCCATCTGGGAAAGTCTGAGGGCCCTTGGCCTGCCTGGTCCCCATGAGAGTGGGAGGGTCAGAGAGGCATACAGACTTTTATTTGAAAACCCTAATTTGGCCATATTTCACTGTATTCCTATTGTTCGATTAAATAGTATTTTGGTTGAAGAAGGCCATCTCCTCCCTCCTCACAGCTACTCACACACATAAAGGGAAGGACCAATTGCTGAACTCATAGGACTTTCTAGGCAAACACAGTCAACCTGCAGTGTGCTGCAGCCCACGACCAGTCTGAGAGTGGGAGAACCTGGGTATTACAGTGGATGAAAAGCTGGAGATGAGTCAACAATGTGCCCTGGTAAGCTACCAGGATATTGTTTGACACAGTGAGGCCACATCTGGAATATTATGTCTAATTCTGGGCCCCCCTTTACAAAAAGGTAAGAGCACATTGGAGAGGGTCCGGCAGAGGTCAATGAAAATGATGAGGGGGCTGGAGCACATGACTTATACGTAAAGGCTGGTAAATGTAGGCTCATTTAGTCTACAGAAGAGAAAAGTGAGGGGGGATTTGATAGCAGTCTTCAGTTACCTGGAGGGGGATTACAAAGAGGTTGGACAGGCTGTTCTCAGTAGTGAGAGATGGGAGAACAAGGAGCAACGGTCTCAAGTCACAGTGGGAGAGGTTTAGGCTGGATATCAGGAAAACCTATTTCACCAGAAGGGTGGTGAAGCACTGGAATGCTTTCGTGAGAGAGGTGGTGGAATCCTCATCCCTACAGGCTTTTAAGTCACAGCTTGACAAAGCCCTGACTGGGACAATTTAGTGCAAGGGGTTAGACTTGATGATCTCCTGAGTTCTCTTCCAACCCTGTGATTCCGTGATTCTCTGACTGTGAGATTGCACCCCTTGGGAGGGCAAGGTACAAGGTCTGACATCTCCCACTGTGAAGACCAGAGAAGGGACAGAGATGGCAGCCGCCCTGTAACTCTGGGGTGGATTTAAGGCAGAAATGTTGGAGCCCTCAGCCAATCAGGAAATAGAAACTTACCTTATTGGACCTGTCACCACAGAACAGCACAGCTCTGAATCCCGGCCTTCCCAGTTGAACCAGAGAATAGAACATTTGAAGATGCATTTGGGAGCTAGTCACTAATGTTCCATGGTGCCTCTTCCCACACAGCTCTTTGCTTTATGAGGCCAAGAGGACACGGCATATTGGAAAAAAGGGCCCATTTCGGAAATCCTAACTCTGGTCATTGGGATTTTAATCCTCAGAGCTCTATTTGAACATCAGATTTTCCCATAGCTTGAATAACCTGCTGAGGACTTTTGGTTGATATAGGAGGAATTCCCAAGCTGCCTAGTACTGCCTGTCCTCCATCCCCATCATGAGTCACCCTGACTGCACAGAACATCACTAAATGGGAACATCTTGCTGCTGCTGACCTTCTCTTCACGTTTTAAAGACAACGGAACCTTCCAACATACCCAACTGCTGCTAGACAAGGAGCTTTGACACCAGAAGTTTTCATCCAAAACTGTAAGGCAAGGTTGCACGGTCAGCAGGGAGTGTGTGTTCAGGTAGGGAGGTAACTGTTTTATGAAGCAAGCTGGCACATTCCTTGGGGCCTGCTTGGCCATCAGGGACCCTCAGCTGCTTAGCTTCATGTGCAGCAGCATTCCACAAGGATCCCTGAAAGGAAATTTCCCTTTTTAATAACACAAGCTAGAAAACACACCAACACGTGGTATCCTAGAAACAGGTAAAACTGATGGACATTAATTAAAAGCACAAACAATATGCACCAGAGGCCCAATTTAGCAACCTACTTTCTCCTCAGAGTCTGACCAGTAAATTTTCATGGATCATTACTCTGACCAAATATGAGTCAGTCCCTCTTCACAAATATGTATATAGATTGCAGAGCTACCCGGCCTGGCTTGGGTCTTTAACCAAAGTATTTTTTCTTTTACAATAAATGCAAAAAATATGTGGTTTTTGCAATGCTAGTATTTAGTGAAAGAGAAGAAAAGAAAAGAAAAGAAAAGAAAAGAAAAGAAAAGAAAGGAAAAAGCTGAAGTGAGCCCTCTGGGGGCATGGCTAGATTATTGTCGCTATTTTGGGATACAAATGTTTCCAGGGCTAAATGCCATGCTAGAAATAGCAGCGCTATTTTGAGTGTTATTCTGTTTCTGCTACCCCTCATTCTGTGAAGAGAAGTGGAAACCTAGAAATAGCCCCTTATTTTGCACCTCGATGCTTTTTGGACAGTACAGGGTTTGAAATCAGGTAGCTTGAAATAATTTATGCAATTGCAAGCTATATCTACAGCTATTTTGAGCTACAGCTACAGCCTAGATATAGCCCGGGTGAGGAGGGGATGGGGTGGGCAGCTTAGGGCACAGTGTTGGGAGGTGTGAGAGTGCTCAAGACACAGGGTGGAAAGCAGAGGGTGGGGTGCAGAAGTCCAGACACGTGGGAGAGGTTGCCGGAACCCCCTGTCATGGCCATGGTTACATTACTCTGGCAACAGCTCATTCCAGAGGGCGAGGACAGTGCTCCCTGGACAGCAGCTCCTCTGGAGTAGGCCGGGGCTGTGCTCCCTGGTCAGCTACTCTTCCTGGGAGAGGGGATCCAGGGCTGCACACATGTTGACTGGGAAATGGGTCACTGTGGGTGTCCCTGGATTCCAGCTGCCCTTCATTCTCCAGTCTGCAGGATGTCTGCAGGGGTAGTATTCTGGGGCAGTCCCTGGCCTGGTCTTTCTTGAGTAGTGTTCTCCCAACCATCATGCAGCTGTCTGGGGGATGATGGGCTGTGGGTTGGCCTTGGCCTACAGCTGCTGGCCTGCTCTGCAGTTGGTGTGGTGTGGGGGGGTGCTATGGGAGATACTCCCAGCTTACAGCACCCCACTCCTTCCTGTAGCCTGTTTGACCCAGCCTCCAGCTCTCCCCACCTGCTCAGTAGCCTACAGGCAGTCTTGAGGGGACCAGCCTCTGAGGGTGACCCTCCACCCACTCTCCTACCCCGCCCCAAGGCCTGTACGCTGTCCAGGTGGGGATCCAGGATCCAGAGGCCTCACTGCCCTCCAACAGACCCTCCACAGCCTGCAGGCTGTTTGCAGAGGAGCCAGGCTCCAGGGGACTGACTCTCTACAATCACCCCACCATGGTCTTTCAGTGTCTCTTCTCTGTGCCCCTCCCTTTCGCTTCCCTCCTTCCTCTGTCCCCTCCCTCTTCATGTCCTGGGAAACAGCCTCATTCCCAGCATTTCCCATGCTCCAGACACAACCAAGGCCTGACCTTGGTTTAAGTTAGTGTAAGAGGAAGCTGCATACCAAACTTTGGGCTTCTAGATCTTATGGTTTAGGAGGAGAATGTGAATAAACATGGCCCCAACAGCGAACACACACGCTCTGAAAAACATAGATAGATACTGGAAAGGAGACCAAAGGGCAGTCACTCATGCTTATTCATTTTCTCTGGGCTGTCAGCTCTTAATTTGATCAATACTACAAACACATAGAACTGTAAAAAATAATCAATGAAGACACACATCAAACAAGCCACACTAAAATAAGTGAATATGGGAAAGACAAAGGAAAGTAAAACTTTAGGTATATCATTCTGGGCATTGTAAAAGAAGGGGAGGTTTAAAAAGGTGACAGAGACTGATAGAAAGAAGCACATTTCTCCCAGTTTGAAATTTTCACATTGTGTATACAAAGAGTAGAACCCCAGGGACATATGAGTATTTGCAGATGGGTCCTTGCTTCAAAGTGCTGCTTATGAGTTGGTGGGAGTTCTCTGCCCAGACGGAACAATGTAAGATAGCAAAGATCTGGTCTCATGTGTTTCAATACTTCTCTCAAAACAAATTCTAAATCTTGATGGAAATCAGTTGTCTACAATCCAACACAAATGGAAATTCCAAAGAAGTAAACAGTATCTATGGCAGGGGACAGCGACCTTTCCAAGGTGGGGTCCTGAAATTTGACCTTTTGACTTCTATGTATGGTCCGAGTGCCAGTGATACATTTTAAAGTCAGTACTAGTCCTACTAACGACAGCTTCATTAATAAATGCATTAAGATGCAGAGCTTTACTGTTTAGGTGGTGGTTGGTAGCATTTGCAGTTCTTTTGTTAACCCTCAGGCAACCTGGCTTTGAGCGAGCTGTTACTTCGCATACCAATGAAAACCGTCTCACATTTCACTCTAGGCATCTGTGTCTGGCGTTGCTGACCCCTGATCTAATAGCTCCTTCTGTCCTTAAACTCTATGACTCTAAGTATCATTGTCTTGAATTACTTATTATCTTGGATGCCCCTTAAGCTTCTCCTGTGAACGCTTACAGGCACTCAAAATGGGTAGACTCTGGCCATGGAGAATCAAGGTTTTCACGGGTCTTCCATTCTCTTTTTCCCTATTCCTCAGAATCAGCCTTTGAAGAAACCTCTGTGAGTCTGAGCCCAATCACAGTAGTACCTGGTCATGTCCATTCAACTCTGGATATATGCTTTATTAGACCTCTACGCCATGTCCTTTTCTGCCTTGGGAGTAATCTCACTGTGATCTCAGTCTTCAAGCTGGGAACAACATCCCATCTGGGCTAAATGACTGTCAACAAAGGTGTGTGACAAGATACTTCAGTCTCTTCCTTTTGCCTGCTTCTAACCAGAGCTATCCAATCACCGCCAAGCTTCCTTAAAATACAAAGGTTTATTAGAAGCACAAAGCATTAGAGAAAATAGTTTTAAAATATCAGGCAGGTGACACACATCTGCACTCGTCTAACTCAAATTTCATTCTAAGCTACATTAGACAGGGTTTGCTCTGGAGAGTCAGGAATGCAAGTGGCCCAACTTACATTCTTCTGGGAAGTCAGGGAGCTCTTGGGACCCAGCCTATTTCCCCTGTGTCTCTGAGAGCATCTTGCCATCTTCTGGGTCAGGTAGCAAGGAGACAAAGCCTTCCTCAGCTACTGACAAAGAGGGCCTACTACATGTTCCCTGATGGGCCAAACCAAGACAGCTGTGGTCTTTCTGTTGGAAGCAAAAGCCTGGGACAGGAAGGGGAAGTACGAATGACCAGACTCACTGATCTATTAGGCTGGAGTGACCAGAGAAGGACACACCTAGCCCATTGCTAGAGCCTGCAGAGGAGCGGTGAGGGCTTCCCTTTGAGGATCAGCCAGAATCCTCCAGACTACTGATGACCAAGGGAGCTTTCAAGGTTCCATCCTGACCACTAAGAACATTCCCTAGTCTGCTGGCATGGGGAGTGGGCATCAGAGGCAAAAGGAGGCAATGCGTTCTCTGATCTTAGCACTAAATCTCTCCTCTCTAGTCTTTTCCTACCTCTGCTCTGACACCTCCTGCAGACTCCCACAGCAGGCTGCTCCAGGCTGCAAATAAGTGACTCTTCCCCAAAATGGATCCGTCAACATAGCAGTGAATACTCTTCCAGCTTACCAGACCTCGTGCATGACTCTGAACCGGTGAGTCATTTGAGTAGTAATGAAACCATTTAATATGCATGTGCTGACTCTATCTAATGGCAAAAACAGCTCTTCATTAAAATAGTGTAGTACCTAGAGGCACTGAGCCCTCATCTGGGGAGAGTGAAGCCTCAACTCTACAACATTGGCAGAGGGACAGCTGGCCTTTAGCTCCTGGGGTGGAGTACAGGGCTTTAGACCCTAGACTTATAGGTTCTATCCCTGGGGCAGGTAACCCAGGTCCATCAAGATTACAATAGCTAAAGAACCTTAGTTTAAAATTTGATTTTAAATATTTTATAAGTTTGTGGCTGAAGATTATAAAATCACATCTCTAAAAAACATGATTGTATGGATATTTAGACACACAAACAAGTATTCAGCTTTAGCCTGAAATGCTTGGATCTCCACACATTTAGTTTTGAAATTCATTATTCAAAAGACCCCATGAATCACGGGTCTTTGTCCACAACAGTTTATGCTCCAAAATAGTTGTTAGTCTATAAGGTGTCACAGGACTTCTTGTTATATTTAATTTTAATTACATCAGTACAAAAACTTGTTTCCAAAGTCGGCCTGTGCTTTCTGTCTATCCCTTCTCTCTTTTCATTCCCTTAAAGGAAGAGCATTCTTTTACTTCCAGAGAGCTGGACAAATGAATTTGCCTTTGATTTCTATTTGATGGGCTAGTTTTAAGAGAACCCTCCAAAAAACTCAGCATCTTACAAAGATATACAGTCCTTTGTTACGCCTAAAATCTTTGAAGACATATTTTAACATAAATCTATCCTGAAATTTCATAAATATCTTGTTATGAAAATCATATAAAATAAATTAGTGTTCCATTTAAAAAAGACAATTAATATTGTTATGAATACACTAAGCAGATCTGACTGGTGAATGTAAAATAATATCTTTCTTTCAGTGAGTTTAAACATGGAGTAATAAGGGCTGCATCATGTATTATATAATATTTCATGTTGTACTCTGCAGGACAAATCATGTGAACTTACTACAAAGATTTTGCAATAAATATCTGACAAGTTGCAGGGTGTACATATAAAAAACTGCAGCTGACATTTTTAATTCCCTTTGCTACGTTTGAGTTCAGGGATTTGGCCAGGGTGCTGTGAGCAAGCAGAAAAGGGAGGCAGTGGAGCAGGTGTGGAGTAGTGGAGAAACCGGCGAAGGCAAGGATGGAGCATGGCTGGGGCCACAGGTTGGGAACTTGCCTCACCATCAAGCAGCAGCTTCTTCCAACACCCATGGACACCAGCTGACCAAGTCTCTGAAGGGCTGTTGGTCCTGTGGACTAGCCATGATTCCAGGAGATGATTATCACAGGCACAGCCAAGTGGGAGAGTAGGACTCAGCTCAGGGAAAACAGGCACCAGTCTGGTTGGGAGCTGGCCTGGTACAAGGTCAATGTATTGCAGATGGAGCCTTGCTGACCCAGTGGTGGGTATTTTGCTACTCTTAAGGCCCTGACCTGTTCCCCCAAAATCAGGTCCTGTCATGAATGAATTCAGGGAAAGAGTTAACCCTTAACAGAGAGAAGACACTCAGCAGGGGGGATCAGTTGAGCCAATGGGAGAAAGCCCAACTTTTTTGAACTGAGAACAATCACAGTTGGAGGGCTTTTGTTTGCTGGGATGCAGAGAGAAGTCACAGAAAAAGGACCATTCCCAGCACCTAGAGTGAATCTAGCAAATCTCCTGGCTTCCCCAAATCAGTCGTAGATATGTACATAGAAGTAGAATGTGTAATTAGACACAGTAAGGCTATGGTAATTTTGTATTTGGTATGGCCTGACGGTTTCTGGTTTTTGTTGTTGTTGGTTTGATTAATGACTTGATTTTAACTTCTAAGCTGAATCCCAGGGAAGTATTCTCTGTGCTGTAACTGGTATGATTTGTTTACTCTTGTTTTGTGAACTAATTACTTTTTTAAGCAAATGATTTGATTTCTGTCCTGAAAAGGGCCCGTGTGTATGCTTTCCTTCGACCAAAGGGTCAGCTACTAAATTACAGCTCTTTGTGTCTAAGCTCTTTCCTGATGGAGAGTTAAGAGCTTGGGGTCCCCCACAGGAAGACATCCACAATGTGTCTTCCTGGGACGGGGGGTCTTTTCCCACTGTGGGGGTGGCAGCGAATTACCCTCCCAAGGTGGCAGAATTTGTGACATTGGGGAGTTTTGTAAGCAAAAGCCCTTAACAAACGTGGTATTTTTTAAAGATTTTGTGGGACTCCACTTTCTGTACTCGGAGTGTGGAGTGTGGAACAGCCCTGACAGGCCCATGGCTGCAATCCTGACCTCCTAAACTTAATTCGTGCTCACCGTTAACTGGGCCGGTAGACGGCTTAACATCTCTGCCCTGTTTGCAGGTCACAGCATTTCCACTGTTTTTCTGCCCTGCCCTCGCTGGCCCTGGGGAGCAGAGATTGCTCAGCCTTTCTGTCCTGCTTACAGGTCAGATCTTCACAACTGCTGGAGGCCACCAGGGGTGAAAGTAATTCAGCAAACTGAAGTGTGTGGTGGAGTATGGAGGCTCAGGGCTGGCGGGGGGAGAAGGTGTAGGGGTGCAGATGTCACAGTTGTGGGGTGTGAGGAGAGGCTCTTGGGAGAGGGTTGATGTGTGTTGAAGGGGTGCAGGAGTCGGTATGAGGGTCTGAGGGGAGAGGATTGGGCCATTGAGGGATGCAGGAGTCACAGCTGGGGTGTGAGGCGCAGCTCGGGGGTGGGGGCTGGAGGCACAGGGTACAGCAGTCTGGATTGGGAGTGTGTGGAGGGGCTCACGACAGCATCTTGGGGTACATGTGGAGGGTGCAGGAATGGGGGAGGGGGCTGGGAGATGTGGGAATCAGTGCAGGAGGCCGTGAGCTTTCTCCTCACTCCTGGAGGGTGAGGAAGGGGAACCACAGGCAATTGGAAGCATTCTGGTGGGAAAGGTGGGAGGGCCTTAGCCCCTGGCCATCCGAAGGAGAGTGAGGGGGGCAGGAACAGGCCGGCACCGGTGTGGGGGCACCCTCAGCCAGTCCGTTTCACCTGCCTGGCTGATTGCTGCTTAGCGGGAAGCCTGCAGGAGAGCCGGGGGCTGGGCTGGGAGCACACCCCCTCCTCAGACAGCGGGACACCTCCGCCTGCTCTTATCAGAGGGGTACACTGAGGCACACCTCCTTTCCTCTACCGCTGTCCACCTCGCTGCTCTGCTCAGCCCAAGGACCTGAACTCCAGGTATAGCTGCCCCCGTCGTGAGCACAGCTTTGCAGGTACATGACAGAAGAGGGAGTGGCTCCCTCCGGGGCTGACAAGGAGGGATGGCCTCTCTGCATCTCTTTCATGCCTCTTCTCTTGCTACTAGGCCTTTCCCTGAGGCTTTCCATGGTCCTCAAGACTCTGCCCTGGTCAGGCCAGAGCTGGGCTTTGGTGAAAGGGACTAAGAGGCACAAGGCCATTGTGGGGAGCCAGAATTTCCACCTTCCCTGGGGGTGGTCCCTGGGGTGGGGACACACACTCACGGCTTCCCTCAAGTCCTCCTGTCTCTGCCCACTTCTGCATCTCAAGCTGTGTCTACACGTGCATGCTACTTCAAAGTAGCGGCACTAACTTCGACGTTAGGCGGCGAGACGTCAAAGTCGCTAACCTCATGAGGGGATCGGAATAGCGCCCTACTTCGACGTTCAACGTCGAAGTAGGGACCGTGTAGACGATCCGCGTCCCGCAACGTCGAAATTGTGGGGTCCTCCATGGCAGCCGTCAGCTAGGGGGTTGAGAGATGCTCTCTCTCCAGCCCGTGCGGGGCTCTATGGTCACCGTGTGCAGCAGCCCTTAGCCCAGGGCTTCTGGCTGCTGCTGCTGCAGCGGGGGATTCATGCTGCATGCACAGGGTCTGCAACTCGTTGTCGGCTCTGTGGATCTTGTGCTGTTTAGTGCAAGTGTGTCTGGGAGGGGCCCTTTAAGGGAGCAGCTGACTGTTGAGTCCGCCGTGTGACCCTGTCTGCAGCTGTGCCTGGCACCCTTATTTCGATGTGTGCTACTGTGGCGTGTAGACGTTCCCTCGCTGCGCCTATTTCGATGTGGTGCTGCGCAATGTCGATGTTGAACATCGACGTTGCCAGCCCTGGAGGACGTGGAGACGTTATTCATCGAAATAGCCTATTTCGATGTCGCCACATCGAAATAGGCTACTTCGATGTAGGCTTCACGTGTAGACGTAGCCTCACAGTGGCATATTTCACCATAGTCTGGCTCCAGCTCCCGACCTAGAGAATGGCAGAGCCCCAGATGAAGAGTAGGATTAAAGGATGAGATCTTAGATGCAGAGATGGGACAGAGGAAGGGCCTCAGGGGAAGAGAGGACCAGAGGGTGGGGTTCAAGGGGGAAGACAGAGGGTGGGCTCAGGGGGAATGGGGCTCCGCATGCCTTTGACATGTTGGTTACGCTCCTGTGATCGGCTGAGCTGGGAAAGGAGCTAGAGGTGCTGGGACACGTGGGCAGATGAGGTTTGTTTCCACCCCGTTCCATGCAGGTGAAGCGACACAAATGGAGGGCAGGGGATGGACGCTTGTTCTAAGCTTCTTGCCAGTACTTGTGTGCCAGACCCCTAATCACACCCACAGCTCTGCTCTGCCTCAGTGGGCAGTGGGCTCAGCAGCTGTGTGGCACGCACAGCTATCAGTGAGGTGGGGGGCTGCTTTTCCTCAGACTCCTGCCCTAGCAGAGGGCAAAGGGGAAAGACGGTGACCATGCCTCTTGGATAGCCCATGCCCACAGCTGGTGCAGCATTCATGAGTCACACAGTACCGAGAGGGCTCAGGAAAGGCCAGGAGTGTGAATACAGCACAGCTCTGCAGCTGTTTTTCCTTGGATGTTTAATCACAGAAGGGACAGTGACCGGCCAGGTGTCATGGGAAACAGCATCCACATCCCTTCCCACCACTGACTCATCAGAGAGACGCTGTTCGCAGATGACGCTGCTGTTGTGTCACACACAGAAGACCAGCTTCAGAAGCTGCTGGATCAGTTCTCCAAAGCGTGCAAGGACTTTGGGCTCTCCATCAGCCTAAAGAAGACAAATGTACTTGCTCAGGACGTTGCTGTTTTTCCATCAATCAGCAATGACAACTGTACGTTGGAGGTTGTCCACGAGTTTGTTTACCTCGGGTCCACCATCACTGACACCCTGTCGTTGGACACTGAGCTAAATAGGAGGATCAGTAAAGCGGCCACAAATCTGTCCAGACTCAGTGAGAGAGTGTGGAATAACAACAAGCTGTACACTCACACCAAAATGCAAGTCTACAGAGCCTGCATCCTCAGCACCCTCCTTTATGGCAGCGAGACTTGGACCCTGTATACCCGCCAGGAAAAGAGGCTGAACGTCTTCCACTTGCGCTGCCTCAGGAGCATTCTTGGAATATCGTGGAAGGACAGAGTGACCAACACCGCCGTCCTCGAGCAAGCTGGAATCCCAACTATGCACACCCTCCTCAGGCAGCGGTGGCTCCGCTGGCTTGGCCACGTCCACAGGATGAATGATGGAAGGATCCCAAAAGACATCCTGTATGGTGAGATAGCCTCTGGCAGAAGACCTCCTGGATGCCCCCAGCTGCGCTACAAAGATGTTTGCAAGAGAGACCTCAGGGAAGTAGACATCAAGCCAGACAGCTGGGAGGAGCTGGCAGACGATAGCAGCAGATGGAGGCAGGAACTATACAAGGGCCTTCAGAAGGGTGAGTTGAGGATCAGACAGCTAGCAGAGGAGAAGTGAGCACACAGAAAGCACAGCAAGGACCTGCCAGACACCATTACATATGCAACAGATGCAGCAAGAACTGTCACTCTCGTGTGGGTCTTCACAGTCACAGTCGATGCTGCAAATGAGGATGCCAAACGGAACTACGAAGGGCACGATCCATAGTCTGTGTAGACTGAAGGGTGCTACTACTACTACTGCTACTACTACTACTACTACTGACTGTATGGAGAGGAATTCTGAGATCAGAACAGCCACCAATATGGGTCTTTATGGGCCAGCATCCCACCTGGCCCCTGGCTCCCCACAAACACCGTCACTTTGTAACCATTCCTGCCTGCTGCCCTCTCCTCCTTCACCATCCCCTCTCCCATTGCTCCAGGTCTTAGACCCCATCCAATCCTCCCTCTACAGAAGAGAAATCAGTAGCTCATGTTGTCTCGAATGCAGGAATCCAGGGTGGAATGGGTGACAGTGGTCTAAGATTTTCATCACCCCTCTCCTCAATTCTATTCCAGGGTGATAAACTGACCCTTCAGTGGACGAAAACCCTGACGATCCTGGCTCGAAGGTGTGTGCTTTTCACACTGTAAACAATTGGGTTCATCAGGGGTGGGAGCAGAAGGGACATGTAGCCCAGTAGAATACTAAGCAAGGGAGATGATCCCTTCCCAAACCTGTGTATCACAGACAAGCCAATCTCTGGTGTGTAGAAAGACAGGACGGCACAGAGATGGGAGACACAGGTGTTCAAGGCCCTCCGGCACTCCATAGGTGACACAATGCTCAGCACTGTGCGGAGAATCATCACATAGGAGAGGAAGATCAGCAATGAATCCAACCCCATTGTGAACAGTTTGCCAAAAAAGCCATAGATGCTGTTGACTGTGATGTCTGAACAAGCCAGCTTCATGACGTCCTGGTACAGGCAGTAGGAATGGGAGAGGACATTGAATCGACAGTATTGGAACCGTTTCAGGAGAAAGGGGAGTGGGAATACTACGACCACCCCTTTTAGCACAAGCAGCAGGCCCATCTTACATAACCTTGGCAGAGTTAAGATGGAAGCATATCTCAGCGGGTTACAGATGGCAATGAAGCGATCAAAGGACATCAATAAGAGCACGGCAGACTCCGTACACTGAAGCGAGTGGATGAAGAACAGCTGGGCAAAACAAGCATTGAGGCTGATCTCCCTGGAGTTAAACAAATATACACCCAGTATTGTTGGTATGGTGGCTACTGACAAGCCAATATCTGTGACGGCCAACATGGACAGGGAAACGTACATGGGCTCATGGAGGGTTGCGTCTGTTTTTATGAGGAACAGAATGAATGAATTTCCAACTACTGAAATAACATACATTAAGCACAAGGGAATAGAGATCCAGATATGGATGTTTTCCTGCCCAGGTATCCCGGTGAGAAGGAACAGAGCAGAATCGTATCTGGTGTCATTGGCAGCTGGCATAATGTGCAAGGAATGTCGTAGTTCTGGGCATTCCCTTCTGAAAGCAGAAAGGAGAGAAGACTGGTTGTTGTTTAACAAGTCATCTTTCAGCTCTTAGAGCAAGTCCAGAGATTCCCAGGAGCTAAAGGAAGATCAGCCAAAGCACAGACCTAGATTTACACCATGGTTAGAAAAATAGGCACTTCCTGACTGGATGAAACCTTTGTCCATCTAGCCTAGTATCCCGGGCAAGTTCCAGATCCTGCACAAGAATGTGGAAGAAGCCCTGGAATTGGCACCTCTGAGACAGCCTGCTCCCAGGGACAGTTCTCCTCTGACACCCATCATCTGTCTATCTCTCTATCTAGGTAGCTAACTATGGTTGGGGGCATCAGTCAAGAAGCCTCTGAGCCTCTCCAAATCTGTTTTTTTTTTCCAAATGCTCTTTAATGCAGCTGGATTTTCTGGTTGCCGCTATGAACTTCCCATCCCTTTTGAACTCTGCTAAGCTTTTGGACCCATTGTTATCATGTGGCTGGGAGTTCTGCACTATAAGAAGTTCTGTGTGATTTTAGATTTTTGACTTTCCCAAGATGTGTGGCCCACTATATCATGACATGCAAATAAACACCTGGAAGCTCGCTGAGAACATGATTATTGTATTTCTCTGTCCTGCAGCAAAGCTAGTGAACAACTTGTTTTGTTGCCTTATTATATACTTAAGAAAACCCTTCACCTCAAAAATACAAATGATGTGACTTCCTCTTTGTAGCACATGGGGTAAATTCTCAGTGCTGGGTTCTGAAATCAATAACTTCGACTTCAGTGGCATCACACCCTATTTCCATGGCTCAATTTCATCACAACAGAGTTCTCTTACCTTTTTTTGTTTTTAATCTAATGCTCCCAGTAACACACTCTGACAATCAAAATTCCCTCCATTACAAGCTGAAGTGCTTTGCCTGGCCAATGTAGCATGGGTCCACAGAGTTTAATCATGCTACCAATTTCCCTTAATCCTCTGAGCACAAGCATGCTCCCACCATGTACAGGTCTGTGGATATTTGGCAAATTAGACACTGATATAGTTTCTTCAGCTGAGCTGGGGAGGAGTTGGCATCAGAAATGGATAACTAGGGCAGTCACTCGATTTCCATTCATGTCCAGATGCCTGTGCAAGTTATTTTAATAAAGCCTTTCTAACAGATCATAAGCATAAATTACATGCAACTAATATTACACTCCCCGTTCCAGCAGCTCAGTTATACTCATTTGTGAAATATAATCCAGGAACTCTCCTCTCTCATACCGACTTGGAAAGTCCTGTGCAGATATTGCAGAGTCATTGTGCTCATGATTCTGAATGTAAGTGTTACAAACACCTTCCTATCAGTTAACAGGAGAGAGCATCATGCAAGTGTTCGCCAGGAATAAATAAATAAATCAAAATAAACATTACTAGCAGAAACCTATTGCAATCAGTACGTGGAGTACATCTGGAATGCTTTCCAAAGCCATTGAACAGTAAAGTTACCACTGCCTCTTCCTGTAGCAATTTCAAGAACTGTGCAGCTTTGTTTCAATGTACATGCATGTCCTGAAAGTTCGATTTGTAATACAATCTAATGTTTTGGCAAACCTTTTACACATCTGTACTTTAGAACACCCCTGTGAACATATTTTCCTCTGTGATCTTCTTTCAGGTTGAAGGAAGACATAAAACGTATCACCTGTCATCTAAATTTTCTCAGAACCTGAAAAAATCACAACTTTAATTAATTTGCTTGTCAGCAAACAAAGTCAAGCAGCTCCTCTGACCCTGGCTTAGCAGCTGACTAGTCCTTGTTGGGTTCTGTTTTTTCAGTCTGTAGCAGGGATGGGCAACTAGGACCAGCACGTGGGCTATAGGAGTCACCCTTCACTTTGGCGAGTTGCATCAACTCCCCAGCTCACTGGGGTTCCACCAACAGCCCTGCAGTGCCCCAGGTATCTTTAATTCAGGAACCAAACTTTTATCAAGGGAGGTTTAGATTGGACACTAGGAAAAAGTTCCTAAATGTCCGGGTGGCCAAACAGTGGAATAAATTGCCAAGGGATATTGTGGAGTCTTCATCGCTGGAGATATTTAAGAACAGGGTAGATAGATATCTATCAGGGATGGTTAAGACGGTACTTGGTCCTGCCATTGGGGCAGGGGGCTGGACTTGATGGCCTCTCGAGGTCCCTTCCAGTCCTTGTATTCTATGATTCTATAATCTGCTCCTTCCCCGCCCATCAAGAGATGAATGTTGCAAACAGCTGGTTTTCACATTCCATCTCTGGGAGGGTGGAGGAGGAGGCAGGAAGGAGCATGAATCAGCTGATTTGTGACACTCCAAAAGTTCTGGGAGGAGTGAGGGGGAAACGTAGGATGTATGTGGATCCGGAGCCCATTGGCAAGTGGGGAAGCTGGGAGTCTGCAGGCCACAGTGGACCACAGGTTGCCCACCACTGGTCTGTAACCACTGTCTGGAGTAGCACCAGCCAATGCAGTCAGCATATAAAATATTATTCCCTGATCTCTCACTCTCCAGTGCATAGTAACCCCAGCTTCTGTTCTGCAGCCACAAGGCGTGTTTGTGGAAGGGGATTTCAACATTGCACGAGTTTTCATGGAAACGGCTCTTCATTTCCCAGGCAGAGCAGTCTGCTGTGTGCCCTCCTCTCTTTCTCTCTGCTTCTGACCTGTATTCAGGGAAAATGTAGAACCCAGGAAGGGCATTGCGAGAGGTGTGGAGTGGAGCTGCCGTAATGACGCTGTGTGTTAAACCCCATTCCCAGAACGTGTGCTCTATTGGGCTGACTGTCGGGATGTTTGTGTTATAGCTGTATTGGGTTAAACCCATCTGGCTCTTCTTAGTTCAATATCAAGGTGATAGAAAACACCCAGGAAGGGAAGCAACATCTCTCACTGAGAACCTTACACAGCTTGTTTTGCCAGGGCTGGGAGTCTTTCCCCAGGCTGGCCAGAGACTGAGGAGAAGCTCTACAAACTGACAGGCAAACACGCTACTGGGGAAGTCTAAAGACCCCAATCCACGTTCCTGGTAAGCTGTGAACTCATGCAGCTGCCGAGGAGAGATTCAAATGCTTTCCCATTCATTAACAGTGCACTCACTACCAGATTTTTAAATTTCTTATTATGGTGCCCATTCCCACATGCGTCTGAGCACATAAAAACATCCTGCACATGGCTGGAAAAGATAAGAGGGAGCACAACCCTCAGTCTGCCTAGATCTTGCCCTGTGTGGGAGGGCTCATGGCTACAGACACCTGCAGATGGTTGTTTGAAAACCATCTTATTTTCCCACATTGCACTTTAGTCCTGCTGTTCAGGTTAAACAGTATTTTGGCTGAAGAAGGCTGACTGGTTGCTCATCTCACTGATCACAGGCTCCCTAAAAGAAAAACCACAAATGCCGAACCCACTCAGCCCTGCAGTGCAGCACAGGCAACCCTCAGAGAGCTGTAGCCCAGGGCCCAGCCTGAAGGTGGGTGGATTATGGGATTCCTCCCCATGAGAAAAGAGTACGACACAACACATGGGACTGAGAGTCCAGAGCACAGGTAGAGAGGTTTGTGGCCATTTAACTGTGCTTGGTCTCCACGTGGCAGAGATTCTAGAATCCTCGGCTGGTAAGTTAAAAAGCAATATCCCGCTTTGGTCATATTACCGCAGAGGACCACACCTCTGAATTCCCACCTTCACAAACGAGCTAGAATAGAGTCTAGAGTCTAGAATGGCATTTCTGATTAACTTTACAGCAGCAAATAAAGCCCAGGTGATTTGGGAACTAGTCACAGATATTCAGCGGAGTTTCCTCTCACTCAGCCCCTGGTAGGACTGGGCTCTGAGCACATGGCTCCTGTAGAAATGGGACCCATTGAGAATTGAAGAGCAAGAACACTGGGATTTTTACACCCTGCGCCGGCTTTGAGTATCAAATTTCTGTGTAGCTTGAAAGCCCGCTCTTCAGCTTAGGCAGATGTACAGGAGGACTTTCAAAGCTCCCTAGCTCTGCCTGTTGTCCAGACTCTCACTGAGTGACCCCCCGCAGCCCAGCTGAGTCTTCTGCCACTGCACAGAACATCTCCACAAGGACACAGCTGGCAGCCCTTCCCCTGCACTTCACATTTAAATGCCAACGTACCCAATTCCTGCTAGAAGGGGAGCTGCTGACACCAAAGGTTTGCACCCTGAAGGACAAGGAATCATCGGAGAGGTTGCACAGGCAGCAGGCAGTGTGTGTTCAGGGAAGGAGGCATCAGCCTTCATGAAGCATGCTGGCACATTCCCTTGGGGGCCAGTTGGCCATCAGGGAACTTCAGCTGCTTGGCTTTCCATGCACCAGCTTTAACCCTTTCACAGCTGGCAGCAAACTGCAGGAGGCCAAAAGACAGGGGATGGGTGGTGATGCTAAACAACTAAAATAGCTTGTCTGCCCTGCTTCAAGATCCATTTTTGGATTGCGTGCATGACATCACTGTTAGCATGGTTCCAAGCAGTCACATGGCCATCAGGAGGTGGCCAGGTGGTAATAATGATGTCATCACATCTGTGACACTGCTGAAATAAAATAAAATACAGCAGCAATAGTATGAGATCAGCTTTGTCCCAAGCAGCCTCCTGTCCTGCATTAAGAGCCCAGGAGTCAGGCAGGCCACAAAAGAGAAATTCGGCAAGACTCCCAACATGGAAACTTCTCTTGGATCAATCCAAGAGGCAAAACTCCCTTCCCTTTTCCTTAAGATCTGTGTCAAAGGCTGGAGCTCCCGCTACCTTGGGTTTCCCTTTTCATTCTGATCTCACAGAGCTGGAAGGGACCTTCAAAGGTCATTGAGTCCAGTCCCCTGAACTCACAGCAGGACCTACCACCAACCTTGACAGATTTGGCTTTTTAATCTATTTGCCCCAGCTCACTATTTGGCCCCCTCAAGGATTGAGCTCACAATCCTGGGTTTAGCTCAAAAAGCAAAGACAGATTAAAAGACCCAAAGTAAAGTATTTCTTTAAGCTAGTCTTACGATTTTTTTAGTTAGCTCCTGAGTTTGGTCCACCTGAAGTTAGCCGTGCTCCCAATATGAAGAATTTTACATTGACATAGCAACTCTTGGAGACAATGTTTCATTTTTTTTATTCCAGATAATTAACGAGGAGGGAGCAGGTGGCTGCGGACAACAAAGTTAGTGGAAGATCTTATAAATTCTGGCGAATACAAGTGTCATATAGACAAAATATTTTTGTTTCTGGGTAAGTAACAAGTTCCTTTTTGCAAAGTACATGCTACACTTCCTTCTGTGCTGCTGCTGCTGGTGACACTAATTAAGAGTTGGGCTCCTGGTCTTTCTGGCTACCCAGCTTGGAAGGTAGAGATTCCATCCACAGCAGAAGGCAGGGTGGAAATACCATAATATACCACACTTCCTTCTGCACTGCTGAGAGCAGCTGTGTGGCCAACCAAAGTGAGCACCTCACCAGAGGCCACTGCTCTGTGGCCACCCAGCTCAGAAGGCAGCCCCACCACGAGGAGCAGTGCAGAAGGAATGGTAGCAATAACATGCCAGGCCACCCTCTCTTCTGCACTGTTGCCGCCGGCAGTGGCACAGAAGGAAGGAAGGAAATACCACACCAGGCCACCCTTCCTCTTATGCTGCTACCAGCAACAGTACTGAATTTCCGCCTGCCCAGCTTGAAAGGCAGAGCTACCACCAGCAATGGCACAGAAGAAAGAATGGCAATAATATTCAATGACTCCCTTTTGCTGGTGGTGGCACCTCCTCATTGAGGTAGGCACATGACCATTGGAGCTCTCTGACCACCCTGTTTGGAAAGCAGATGGAAGCATTGCAGTACAATGCCAGGCTGCACATCCTTCTGTGCTGCTATTGTTAGCAGCATTGACATTCAAGCAGGGTAGCCAGGGACTACTGGCTTCTCGCAGGACCCCCAGCTGGGAAGTCAGTGTCACCACGAGCAACGGCACAGAATTAAGAGTGACAATACTATGCCAAGTCATCGTTCCTTCTGCACTGCTGCTAGCAGTGACATTGGCATCTGAGCTGGGCACCTGGTCAGAGGTCACTGCTCTGAGGCCACCTAGCTCAGAAGCTCCACCACCAGCAGCAGCGGAGAAGGAAGGGAGGCAATACCATATCACTAAAACCTTCCCTCTGTGCTGTTGCTAGTAGTATAACTGACTTCTGAGCTGCATGACCTGCTGTTGGCCATTGCTTTGTTGCAGCCCAGATCCAGAGGCAGTGCTACCATCTGTAGCAGTGCAGAAAGGAGGTGTTGACTCTGGGAGCAAAGGTAATGTAATTTATAGATTTAGGAAGGCTTGCCAATGTGACTTAAAGGTGGAGATTAAGGTTTGCACCTCTACCGAGTTAACAACAAGAGCCTGAAACAAAGTCTGTTGCAGACTAGAGGTGAGTTTTTTGGGCTTTCCAGTGATCACATAGATAATACTTTTAGCAGCTCTTATGGTTTATTTATTTTAACAGCATATTAATATTCAAGCAGCACTTAACGGATACGAACTAAAGACGTTTAACACAGTTAATAAGAAATTATAATCAAAGATCTTATCAAGGGTCTTACTTAACAAGGTTATAACCGTAATACAAGTTACTTGACTAACTGCACTTACGTTTTAAACTAATGTTATGCAAGCAGGATACAATACTTACTGACACCTATGAACCCTCTAGAAGCCGAGACCAGCTTGCTCCAATTCAGTGGGGAAGGTCTTATTAAAATGGGTAAGATTTCGGTTAAGGTAAGAAGGGAAAACAAGGGTTTGTTCTAAGAAAAGTGATAGCAAAGATAATAGAGATAACAAAGGTGTCAGCGCTGAAGATAATAGAGAGAGACTTAAGGTGAGCGATACAGCTCTGGTGAGGGTCTTGTCTGACATGCTCAGACCCTAGGGTAGCAAGGGGTTCTTATGCCCAATTTACCTTATGGTACTTAAATACTGATACTAAATTAAGCTGACTTCACAGGATTTGGGACAATCAATGATACCCCAAGTTTCCCAATGATCTCAACCTGTATGTTTTCCAAGGCCTATTTTTGATGAAAGGTCGAAGGCAAAACACCATTGACTGTGACCTTTATCTGAGTTAATTAACAATACCACACTTTTCCAGCCAGGGTAGATAGGGAAAGCTAAAACCCCAGTTAGCATCAGAAAGAGTGTGACAGACAGAGAGGATTTACATACGTGTCTGACATTACTTCTATGACTTGACAAATAGTTTGCAAAAGCTCCTCATGCCATGTCTCACTGGCAAGGCTGCTTGTGTTACTGCTGACAGGAAAGACATGAAAACAGGACTTTTAGAACTTGTTAGCTATACCAAGGTGGCTTCTTACTGAATATGCCTATAATAAAACAAATTCTCACTCAAACTATATACTAAACTACAATTAAGCTATCACAGGCTACAGAGGCCATGCAATATTGCTGTCCAGCCCAACTTTGAAGGCCAGGAAATAAAATCACAGACATTTTTTAATATTTCCAAAATCTGTCCAGAGGAAGATTTGAGGAAGAAAAAAGAGGTCATGGATGGGAAAACCTGACAGATAGTGACACTACTCACAACCCCCAATCGTAGTCTTTTGGGCTGGGGGCCCCATTTGGAGAAATGCTGCACCTGAGGATTCCCCAATGACCCTGAGGTCCAACATGGCCCAAGGCTTCTGGCATACTGTTTCCCACAACATCCACTGAATAGGTCATAGGAAAGGCCCTACAAAATGAATCGTGCCATCTCTTCAATTCCACAACCAGAGGTTTACCAAATCAATCAATTTTACTATTTCAGCTGTTTACGTTTGAAATTCCATGGTGTTCTAACCATGCAGGTCCAGACCCAGAATAAGACTGTGCGTGGTGGTGTAATGGAGCATTTTCAAAATTGCTGTGGGAAGTGGGGTCCCAAAAAGGCCACCTTCAGTTTTGTGCTGCCTTCAGGGCAGGGCTAGAGTAGGTTCCACCCTCATTTCTACACTGCCCCCAGGGTGCTTCTGATCTCCCCTTCGAGAGTGACCATGTGGGGGAAGGACAATGCCGCTCCCTCTCCAGCCAAGCTCCTTGCAACATGGTGAGATCAGATTTCCCAGACTATGACTCATTTTATTCAGCTCTGAAATTGATAGGGCCCTAGTCAGATTCTAATGGACCCTGGCTGGTTGATCCCAAAATGAGGAGGTTGTCAATTCCTCCCACACAGACACACCCCACAGTGGCTTTACAAAGAGCCACAGAAAGGGGAAATTGGGGAAGTTTCATGACACTCTTGGACAGTTCTTAAGGCACAGCAGTGTGCCATGCCACACTGGTTGAAAAGCACTGCTCTGGACGTGGGGTCTGCAACCAAAATAGCAAAAAGAGACATTTGTTTTCAAAAACAAGAAGAAGTCCTGTGGCACCTTATAGACTAGCAGATATTTTGGAGCATAAACTTTTGTGAGCAAAGACCTACTTCATCAGATGCATGAGTGGGGGATTCCAGAGGAAGGTTTAAAGATGTGGGCTTATGAAAAGGAGGGAGTCCCAACAAGATGAGGCCCAGGTCTGACAAGGTTAATTCAGTCAGGGAAGATGTGGCACGTTATCAATAGCTAATGAGGAAGTGTGAAGATCAGGAGAGGAGAAACTGCTTTTGTAATTGGCCAGCCACTCCCAGTCTCTGTTCAATCTTGGGTTGATGGTGTCAAATTTGCAAATGAATTGCCGTGCTGCAGTTTCCTTTGGAGACTGTTTTTGAAGGCTTTTTTTGTTGCAGGATGGCTACTTTTAAATCTGTTACTGAGTGTCCCGGGAGATTGAAGTGTCTCCTACAGGTTTGTGAATGTCACCATCCCTGATAACTGATTTGTGTCCATTTATTCTTTTACCCAGAGACTGTTCAGTTTGGCCAATGTATATTTCACTGGAGCATCGCTGGCCCATGATGGCATATACTGTATTAGTAGATATGCCGGTGAAAGAGGTCCTGATCATGTGGTTGATGTGGTTAGGTCCTGTGATGATATCGCTGGTGTAACTATGTGAGCAGAGTTGGCGCCGAAATTTGTTGCAGGGATTGGTTCCAGGTTTAAAGATTCTGTGCTGTGGTCTATAATTGCTGGTGAGGATTTATTTAAGGTTGGAGGTCTGTCTTTAGGCAAGGACTGGCCTGCATCCTAAGGTCTATGAGAGTGAAGGATCATTGTCCAGGATGGGTTGCAGATCACTGATGATGCACTGGAGAGGTTTTAACTAGGGGGTGTACATGATGGCCAGTGGTGTTATATTGTTTTACTTGTTGGGACTGTCTGGTAGCAGGTGGCTTCTAGGTATGTCTGGCTCTGTCAATCTGTTTTGTCACTTCCATAGATGGGTATTGTGGTTTCAGGAAGGCTTACTAAAGGTCTTGTAGGTGTTTGTCTGAGGGATTGGAACAAATGAGGTTGTACCTTAGTGCTTGGCTGTATACAATGGATTGTGTGGTATGCCCTGAGTGGAAGCTGTGGGCAAGAAGATAAGCATAGCAGTCTGTTAGTTTTCGATATAGGGTAGTGTTTAACGTGACCATCACTTATTTACACAGTAGTGTCCAGGAAGTGGATCTCCTGTGTGGACTGGGCCAAGCTGAGGTTGATGGTGGGGTGGAAATGGTTGAAATCATGGTAGAACTCTTCGAGAGCCTCCTTCTCATGGATCCAGGTGAAGACGATGTCATCAATGTAGCTCAAGTAGATGAGGGGTGCTAGGGATGAGAGCTGAGGAAACATTGTTCCAGGTCAGCCATAAAAATGTTGGCTTACTGTGGGGCCATGTGGATGCTCATAACGGTGCCACTGATTTGAAGGTATAAATTGTCCTCAAATCTGAAATAGTCCTGGGTGAGGACAAAGTCACAAAGCATATGTCAAAAGCCACAATGCATGTGAATAAGACAGTCCTTAATAAATAACATCTAACCAGACTTTCCATAAACCCTACTTTAAGAACAATACACACACTATGATTTGTACCAGTTAGAAAGTGTAAATTCCTTTCACCTCTGGATTAGAGAGCAAATAGGGACAAGGAAAACACTGCACCTGGGGATCGGCTCTTAAGCAGGAAGGAGCAATGTTCACATCAACCCTAGATTATCCCCAGTCCAGCCCAGCCTACATACCCACCCCATGTCTCCAGGCTGTCCCCACCTCAGTCCCCAAATCTGCTCCCTATTCTCAAGCTTTATCCCCACATCCAGCAAACCCAGGTCCCCATCCCCAAGCATAATCCCTCTCAGCTGCAAATCCTCTACACACCCCCACACCTGCAGTCTTAACCCGCCCCAGACAGCAAGCTCCTCCAGCTGTGCACGCTGCCACTCCTCCTCTGCGGCCCCCACCTCCCATTTGCTGCTTCCCCCACCACCTTCTCCTCCTATTCTTGCTTCTCGGCCGGGCTCCAGTAGGGGCAGACTTGGCCCTACCTTCCTCCATCTGTCCTGCTCATTCCTCCACCTGAAGTGTGGGAGGCTCCCTGCCTTGCTGCCCCTGAAATAATGGAACTAAATTTAATTGGTTTGACATCTGGAACACTCCCTCTGCCCTGCCAGCTGTTAAACCAGGGCAGGGAGCCACAAGAGGAGTCAGTGGCAGCAGAGTCCAGAGCCACAAATGACTCATTAAAGAAATATTCCTTAAAGAGTATCAGTCCAAGGCATCCAAGGTATAACCACCTCTTAAATAACTGAAGGTTCCGCAACCTCCCTAGGCAACTTGTTCCAGCATTTAACCACCCTGACGGTTAGGAAGTTTCTCCTAATGTTCATCCTAAACCTCCTTTGCTGCACTTCCTAAGTGGAGTACTTTGCGTTTGTCCTTATTAAATTTCATCCTATTTACCTTAAACCATTTCTCCAATTTGTCTGTATCATTTTGAATTATGACCCTATCCTCCAAAGCAGTTGCAACCCCTCCCAGCTTGGTATCATCTGTGAACCATTAATAACTACTCTCTGAGAATGGTTATCCAGCCATTTATGCACCCACCTGATAGTAGACCCATCTGAATTGTATTTGCCTAGTTTATTAATAAGAAGATCATGTGAGATAATAATAAATGCCTTACTAAATTGTAGATATACTGCATCCACTGCTTCTCACTTATCCACAAGGCTTATTATCCTTCCAAAGAAAGTTGTCAGATTGGTCTGGTATGATTTGTTCTTTACAAATCCAGGGTGGCTATTAGTTATCACCTTATTTTCTTAAAGATGTTTACAGATGAATTCCTTAATTACTCGCTCCGTTATTTTTCCTGGCACAAAGTTAAAATTACTGGCCTGTAGTTTCCTGGGTGTTTTTTTCCTGCTTTTTATAAATGGGCACTACAGTTGACCTTTTCCAGTCTTCTGTAGTCTCTCCTGACTTCCTGGACTTTGCAAAGATGATCGCTAAAAGTCCCAATACCTCCTCTGTCAGCTCCTGGAGTATTCTAGGATGCATTTCATCAGGACCTGGTGACTTGCAGACATCTAAGTTTTCTAAGTAACTTTAATTTTTTTTTTTTTTTTTTTTACTATTATCCTCTAAATCTACCTCCTTCCCAGTAGTATTCACCATGTTAGGCATTCCTGCATTGGACTTCTTGGTGAAGACTGAAACAAAGAAGTCATTAAGCACCTCTGCCATTTCCAAGTTTCCTGATATTTCACCTTCCTCACTGAGCAGTGGGCCTACCCTGTCCTTGGTCTTCCTGTTGCTTCTAATATATTTATAGAATTTCTTCTTGTTACCTTTATGTCTCTAGTTACTTTGAGTTCACTTTATATCATTGCCTTTATAATCTTGCCCGTGCATACATGTATTACGTGCTTGTATTCATCCTTTGTAATTTCTCCAAATTTCTACTCTTTATATGTCTCCTTTCTGATTTTGAGTTTTTAAGATTATGCATGTACAGAGACTTGCAAAATCTCCCATCCCTGCACCACACACTGGCTTTAAAATGCAGGAAAGACGGCTGCCATGGAAAAATCAGATATAGTCTTATATCAGCAAGATCACAGAATCACTGTTAACAATGACCAAGGTAGTCATGTGACTAACCAGAACAGCATGAACAGGGACGACAAACCTGGATTCCAGAAATGGATCCTGCATCATATCACTTCCTCTGTGACTCGGCCTCCTGCAGTTTGCCCTTGTCTGTGAAGGGGTTAAAGCTGGTGCACGCAAATCCAGGCAGCTGAGGTTCCCTGATGGCCAAGTGGTCCCCAAGGGAATGTGCCAACCTGCTACATAAAGGCAGTTGCCTCCATATGTGAATTCACTCTGCCTGCTGCTCATGAAACCTCTCCAATGACTCCTCAGATGTCAGCAGCTCCCCTTCTAGCAGGAGTTGGGTACGTTGGCATGGTTCAGTGTCTTTAAAATGGGAAGTGTATGGTAAAGGCTGCCAGGTGATTGAATTTACAGATTGTTCTGTGCAATGACAGTAGACTCAACTGGGCTGTTGGG
This sequence comes from Carettochelys insculpta, assembly GCF_033958435.1. Lineage (NCBI taxonomy): Eukaryota > Metazoa > Chordata > Testudines > Carettochelyidae > Carettochelys > Carettochelys insculpta. The sequence goes on from NC_134137.1 coordinate 8,954,836, forward strand.
GTAACTCATTGCCAGGTTTGCAGAGCAGGCAGCACTAGGGAGCGTGGGAACCTCTCCCGTAAATCTACTGATGGTACAAAGTAATGTTACTTTGAAATAGAGCTTGGAGTGTTAAAAAACAGGGTAAATCATGTCAGATTTTCTCAGTGGGTCCCATTTTTGGAGGTGCCATGTGCTCTGGGCTTATTCACGCACGATCTGAGGAACAGGAAACCCAACGGTGTATCAGTGACTGGTTACCAAATCACCGCTGGTTTATTTGCTCCAGCAAATTTAATCAGTAAATGTGTTGTGGAAGGTTTTATTCTCTGTCTCAATCAGAAGGCAGGAATTCAGAGATGTGTTGCTCTAGAGTGCCAGCTCCAATAGGTCCCATTTCTATTTCCTGCCTGGCTGAAGGAGTCCAGCATTTCTGACTTGCAGATACCCTTCAGAGTTATAAGCATACCAGCATCACTGCCCCACTCTGGTCCTCATGTGCCACATGTCCAGCCTCATACTTTGCCCTCTCCTGAGGTGGAATCCCCTGATCCTACCAAATTCAGACTGGGTCCAGAGCTACAGCACAATATGCATTTGAATCAACAGCTGCCCCACCTCTGCACAGACTCCCAGTTGTGGCAGAACAAGTTGTGTAAGGTGACTGGAGCCCATAAATGTGTACTTATAGCTTGTACATAGGTTGATGGGTGTTGTTCAGCTTTTGCTTCCCATCCTGCTTATTTGCGAGCAGCTATCAGTTAATCTTAGAATTCCAGATGGGTTTAACCTAACACAGCCATAATAGAAATATCCCAGCAATTAACCCGTTATAGCTCTGGAGGAAACATCACAAGAACTGGGTTTAACAGATGCATTGCCTCTTGCAGCTCAGCTCCATGTCTGTCTCTATGGCACTCCTAGGTGCTATATTCCTATGTGAATACAAGAGTTATGCAGTCAGGCAGAGAGAAAGAGTGAGATAGACAGCACCCCAATGTAACAATCCATTTCCATGTATACTTGTGCATTTGACTTTGCTATTCACTCCCGCACACCTTCACTGTGCCTGAATACCAGGTGCTGAGGTTACTTTGTACTAGCAAGGGAGAACTGAGGGACTTAGTATTTCATATACATCACACAATGCCTGTTACCATGACACACACAGGCTTCAGACTGACAGAACATGAGGAGAACCAGTCACCTACTAACTCAGGGACAGAGGAGCTACTAGATTTTGTTTGCTGGCAAATGATTGAATGAGGACTAGGTGCTTTAAACTTGTAAGGGTTTGAAGAAAGCCAGATGACAGATGCTATATTTTAAGTCTCACTATAAACTCAGAAATTACCTCAGAAAGGAGGCCAGGGAATAAAGAAATTCTTCTCCTGTGAATATAGGCTGAGCCTCTCTAATCCGTCTCTCTCTTGTCCGGCAACATCCATAATCTGTCATTAGTTTAGTTAGCTGAACAACCACTTATCATGGGTGAGGATAAGTTCTTTGTGGTCCCATGAAGTGTTTCCATCCACCAGTCCTGGCTCTCAGTGTTCTGTGCTGTTATTTAGCTGCCATTTACCACAAATGTCTTCTAAGAGCCCAGTGAGCAGTGGAAGTAATGGTAACACTGCTAGACAATGCTGACCTCCCATGGTCCAGCAAATTCTCTGTTTCAGCACTGGCCAGATACCAAACATGGCAGATGACAGAGGTTCAACCTGTACCAAAGTGTAGATATGTAAATTTTATGCCAAAAATCATTCTTATACAAATATTAAAAAGGGAACTTTCATGACGTGCCTGAATATCAAAAGCCAGTGGCAGAATTCTTGGAATCTCTTCAAGAAGGATCTGTGGGAACTTTACAGCTTAACAGATTTTGCTTTCAAAAGTATTTCCAAAGTTCTTCAAATAACATGTGCAGTGGGCTTGCCCTATTAACACTTTGTTCATTGAAAAATTGAATAAAACTGGATGCTGGCAACTAACTCAAAGTCCTTTCTAAAATTTACATTCAGAGTCATGCATTCAGTCCTTCTGTGACACCTGAAGTAACATGTAGAGGAAAGGGAGGTGTAATAGTAGTCATATGTAGTTTACACCCATCTCCTCTCACACCAGCAAGGCTGAAGTAACTTTCACACTCAACTGGGTGTGAGTAAAAATCCAGTATTTGACTATTCACCCACGCATAACACCAACGTCTCCTTTTCCCAATGAAATAACTCTGTTATATTTTGTTTTCTCAAACAGCTACAGACCATGTATAATAAGAGGATGCAGGTCCTGCAAGGATAAGGGGAAGCATGCAGGATGATTGAACTGTGTGGTTTCAGTTGACGCTGGCCAGGCAAAGCACTTCAGCTTCTGTTGGAGAGATTCTTGGGAGTACAGAACATCACCATGAGCATTTAGTAAGGGCACAGTGATGCCTCAATAAATATCATCTAGTCTCTTCTTTGTCTTGTCAAGAAGGAAAGCTCATAACTTTCTCTAACCGGCCCAGTATATAATGTCATCTGTCAATGACACCAAATTATCACATGCAGCGTTCATTCTTACTGGCATATCAGGACAGGAGAACACCCATCTCTGGATTTCTGTTACCTTCTGTGTTATGTACACTATTACGATAGTAGGAAATTCTTTCATTCTGTTCATTGTAAAAACAGATCCAAGCCTCCATGAGCCCATGTACATTTTCCTTTCCATGTTGGCAACCACAGACCTTGGCTTATCAATAACCACCATGCCAACGATACTGGGCATATACTTGTTTAACTGTAGGGAGATCAACCTCAATGCCTGTTTTGCCCAGCTGTTCTTCATCCACACGCTTCAATGCATTGAATCCTTCATGCTCTTGTTGATGGCTTTTGACCGCTTCATTGCTATCTGTAACCCACTGAGATACGCTTCCATCTTAACCCTGCCTAGAATAGCCATGATGGGACTGGTGTGTGTGCTAAGAGGGGTGGCCTCAATGATCCCACTCCCTTTTCTTCTGAAAAGGTTTCAGTACTGTCGAGACAATGTCCTTTCCCATTCTTACTGCCTGCATCAGGCGGTCATGCAGTTGGCCTGTTCAGACATCACAGTCAACAACATCTATGGTTTGTTTATTACACTAGCAACAATGGGTTTGGACTCTCTGTTCATCCTCCTATCTTATGTGATGATTCTCAAAACAGCTCTGAGTGTGGCATCCCATGCAGAGTGTCTCAAGGCCCTGAACACCTGCGTCTCCCATATCTGTGCCGTCCTCCTTTTCTACACAGCAGAGATTAGCTTGGCTGTGATACATAGATATGGGCTGAGCTCTTCTCATCTGCTTGCAATTCTCCTGGGATACGTTTCTCTGCTTGTTCCGCCACTGATGAACCCAATCATATATAGCCTGAAAAGCAAACACCTTCGTGGAAGGATCGTCAGGTTGTTCATCAAATGAAGGGTCAGTCCAGCACCCAGTTTCCACCACTATGCACATTTGGCCACCCAATCATCCTGGACCCTTACTTCTGGAATGACATGACTTTTGCCGCTGCAGAGAGCAGTTCCCATGACAACTGTGTTCTGGAGAAATGGAAGAGGGGCTGTCCCCACCCGCTGATGAGAGAGGCCAGGTCTTTTGGGGAAGAAGACCAAGGCAGGCAGGAGTGTTTACAAAGTGTCTGTGTTCACGGAGCGTGAGGAGAATAATGGAAGATTAGTAAATAAAGCATCATGTGCCAACCTCAGAATTCATGTTGATGTGGTCGATAAAGAGAAGTGATATGAATATTTTTTCCTACTTCACCTGGCTTGTGACTGTTCTGTCTCTGGTTAAACAGCCGCAGACCTTGTAAAAAACTACAGAAATCTTTTGCAGTCAGGCTTCTGGCCTTCTGAGCACTCTGGTTACTTTGTGAACCCTGAACACTGTACCCTGGCTGCCACTGCCCTGAGACCCACTTTGAGAAATGCTTAATATTCCACCTCTTCTAGGTGAGGGATCTGAGGCCCAAGAGCAGTCCTCATCAAGTATTCAGACACAAAGGCTGCACCCCAGAGAAAGCAGATAATCTGGGGCTTCCACAGTAGCCTGGTCTCCAGGATCTTTCTAACTGTGTCCCAAAGAGATAGGACATGGGGTAGAGGATATGGCAGCCAAAGAAATGTAGGAGTAGGGTTTTATGCAACTCTGAATCTGTGCTGACCCCAGGAAGCATGATAATGGTGGACGGGCTCTGAGTAAAAGTAGTAAACCACCTAGGGTTACTATGGAAAAAATAATTAAAGCATTAAAACATTTGAACTTCCCTGCCGTAGTGGTTCCCAACCTTTTCAGTAACATGGCACACTTCAATGAGATGAAAAATTCCACAGCACAACCACTTTTTTAAGCTGAATCAATTGCTCAGATACATCCCAGTTACTTGCATTTACTATGGTTATTATCTTATTATAGAGGTTTGCAACACAGTCGTGCATACAAGTTAAGTAAGGCTCAGTAGAATTAATGTTTCAAAACCACCACAGAACACACTGTCTTTGACAGGTCAAAGGTGAGTCAGTGAACCTGTGCCATGCTATGGAGGTTGAGTAATTAAGGAACTACTGAAAATTTCAGCAGTTACTCAATTGCTTGTGAAGGGGCAGGGGGCTCAGGTGTCTCTAGAGAGTTGGAAATCCTCTGAAAAGATCCACATTGAGGAGAAACTGATAACATTTCATGGCATACTTGGATAGTTATCCTGCCACACCAGTGTGCCACGGTGCACCAGGTGAAAAGCATTGCTTTAGAGTGATCCTCTGGTCATTTTCTGAACCCTTCTCGTTAGGGTAGCCATATTTCCTTTGGCTGATTACAGGATACCTGGAAAAATTACTCCTACTCAAGTAAGTTCAATGTCAATCAATCAGAACTACGTATCAATCAGAACGACGTACCTAGATTCTTTTATTTATCTTCTTCTCTTTAAGGTTTGCGCAAAGAGATGTGATATACACACCCCCATAAAATTCTCTCACACAGAAATGGACACTGACTGACTGACATGACACAAACCATCCCAGCCAGTTCTCTCCATCTTTAGACTCATGAGGAGAGGTATGAGTAGGGCAGGGAGGTGACACAGCATCAGTGAGACTGAGATCGGATACGGCAGCCTTTCTAGGGAGTATAACTTAAAAAGATGGTGAAAAGCATCCAGTGTTTTGAGAACTAAAGAAGAACACCTTCTTGTGAGCTCCTGAAAGGAGCTCAGTCAGTTTAGCTTTCACATCAGAAGGCTGAGAGGTGACTTCATTGAAGTGTCTAAATGCCTTCTTGGGGAGAACATGTCAGGCATCAAAAGTGCTGTTCAATGTTGCAGAGAGAAGTAGAACAAGCCCAGGGACCAGAAGGTGAAAACGGACAAATTCATGTCAGAAATAAGGCACAAATGTTTCACAGTGAGGATGATTCAGCATTGGAACAAACTGCCACAGAAAGTGACGGTTTCTCCATTTCTTGATGTCTTCTAATGAGGACTAGATGCCTTTCAGGTGTGTGCTTGGATCAAAATGTAGTTACTATTCTCTACCAGAGGCATGGAATATACAGGGATCAGATTCAATTCTCTAATGGCTCCTCTTCAGGCCTTAAAATCTACTTCTTAATTAAAAAAATGAGTTTGGCCTGGGGAGCTTCCTTTGGGCCTTTACTATGCAGTCAGCTTGATCGCCTCACTCGGCTGTCATTGTTGGGGGAGGATCCAGGGGAAGTCACTCAAACCTCTAAAGAGGTTGGCCAGAGTCAGTATATCACCCTCACAAGGGAGGGACAGGTGTGGCAGTGACATTGCAAAGGGCTGTTCCAAGACCTCAGACTATTGTGGGACCAGGTTGGGGAGGTGGTGACCTCACAGAGAAACTCTGACATCAGCCAAGCACGGCACAGGTGTAAGGTAGGGGCAACCTCAAAGATTGCTGTGGCTATGCAGACTCAAGGCTGTTTCTCTAGGTCTCTCCTTGGGGACTGAGAGAGAATTAGGATTAATGTACATGAGCCTGAGGAGTAACCTAAGTGGAGTTTTCTTCTTCTACTTCTCTAAACTACTGATTTTGTAGTCACCTCAGTTTTGTAAGAACCTCAGACAGGTTTGGAATATGTTCAGTCTGATCCTCTTGGTACCAGCTGAATTCTAGGCATAGAAATCTCTAGATTAAGGTGATTTGATTTCCTACGAAAGACTTTGTCCCTTAGAATCTCTTGGGACATTGGGAGTTTGTCCTTTTAGGTAACCCATTTCCTCCTTCACTCCCTCTTCCTCTTCTTCTCTGGCTTCTTTTCTCCCTTTTCCATTTCCTCCTGTCTCCACCAAGGAACAGTTTATTTGATGGGTGGTGGGGGTGGTGTTGCTGTTGCTGTCACTGTGAGGGACCTCACAAAGAGATGAAGTTGGGAAAGTGCTCAGAGACCGATGCCCTCCTGTGGTGACCTGGGCCATGCTTTTGGACTTCTGCTGAGACCCCTCTGCTCCCAGCTCTCAGAGTCACAATGGTGATTGGCCAAGGAGGTGTCTATTGACTGGGAAGAATCAGGTCTTTTTTATCTCAGTTAAGATTAGATAGGGAGCATCATCTGACCATGCATGTGATTGATGGTACTGCTTCTCTGCAATTATTGTTTCTGCACAGTTCCTGATGTTCCAGTGTTTTTCTAATACTTGTTCAATAATGACTATGAACAATTGCTGGCCTGAAACTCATTTGAGAGGACATTACTGTGATCTGTTGGTGTATTCCGAGGGGCTAGCTAAAGGACAGGACATCAGTCTTGCAGGGTGTGGCATTGACATCACAAAGTCCTGTTGCAGGACCTCAGCCTATTGGGAGATGGTGGTGGAGTGGTGATGACCTCACAGAGATCCTGACATCACGCAGGCAGAACAGATGTGCAAGGCAGGATAGAGGTTGGGCTGGGATCACTTTGAGATTGATCCGCCCTGGTGGTGACCTGCAGCATCGTTTGGGAGACCTGCTGAAACTTCTCAGCCTCCCAGTTCTCAGAGTCTCAATGCTGATTGGCTCAGCAGGGGGCCACTGACAGGGAGGAGAAATTTTCCCAAGTTCTCAGCTGTGACCCATGGCTGTCGTTTCTTTTGCAGGCTCTGCACAAGGATTGTCTGACCTCGGGCAGCCCAGGCTGGGGAACCTGCTGGCAGAGTCCTCAGACACACAGAAGCTCCAGTACATCTTGGAGGCGTGCATTGTCAGGAAGGGTAGGGAACATTATTGTCTTAACACTGGGAGAACTGAAAAGGAGAGACTGGAAATCCATTTTCCTGTCCATCATCCTTGGGTCAGGGCAGTGCTATTGGAACCCACATACCTACTGGGTGCAGGTCACTGTTCCACGTCGTGGAACTTAGACAGCTTACACAAAGACAGGTTGCATCTCCTCTACAACCTTAGCTGAGAGCCAGTCAGGTTTTAGCGCATGCTGTAGAGACTCCTGGACTAAGTTCCAGAGGTCCCAGGTTTTAGTTTGCCCATGGTGGTTACACTATGTTGGGTCCTTTGTCCTTCAGGGATTTTAAGGGGACCATGTTTCAACCCCTTCTGCAACCAAGTTTGTATCTAGCTTTGGGTTCCTTCTTCTCCTCCTGCATCAGCTGGGTTGCAAGTCCTCATGAACAGCCTGACTGCATCCCTTGCACCCAGGATCCCTTTGGGATAGAAGGAGCTGGGGGTACAACATAGCTCTAGCTTCTTTGCCCAGTGTCTCCAGCAGAGGGACTTGGGGGACAGACTCCTGGCCCAGGGGAGATTGGGAACCAACAAGAGGATGCTGATGAAGCCCCCTTTCCTCCTCTTTCATTAGAACTCAGCTCAGTTCCCCAAACAAGGGGACTTTGGTGGCAGAGGTGCAACTGCCCATCAGTGATCCATCCAAGGACATTGACTGGCTGGCTGGGGAGGGGGTTTACCAACTCTGCAAACTGCTGCTGTGCAAGAATTAAGGGAACCCAGCTGGGAAATGGGACCCAATAGAAAAGTCCCAGGACAGAGGCCAGGCAACAGGGCCCCTGAATATATGAGCCATCTCCTCTCTGAAACTGTCCCATCACGGGTAAGGGAAGCCCTGCAGAAACCCACTAGAATCATAGAAGAGAATCACAGAATGCTAGGACTGGAAGGGACCTTGAGAGGCCATCGAGTCCAGCCCCCTGCCCCAATGGCAGGACCAAGTACTGTCTAAACCACCCCTGACAGACATTTATCTAACCTGTTCTTAAATATCTCCAGCGATGGAGATTCCACAACCTCCCTTCGCAATTTATTCCACTATTTGGCCACCCTGACAGTTAGGAACTTTTTCCTAGTGTCCAACCTAAACCTCCCTTACTCCTCTGAGATTGTCCCAGCTGGAGAATGAGTCTGTCTTTTTCCTCCTCCCCATACTCCATGTAGAATCAACCCTCTCCCCGCATTCCCCAAGCACCAAGCATCCCACCCACCATAGAGAGCCCTGCTATTCTGTGGCGCTAGAAATGAAGCTCAATGGCAATGGAAGAACACAGACACTGAAACCACACAGGACAATCTAACAACAAGAAGCTGCTAAGGAGCAGCTGGCACAGGGAGATGGAGGGACGGGAGGCAGGAGTTCTGCCTACAATGAGGCTGGAGTAGGTCTGGCACTGGAGGTCACTAGAGATGAAGATGAGTCCATCCCAGGGTACCAGTTACCATTAATCCTCCCTGATTCCTTGGGGGCATCTACATCTCTGACATGCCTGTGTTTTCTTCAGACAAGAGGACACCATGGCCACAGTGATGTGCCAGCCCCGCTCCAGCTGATGCTCTCACCAGGTGCCCCAGGCTCTGTGAAGGCTGCACAGGGTGCGGTGCATCTGATGAAGATCCCCACCAAAGAACCTGCTACAGCTGGAGGAAAAGTCTCAAAGGGAACCTGTCATGGGGAACACATGCCTACACATTAGCTAGAAAACTACAAGGTTAATCAGGGCACTGCCAGCTGCAGCTGACTGGCATGGTAAGAGCATCCGGGAAAGGAAAGGCCCAGGCTCCCACACCGACACCCTCCCTGCACATTTCATGGATGGACCCAGACCCTTTTACCTCCAGTGGGGAGGAGGAGAGGGGAGAAACATAAACCCTGAGCTGTACATTGTGTTGCACTCTATTAATCTGGAACTCAACTGGTGAACTGGCTGGAGGGCCAAGGCCTTAGATTCCCATAACTCAGCTGCTTTGATCCCAGACCTCTTCTTATCCCCAATGGAGCTGCTATATAGGAGGCAGCTCCCACAGGAACCAAGATCTTCTCTACAAGACTTGGGAGGAGCCAGTCCCTGGGACAACCAACACAGTAAAATCCCTGTTCTCTCAGAGGGAAAACTTGGAGTCCCTGCAGGTTTGTTGTGGGAGAATGTACTGTAATCTCAGAACCAGGAATGGGGTGACAACAGTGGGCCCATATGTGAAAATTTAAACCAGAAGAGGGTTTGTTGTTGTTGCCAACCTTGGATGGAAACTGCTGGCCAGGTGGCAGGTTATAAACAGGGCAAGGACATTAATGATGAAATCTGCTGCACAGGGAAGAGAAGTGAGACAGAGTTTGTACCACATGAACCTACTGAGGAATTGAAAAAAACCAGGAGGGCCTCCTCATTGTGATTTTTTTCAACCAGAAGCTGGCCTCAAGCTACGAGTGCCTTTAATCCATGAGGCTGGAAAGAAAAGAAGCAGAAAATGCAATGAATTGAAGACCTCCCTTTGGTGTTCCCGTCATTGTTAGAATACGCCAGTGGCGTTTGCCATCAAGTGCAGATCAAATGAGCTGATGGGGATCCTGCCCCTTCCCCCTGCTTTGGAGAGGGGGAGGGCATGCAGGAGCCTGTTGGAACTGGGGTGCAGTTTAAATCCCATGTTCCGGTTCCAATGGCCTGGCAGGGAGGGAAGCTGCTTTCAGCAGTTACTCGTTTATTCAGCATCCCTAGCCGGGTGCTCAGCAGATTTTGAAAATGTGCCTGTGCTCACTGTTTAAGAAGGCGTATTCTGTGGCAGATTTGAAACATTAAAGCATTTGATCCTCGTTTGGCTTGTTCTGTGCAAAGCTCTTCAGTACAGTGGTAGCCATAGTAAAAGTAACTAAATGTGACATTTATGAGCAATCCTTTCAGCTGGAAAAAGTGAGTGTGCCGTGCAATTGTTTGTCTCATTGAAGTGTGCCATGTTACTGAAAAGCTTGGGAATCACTGGTCTAGAGTCTCTCAATGGTGCTTCATCCTGCCTTGAGGGCAGGGGGCTGGCAGCCTTTCCCTTCCACTTCCCATTTAAAAGATACTGAAACCTGCCAACGTACACAGTTCCTGCGAGAAGGACAGCTGCTGACAGCAGAAGTTTTCACCCTAAGGAACAAGGAGTCATCAGAGAGGCTGAAGAAGCAGCAGACAATGTGTGTTCAGATAAGGAGGCAAGTGCCTTTATGCAGCATAATGGCACATTGCCTTGGCCATCAGGGAACCTCAGCTGCTTGGCTTTGTGTGCACCAGCTTTAACCCCGTCACAGGTGGCAAATCACTGGAAGCCAAAGAGGAGGGGATGGGTGGTGATACTAGTCAACTGGACTGGCCAGCCCTGCCCTCCAAGCCAGCCGAGTCACCACTGTTCAGATGGCTCTGATGAGTCGCATGGATCCCATAGGGGCCTGGCTCAATGGCAACAGTGATGCTGTTGTATCTGTGATCTTGGTGATATATAATTATAAACATTATCATAAGATAACCTGATTTCTCCCCTGCAAACCTCTTTCTTTGCTTTACAAACCCAGAGTGCAGCCCAGGGAAGGGAGAGTGCACATGGCTCTGTACATGACATTTTTCCCAGGCTCATTTCAGGAGGGGGTAGTAGGGGCGTGCTATTTTCTCAGAGAAATGAAAAGTGAGGCCAAGGGTCAAAGGAGCCCCAGAGACAGGCACAGATCTCAGTGATCCAGTGGCCACTAGACCCAGCCACCCACAATCTCTGGGTCACCTCATCCACAATCAGATCCTTCCCTGCCCCGGCAACAAGAGCTTTTGCCCTCTGGATGTGCTGAAGGGTTGTTGTAAAGATCACAGGGGACGGTACAGAGGCCAGAAGGCTGATGGGCAAAAAACCGCAACAACAGGCTGGTCAGGAGGTTTCCACCTTTATCTCCCCAGAGTGCAGCACGAGACTCTGCCAATGCCACCTCCTTTGTTTTCTGAGAGGCAGATGAAGACCCTCCAGTGTCTGCTGCAGATTCAGGCAGGTGCAGCTGAGCAGCATCCAGGCAGCTGAGCTTTCAGAGAAAGAATGACCCATTCCTGAAAAGGGAGTGGGAAGGAAACATTTATATTAGATTACAGTAGTTTTCTGTGAGGCGATATTCACTGTTTTTCAGCCCAGCTCTACCTCCGGCCAGGTCTACACAAATCTTAAAGTGGATTGTAGATGCAAGTGCCTTGATGGTGTCTCTGACAGACCATGCTAAGGACAGCAATAAGGCCAAGGACAGGGGTTGGCAACCAAAATAAAGAGATGAGCTTTTCTTTTGTTTTTTTTCTCAAATTCAGTACAAAAAAAAATAATTCAAGAGCTGCAATGCACGTGAACAAAACTTTATTCACAACATGATCCAAACAAAGATATAGTGACATATCCCACAATGCTCTGCACATACTAAAGAGGGAATTGGGCTAGTTTTGTAAAGAAAAGAGAAACTGAGAGGGGACATGATAGCGGTTTTCAAATACCTAAAAGAGGAGCAGAAAAAAATATTCTCTTTGGCCCCAGAGGACAGTATAAGAAGCAATGGACAAAATGCAGGCAGGGACGTTTAGGTTGGCCATTAGGAAAAACTTCCTAACTGTCAGGGTGGTCAAACACTGGAATAAATTGCCTAGAGAGGTTGTGGAATTGCCAGGTAATGAAGAACAGGTTCGGCAGACACCTGTCAGGGTTGGTCTAAACCAGTGGTTTTTCAGTCCATGTGCCACGACACACCAGTGTGCTGTGAGAACTGTCCAAGAGTGCCAGGAAATTTCATCAGTTTTCCCTTGCTGAGGATCTCTGCAGAGCCACTGTGGGGTGGGGGAACTGACAAACTCATGTCACCTTAGGCTCAAGCAGCAATGCTGACTGAGCCCTGCAGGACCCTGTTCGAAGCGGAAAACAGCTGAAATGCTGCTTCCCAGCTTGAACTAGCTGGCAGGGGGCTTGCCCTGACTCTCTACTGTTGCAAGGGGGATGGAAGGAGCACGGGAGCCTGGTGGACCTGGGATGATGTTTAAGTGCTGCAACCTGGCTCCACCAGGCTGGCGGGGAAGGGAGCTGCTTTCATTGGTTAATCCTTTGCTCAACGTCCCTATCATGGAGTTGAGCTGATTTTGAAAAGGCATCTGTGTTCGTTGTCTAAGACGATGCATTCTGTGGCGGATTTGAAACGTTAAGGCATTTGAACCTGGTTTAGCTTGTTGGATCTAAACCTCTTTCGTGGGACTATCACCATAGTAAATGCAAGTAAATGGGACATTTACAAGCAATCAATTCAGCTGAAAAAAGTGGTTGTGTTGTGGAATGGTTGGTCTCATTGAAATGTGCTGTGTTACTGAAAAGGTTGGGAACCACTTGTGTAGAGTATCTAGATGGTGCTTGGTCCTGCCAGGAGGGCAGGAGACTGGACTTGAGGACCCCTTGAGATTCCTTCCTGTTCTAGTGTTCCGTGATTCTAAGGGTTCTGTGTGGAACCCAGACATAGCCCTAAGCTCAGTGCTTCTGGACACCTTGAATGTTGTCACCCTTTTCCCCCTGCTGTGAGACAGACGAGTGATATTTTCCACTAGTGCTGAGCCTCACAGGCAGCCAATGGCTTTCCATGGTCACACACAGCAAGGGAACCAAACTTCAGTCACAGAACAGTGCCTGACCACAGATCCAGCCTTCCAGCTGTCTGAACAGTGCCAGACCCAGCAGGGTTCTTTGTTGTGCCCTCGGAGCTGTTCTGTGTGAGGCAGATAGTGGAGAGGGCAAGGAGCCAACTACATTGATTTGATTCTCTGGCCTGTTCTCTACAAGACTCAGTGGAGTTTAGAGCTGATTTCCACCTGGTGGTAACTGCTTCCAAGTGTACAGAGCACTCTGGCTAATGCATTATAGATGGGGGCCAAATCAAAGAACTCCTTTAGGGCCTTAAGTAGATCTGCAGACCCCTTGTACTTTAAACTATATCCCTTTTGTGGGATCACATCTATTGTTTTTCCTGAAACACAGTGTGTTCTACCCTCGAGGTACATCCTCCTCCTTAATTCATGAGCTCCGCATCACCGTGCTCCCTGTAAGCAAAGCAATATTGGTTCCGACTTGCTGCATCCCCTGAGCCTCCACTTTCCCTGTGGCCCTAGCCACTGCCCCAACTCTGCACATTAGGCCAATCTCTTTGCTCCGCTGCTTCTGCCAAAGCCCAGCTCCACAGGGCCTGGCCCTGGAACTAGGCCTCTGTGGGGAGCCTTGGACTCTTCAGCTGCTCTGGGGTGCATCCCATGGGGCAGGGAGATATGTTCAGGGCATCTCTGAGCCCCCAAACATCCTGCCCAGGGCAAGTGAAGTGTCTGGGGCTCCTCAGAGTGGCTCTGGATCCCTCAGCAGCTGTAGCCATGGCCCAGGTCTAATTTCTAACATGGAGTGGGCTGCAGCTTCAGTTAATGTCTAGAAGCAGTGGGTAGGTCTTGGAGGGGAAGAGATGGGGGCAAAGGAGGGATGTCTGGGGAGAGGAGAAGACTGTTAGGCCTCAAAGTGTAAGAAAAAGTGATTGGTCAGGAACAGAGAGGGGTTGGGGGTTCTACTGATTGGGTTGGACCATGACAGGATCTAGCTGTATGCTTGTCAGGGAGCAAAGGACCATTTTTGTCCTTTCTAAGCATCTGGGGCAGTGCAAACTGAGGGGAGCAGGATGGAATTTTTGCCTAAGTCTCTTGCCAGGACTTCAGTGTTTCACACCTCACTCACACAGGAAGCTCTGTCCTGCCTCAGTGTGAGTGGGTTGTGTGCTGTGCAGAGCCATCAACACAAGGGCTGGTTGGCTGAAAGTCTTCTCCTGGGTCTTCTGCCTTAACAATGTCTTTGATACAACTCAGTCCTGGTCATCAGGCAGAATCTGTGGAGAAGAGGTGGGTGGCTGCGCCCTTGAGAAGCCCCTGTCCACAGCTGGAGCAATGCTCAAGGATCATGAAGTACCTAGAGTGCTCAAGAAGAGACAGGACAGTAACTGCAGAACAGTTCTGCCACATCCATGGCCTGTGGATATTTAACCAGAGCTGGAACAGTGACAAGCCAAGTGAAATGGGAAACAAGATTCCTATCAGTTATCTTTAATTGTCTGTATCCACATGAGTTCTGCATCTGGAGCAGGTCTTTTTATGGGTCAATATTTCATCTGTTCCCTCATTCTCCATGGATACAATAACTTTATAAATACAGCTGCCTGCCTTGGCCTCTTTCCTCCAGTTTCCCGTCTTCCCTCACCAGTGGGTGGGGACACCCCCTCTACCAGTGCTCCAGACCATACAGCCCAGAGGCATCTCTCTCTGTACCGTTGTAAAATGAAGATCGTGTCATCCCAGAAGTAAGGGTCCAGGAGGGACTGGGATGGCCCAAGTTTTTCATGGTCATTGTAAGTAGTCCTGAAGACAGGTGATGACTGGCCCCTCAGTTCATAAACACCCTGATAATCCTTGCCTGAAGATGTTTGCTTTTCATGCTGTACATGATCAGGTTCATTGGGGTGCTACTTGGGATGAGCCAGGCCTATCATTGGCGTATAGAAAAGCAGGATGATGCAGAGGTGGGAGACACAGTCATTCAGGGCCCCGAGGCTCTCTGTACGCCATGTGACAGCGCTGTTTTGAGGATCATCACATAAGATAAGAGGAAGAGGATATGAAGACAGAAACAAATGAGGCAAGAAACTACTTGAGTTTCCTAAAGAGTACAAGATGGTGATTCACAATGCAAAATTCCAACAAAAGGACTGTAGGACGTGGACATGGCAGTCAAATGAAGGGAAGCTGAAGAACATGACAAATATGATTTTGATAAGAAGAAGATGGGTAACATCAGTACAGCACTGACAAACTTTCCAAGGAGTGGATATCAACGTGGACTACAATCTAGTGATTGCAAACATCAAGATGAAACTCAAGAGAAAGCATAAGACACAGTTTGAGAAAAGAAGACATGGTGAGGCTAGGTGAGGCAGAAATAGGGAATGCGTACAGAGCACCACTCAAAGAGAAGATTAGGAATGAGGCCAAAGAGAAAGACCTAGATACAAAAGTTGAAGGGATAGCCACTGTGATAGAAGAGGCATTTAAGCAGACTATTCCAGAAGAAGAGAAGATCAATAAGAAGTGGATTATGCAGGAGACAGTGAAATTGGTCCAAGAGAAGAGAGTTTTGAAGATCGGAAGGGATATTCCCTAGAAAGTGGAACAGCAAAAAAGAGTGAAATGCAATAAAGTAAGAAAAGTTTCCAGAAAGGATAATGCAACATGGGTAGAGGACCAGTCTGAAGACACAGAGAGGTATTACGGAGAATGTAAGAGCAGGGAGGTATATAAGATGATTAGGAGTATTAATCAGAAGTGGCTGTTGAAGCAGATGGAGATCAAAGACGAGAACAAAGAAGTGCTCATGAAAAAGAGAAGATTGTGCAACAGTGTATGAGATATTGCATTGAAGTATGCAAAACACAGTTGGACCCAAATGTCTCAGTGATACTGATAGAAGAATTGAAAGAGTTATCTCCACCAAGAAGTGAGAGTGAGATAGATATTTCAAAGGAGAAAGTAGAAAGGGTGGTGGACCAACTAAAGAAGAACAAAAGCCCTGGAAAGATGATTGAATAGGGTTGAGAAAGTATGATTCAGGAAATACACCAACTATGTAATATTGCATGGAAAGAAGGGAAGGCACCTAAGGAATGGACAAGATCCATGCTAGTGAGAATACACAAGAAAGGAAGTGCATTGGAGTGCAAGAACTACAGAACTATTGCCATAACGAGTCATCTAGTCATGGTGGTGCTGACAAAACATGGCGACATGAAAATCACAGATAGGAAAACATTTAGAGGATGAGCAAGAGGGGTTCAGGAAAGATAGAAGTACAATGAAGCAGATACTGGCACTAAGACTTATAGTGGAGAAAGCTCGACAAAAGACCTAGAACATCTATACTTGCTTCATAGATTTTCAGAAGGTATTTGACAGTGTAGATCAGAAAGTGACTTGGGCGGTATTGAAGTCATGTGGAGTGGATAGCAGACTGATACAGTTGTTGAAGGATATCAGTGACAAAGTGGAGGCAATAATGAGAAAGTGCAGGGAGTTGGGTAGAACAAGTAGAGGTATGTGACAAGAAGATCTGATATCACTGAGTATCTTCATCACACATTGAGAGAGAGAAATGGATAAGATCCAGGAAGAGGTGGAAGGGATATCTGTGCATGGGGTAAGAATTAACAACTTGACATTCATGGATGATGCCGTTCTCACCGAGGAAGAGGAGGAGAAGCTAGCAAAAATGGTTCAGGTGTTAAACGAGGAAGGGAAGCGGTACAGACTAGTTAAGAACATAAGTAAAAACAATGGAATTTGGAGATAAGGAAATTAGTGTAGACGGTATTAAAATGGAGAACATAGAGAAGTTCACATATCTGGGGAACAACACAACATATGATCTAGACTATAAGAAGGAAATAGCAACTAAAATAGCGCAAGCAAGAGCGAGTTTGAAAGTCATGGATAAGATCTGGAAAAGCAAAGCGACTAGCTTAGGAATGAAGCTGAATGTCTTGAAAATGTGCGTATTCAGCAGAATGTTGTACAGATGTGAGACACAGGTGAGAGCAAAAGATTCAAAAAGAAGAATAGTGGGGTTTGAGAAGAGTTGCTACAGAAAGATCCTGAGACTAGGATGGGCACAGAAGGCACCAACAAGAAATTAGATAGGAAAATACACCCAAAAGAGAACCTACTTTAGGAGGTTATAAAACAGAAGTTACAGCTATTCAGGCATATCTGCTGAATGAAAGGCAAACAAAAAATAAAGACCCTCATATCTGGCACAATGGACGGTTCGAATAGGAGAGGCAGACCCCACAGAGAATGGGTAGATGTTACAGTAGATTGGTGAAAGCTTATCTACAGACACTAAGACAATCTGCAATTGACAGAGAAAGATGGAAGGAAATAGTGGTGGAGGCATCAGACACCAATGGGGATTGAACCCATGCTTGATGATGATGACGTTTGTATTCACACGTAAACCTGAGCCATGGGTGGAGCACTTGTGAAATCTTTTAGGTGATTGTCTTGTTGAGCTCATTATGCCTTGGTATTAGCGTCTGTCTAGGAGTTTTGTGGAACATCCCCCCATTGTTTCTCTCCACCCTTTGGCACCCTGTACAACTCATTCTAATCAGCTGTTGGTCAGTTACACTGAGCCTAACAAGCAAAGTGACGCTCTGCCAGCTATGTGTAGTAAAGGCCTCATGCTTCAATCTACATAGTGTCAAACTTCTGTTCCTTCGACAATAAGACTGGCTGGGTGCCTTTGCTACAAAACAAGTCTGTGTATTTATTGTGTCGTTCTATTGGAGTCAGTAGACTACTTGAACAAAGGGAGCGCAGCATGCAGTGAGAACAAACGTAGCAAAAAAAAGCTGTCAGTGTCTAACCACAAGCTTGCTTACTCCTGGGGGAATTCTGCACCAAAATTTAAAAATTCTGCAACCAAAATTTAAAATTTCTGTATATGATATTTTCATGTTCAGCGGAATTTTGCATACTTCATTTATGCAAACAGCTTTCAATTTCAATTATTATTGGTGATATAATTATTATTATATCAAAACATATGTCCTATGGGATGTCTGTATCAATACAGAACAGAAAAAGAATCCAGAAAATGATTCCTTACTGTACATATTAATACAGAACTATGAATCAAAATACATTTAAACTGTAGTACAGATTTTCTCACAGCCATCTCACAGAAGCAGTATAAAGGGCAGTAGATGTCACATGTATTCCAGTTCTGGCACCAGACCACTTTGTGTCCAAATCCACCAGTCAGAAGGGTGCTTTTCCCTGGAACTGCAGGTGCTTGGGAAACACTGTGGACATTACAATGGACGTGAACATAGACTGCTCCAGAATAGTGCATGACAAGCACATGTTTAGGAACAGGAAACTACAAGGAGGCACTTTCATTCTCGATTAGACAATCACTGAGGAGGAAGTTCAAATACACCAGAGCCCCTGTTATGGGGTCCATTTATTTTTTTTTCCCCAAAAAAACTCCCACAGTTTACTACTATTACTCAGAGCCACGACCACCACCACCACCATGGGGCTTCCTGTGGTCAGCATTGATTCAGACTTGCGGCATCCCTCCTCCTCCATTTTTTCAGATGCCCCACGTTCCACCCTATCTTCCATCTATTTGCATTAGGCCACTTGCTCCTCCACTTCCCCTGAGGCTGCCCCATTGAGCAGGTGAGAACGGGGCCATACTAAGAACAGTCCTGGAGACTAAGCAACTGTGGGAATCCCAGATACTCCACTTTCTCTGGGGTGCTCCTTTGGGGCTGACTTGTATGCTGATGGCTTCTTTTGGGCCTCACATACCTCACCCAGAGGAGATGAAGTGTTTGGGGTTCCTTGAAGTGGCTCAAACTCCCTGGACAGCTACTCATCTCTAGTTTCCAACCAGAGGTAGGGCTGGAGCCTTGAGTAATAAGGAGGAGCAGTGGGTGTGGTCCTGGAGGAAGAGATGAGGCAGAGGGATGGACCTCTGGGGAAAAGGAGGATGAGAGTGTTGGGCCTTATGGGTGAAGAAAGATGGAAGGGTCATGATCACACAGGGGATGGGGCTTCTGAGTGTATTCAGCCTTTACCTTTCATAGTGGCAGTCGCCCTGCAGTGACGGGCTACCACTGTGATAGCAGCTAGCTGTGCCTCTCTGGAGGAGCTGCGGACAGTTTCTAAGCAGCCGGGGCAGCACTAAGGGGGGTGAAAAAGAAAATCTGAAACTGAATCCCTTTCCAGGACTCCTGTGTGTCAGACCCCCATTCATACACACAGCTCTTCCCTTCTGTGGTGGGGAGCAGGTTCAACATGAGTGCTGTGTGCAGAGCCACCAGTGGGAGTTGGGAGGAGTGACTCAATGGCTTCTTCAGTGACCACTATGTGAATCATGGCTCTGACATGACTTAGTCACACCCACCTGGCTGAACATGTCAGGAAAGGTGCGTGGTTCCCCTCCTTGAACTTCCCCTCTCCATAGCTGTTGAAGTGCTCAGGGTTCACACAGTATCCAGAGTACTCAAAGGCCGGGAATGTGACTGCAGAACTGTTCTGCAGTTTTTTTTCCATGGCCTGAGGATGTTTAACTGAACACGGAACAGACACAAAACAGGTGAAATGGCAAACAACATTCATAGCACTTCGCTTTAGTGACCACATCAACACAAATTCTAAGGTTGGGGCACCAAGAGATACATCACTTTATGGACTAACATTTCATCAGTCCCCTCTCTCTCCATGGACATAATCACTTTGTAAACACGCTTGCCTGCCTTGTTTTCCTACCCCTAGTACCCTGATATCCTCAGTGGCTGGGGACAGCCATTCTCTCATTGCTCCAGACTGAAGCTCTCATCTGAACTGCTTTGTGCATAGTGGTACAATGAAAGTCAGGTCATCTCAAAAGTTAGGGTCCAGGATGGGTTGGGTGATTCATGTTTTCATGGCCAATGCGAGTCCTGCAGGAGATGGGTGTCAAACTGATCCTCCATTTGATGAACACCCTGATGATACCTGCATGCAGGTGTTTGCTTTTCAGGCTATATATGATTGGGTTCATCAGGGGTGGCATGAGGAGAGAAACATATCCCAGTAGAACTTCTAGCAGGCGAGAGGTGTTCTTCCCATATCTGTGTATCAGAGTCAGGCTAATCTCTCCTGTGTAGAAGAAGAGGACAGCACAGATATGGGAGACACAGGTGTTCAGGGCCCTGAAACACTCCTTGAGGGATGCCACACTCAGCGCTGTTTTGAGAATCATCACATAAGACAGGAGAATGAGCAGTAAGTCCAGCCCCATTGAGGAGAGTGTAGTAAACATGCCATAGACGTTGTTGACTGTGATGTCTGAACAAGCCAAGTTCATGACCTCCTGGTGCAGGCAGTAGGAATGGGAGAGAACATTTCCTCGACAGTATTGAAATCTTTTCAGAAGAAATGGGAAAGGAATCATTAAGGCCAATGCTCTAAGCACACACACCAGTCCCATCCAGGGTATTCTTGACATAGTTAAGATGGAAGCATATCTCAGTGGGTTACAGATTGCGATGAAGCGGTCAAAGGCCATCAACAAGAGAATGAAGGATTCAGTGCCTTGAAGCATGTGGATGAAGAACACTTGGGCAAAACAGACATTGAGGTCGATCTCCCTAGAGTTAAATAAATATATGCCCAGTATCGTTGGCATGGTGGTTATACAGAAGCCAAGGTCTGTGACAGCCAACATGGAAAGGAAAATGTACATGGGCTCATGGAGGAGTGGGTCTGTTTTTACAATGAACACAATAAATGAATTTCCTACTACTGAAATAGCATACATAACGCAGAAGACAATAGAGATCCAGACATGGGTGTTCTCCTGTCCAGCTATGCCAGTAAGAATGAACACTGCATGTGTGAGTTTGGTGTCATTGACAGCTGACATTATTCACTGGGCTGGTTAGGGAAGTTCTGAGCTTTGATTCCTGAGAAGAAAAAGAACAGGAGAGTAGATGGTATTTAGTGAGACATCCTTGTGCCCTTACTATTTGGTCATGGTGATACTCTGTACCTCCAAGACTCTCCAAGAGAATCTGAAGTGCTTTTTCTGGCCACCAAAGACTCAAACAGCACAAATCCAGTCATCCTACATGATTCACTTCCTTCTTCCAGGGCCTGCTTCCTTTCTTTATGCATGGGTTCATTGATCTTTTACAAAATTAAATTAACAGTTACTTCACTTGGAAAAAGAGATACTGGTGCCATAAATGGGTGAATAGTCCAAATACTGGATTTGTACTTACATCAAGCTGAGTGTGAAAGTTGCTTCAATCTGTGAGTTACATAAAGCCTCCCTTACACTTTCTTTCTGTGACTCTTCACTGAAACACGAACCAGAGACATTTTCTTGAAACGGCTTTAAAAGACATTGCAGAAGGACTGAGGGCACTACTCTGAATGTAAGTTTTAGAAAGTTTTTATATACAGTTGCCAGGGTCCATTATCATACAACATTTTCACTCTAGAAAGAGTTAACAGCACTAATCCATTGAAAATGGACTTTTAAGAGCTATGGAAATACTTTTGAAAGGAAAATCTGTTAGGCAGTAAAGTTCCCAAAAGTTCCTTCCTGAAGAGGTTACAAGGAATCTGCCACTGGCTGAATGAGACAATTTTCTGAACTGTGGGGGTCTATATTGTCGAGCAGCATAACAAACACTTCCAGTGCTCACTGGCCTCTTAGAAGACATTGCGGTAATTTACAGCTTAATAATGGCACAAAACAGTAGGGTTGCCCGGTTAACTAAATTCATGCTGGATTATGGAGTTTGCTGGTGGAGAGAGTGATGGATTAGAGAGGTTCAGCCTGTATGTATCTGCGAAACATGTCATTATCCTCAGTCCTTCTTTCAGAGATAATTTCTGAAGTAGTAATGGGACTTAAAATGTAGCATCTGTCCTCTTGTCATCCTCAGACTCTGAAAAGTTTAAAGCATCTTGTCATCATTAAATCACTTGCCAGAAATCAAAAGCCTAGTAGCTATTTTGTGTCCGAGTTAACAGCTGACTAGTTCTTCTCAGAATCGATTCTGTAAATCTACAGCTTGTATCTGTCATGCTAAAAGGCATTGGGGGCTGTATCTGAAATATTTATTCCCTGAGCTCTCACTCTCTAGCACAAGTAACCCCAGCATCTGATATTCAGGTACAAGTATGGTTTGTGGGAGTGAATTGCTAAGTGAAATTCACACGTATTCACAGAAATGGAACTTCATTTCACATGTGACCAGAGCGTGGTGTTCTGTCTCACCCTTTCTCTCTGTCTCACTGTCTAAGTCTTGTATTCCTAAAAGAATATCACACCCAGGAATGCCTTAAAGACAGAGGTGGACCTGAGCTGCCTAAAGAATGTGTATGTTAAACCCAGTTCTTGTCATGTTTCCTCCAGAGCTACATTGGGTTAACAGTTGTATTGCTTCTGTTCTGGCTGTGTTAGGTTAAACCCACTGAGGTCTTCTTAGTTTAACTGCCAGGTGCTGGAAAAGAAGTAGGATGGGAAGCCGAAGCTGAAGAACGGCCATCACCCAGTCAGCACTTCAGGGAGCTTTAGAGAAAAGGACAGACCTACAAGCCGGTAGCACGTATTTCCGCGCTCCAGTCATTTTACACAGCTTGTTCTGCCAGCACTGGGAGTCTGTGCAGAGGTGAGGCAGCTGCTGACTCAGATTTGTATTGTGCTGTAGCTCAAGGCCCAGTCTGAGGGTGGTAGGATCATGGGACTTCACCTCATGAGAGGGAAGAGTATGAGGCTGAATATGTTGCACTCACAGACCACAGAGGGGCAGTGATTCTGGTATCCTTGTAACTCTGAGGGGAATTTACAGGTCAGAAAAGCTGGCGGCCTCAGTCAGGCAGGAAATAGAAATGGCCCTATTGGACCTGTCGCCACAGAGCGACGCAGCTCTGAACTCCTGCCTTCCGACTGAGCCAGAGACTAAAACCTTTCCAGTCACACTTGCTGATTAAATTTGCTGGAGCAAAGAAACCAGAGGAGATTTGGGAACCAGTCACTGATATTCTCCTGGGTTTCCTTTGGCTCAGCACGTGCCCGAATCAGACCTGCAGGACATGGCACCCTTAAAAATGAGGTTGAGTGAGAGAATCAGACCTGACTTACCAGGGATTTAACATTACTGTGCAGCTTGAACAGTCAGCAGTGGAGCATGGGCAGATGTTGGGGAGCAGTTCCCAAGATTGCTGGTGCTGCCTGCCGTCCAGCCCTATCACTGAGTCACCCCGACAACCCAGCTGAGTCCACTGACGCTGCACAGAACGTCCTGGAAATGCAACCTGCTGGCAGCCTCTACCATCCACGTCCCATTGCAAAGACCCTGAAACCTGCCAGCGTACCCGACTCCTGCTAGAAGGGGAGCCGCTGACACCAAAGGTCGTCACCCTAACAGACAAGGAGTCATTGGAGACGTCGCACAGTCACAGGCACGGTGTGCTCAGGTAGGGAACAAACTGCCTTTATGAAGCATGCTGGCACTTTCCCTTGGGGACTACTTGGCCATTAGGGAACCTCAGCTGCCTGGCTTTGTGTGCACCAGCTTCAAACCCATTACAGACAAAGGCCAATGGCAGGAGGCCAAGTCATGGGGGATGGGTTGTGATGCTCAAGAACGGGACTGCAGCGCCAGCCCTGCTGCAGGCTCCACTCCTGAGAAAAGGCTGGTCAGCACTGTTAGTACGGTTTTGATGAGTCACATGGCTCCCCTGGGTATGGCTGAGTGGTAGCAGTGATGCTGTCACAGCTGTGATCTTGCTGACATAATAATAATAATAATAATAATAATAATAATAATAATTTAACCTGTTTTCTCCCCAACAGACCACTTTTCTACATTACAAACGCAGGGTGCAGCCCAGGGAAGGACGATTGCACAAGGCTCTGAACTGGAACTTTTCCCAGGCTCCTTTCAGGAGTGGGGCTCCCTGGTTTTCTCTCTGAGAAATGAAAATGGGGACCTAGGATCAAAGGAGCCCCAGAGACAGGCACAGATCTCCGTGATCTGCTGGAACCTAAGCCCACCACCCACAATCTCTGCATCTCCTCAACTGTTCTCGTATCCTTCCATGCCACCACTGCAAGGGCCTTTGCCAGAGAGGGATTTGCTTTCTTCAACCAAGGGAGCCTGTTTCTAGAACAAGGATTCCTAGGAAGTGACAGGATCCACCTAATGAAGAGAGGAAAGAGCATCATTGTGGGCAGCCTTGCAAACCTAGTGAGGAAGGCTTTAAACTAGGTTCGTTGTGGGATAGTGACACAAGCCCTGAGTTAAGTGGGGAAGGAAGAAGGTACAACTAAGGAGGACCACTCATGTCAAAGCAGAAAGTAGTCCAATTAGTTTATTATCTAAGGTGTTAGTACACAAATGCAAGAACCCTGGGAAACGAACAGGAAGAATTAGATGTCCTGGCACAGTCAAAGTATGAGGTGATTGGAATAACGGAGACTTGGTGTTATGGAGACTCATAACTGGAGCACTGTCATGGAAGGGTATCCATTGCTCAGGAAGGACAGGCAGGGGAGAAAGGAAGGAGGAATTGTGCTTTACATGAGGGAGCAGTATGATCGTTCAGGGCTCCAATAGATGGAGGGAGAAAAGCCAGCTGAGTGCCTTTGGGTTAAACTTAGAAGCAAAAGCAACAGAGGTGATGTTGTGTTTGTTGTCTGCTGTAGGCCACCAGATCAGGTAGATGAGGTAGATGAGGATTTCTTCAGACAACTAAAAGGAGCTTCTAAATCACATGCCCTGGTTCTCATGGGAGACTTTAACTACCCAGACATTGTTGAGGGACCAATACAGCAGCACACAGACAATCCAGAAAGTTTTTGGAGAATGCTGGGGATAACTTCTTAGTAGAAGTGCTGAAGGAACCAATCAGGGGCTGGCACAGCTTGACCTGCTGCTCACAAACAGGGAAGAAATAATAAGAGAAACAGAAGTGGATGGCAACCTCGGCTGCAACTATCATGGTAAGGTAGATATCAGAATTCTCACAAAAAGAAGAAAGGTGAGCAGTAAAATATCGACCCTTGATTTCTGTAGCCAACCAGGCTCGGGTTCCCCAGAGACGAGGCTGCACCCAGAAGGCGAGTGCTATATTTGGTTTATTGAAAGCGCGTTACACCCACGACGGGAGCCCCGGAGACGCCGCAGTCACCAGTGGGGAAAAGCCCGACGCGTCGGAGCTTCGCTCGGGGAGAGGCTCTGTAACAGGCCTCCTAACACTAACTGATAAAGCTGAGCTCATTAACATAAGATTGCCTAAAATTGCCTATGCATTTCTTATCACTAGCTCTTGTGGCCTACTGCCAATATATAGCCTTGGAGTTTTGGCAAGCACAACATAGTTCGCAGGTGTGAGTTGTTTTGCAACTTTCATCTTGCACAAACCAGTTCTGGTATCTTTTGTTTGTTGGCAGCATGCTTCTGTATAGGATTCTTCTGAGAGTTCACAGAGGGGTCGGACTGCTCTCATGAGACCGTTACAAAGTCTTCTCGCACCCTACACTCCTCCCCGCGACCCCTTTGTGAACGCTGAACTAATAAGAGGACTTGAGGGAGGTGGTAGAGGCCCCCCTGACAGGGCATCTGGTCACACAGCGCGCACCTGCAGAACAGACTTGACAACAGCACATGAGACAGAGATACCCGGCGCAAAGGCATAAAAGCCCAAGGAATAGGATCTGCACTAAGTGGGCTACCCAGCCCCTCAGTGAGCCCACCCAGGACCAAAGCCAGCTACTGCCCTGGCTCTGTCGGATGCCCTGGGCCAGGGCCTCCAAACGATTTAGGTTGGTCTCCACTGTGTTACCGACATCAGTGATGTTAAAACAACACATACCTTCAAACTCATCACATGTGTGTCCATGTCGCAAAAGGAGATAATCTATAGCCATGCGGTTCTGTATCACTCCTTTGCGCACCTCCCCGAGTTCCTGATTGAGGGCCTCAATGAGAATAGAGGTGAGATTAATAGTCTTAGCAAGGGCACAAGCAAGGTGAGTTATAGCATAATAGTCATGGCCCAAGAGGCCAGAAAGGCCTCCAAAAGCAAAAATCAGGGCTGCTGCTTCTTTTTCGGCGGCCAAAGTCACCCTCAGATCACAAGTGGGTGGCAGAGGCAGGGTTGGTAGGTCACGTGCCAAACGGCGTCGGGCCTTACGTGGTGATGGGTAAGGGCTAATAAGGGGCACAAGCCTGCCAATGGTACAAGGGCCGCCTGAGCTATTCGCAGGTACATAGGTGCGGGCTACACGGCCACATAACAAGAACCACCCTGTTGGTAACAAAAGGGGGTTACGGGCATATGAAATAAACTCGGTCTGAGCACACTGTAACTCGGTTTTATTCAAATCTACGCGGGGCCCTGAGGCATTAACAAACAACATGCACTGTATAGCTTGTGTAACGTTGGCTATACGAAACGCATATGTACGGCTGTCTGGGGCTGCTAACACAGTCCCCATATCATACAAATTGGCAAAGGTGGCAGTGAAAGCAAAATTACGCAAAAGGGTATGGTTTTGCAAAACAGCAGAAGAAGCACTGACACCAATAAAACAAGTGTCCATGAGCTGTCCCACGGCCATGCTGTGGGGCAGACAAAAGGCAGACGTGTTGATGGCAGTCTGTGCCAATGTTACCCATACGTTGGAGCGGTCACTGATACGTGGGCCCCACTCCAAGGCCAGTGTTACAGCAGTCCAGAGGTACCAGCGCCACAGCCAGGCCATGGTTACAAGTTCCGTAGCGTCAGCCGTTCGTTGAGCTGAGTGAGTGCTGTGATTGTAGCAGCAGCGTCCGCGTGCTTGCAGGGATGTACAAACAGCAGGCCCGTATAGGTGTCCATGGCGGTCAGCGCATAGAGCCATGAGCGCGATGGAGGTAGCGGTCCGATGTAATCGATTTGCCACTCACTACAGGGCAGGTGCCCGCGGCGTACACTTCCTGTGGCAAGCGCTAGCGCCACCGGGGCCAATTTGGTGCAGATGGTGCATTTCAGTTGGGCTGCCCGATACGCCACCAGGGGGAGGTTCTCACCCTTGGTTAAGCCATATTGGCGGGCTGCGTGAGCACCTCGGTGCCCTGACTCCACATGGAGGGCCATGGCGCGCTCTGTGATTGTGTGTCCTGCCATCTGATCCACGGCTGCATTGAATTGCACCTCCAAAGTCGTCTGTTTGGTGTGGGCATCAACGTGCCGCACCGCCAGGGGCTGCTGCCGAGCGAAAGCTAAGAGTTGCTGCCATAAGTCGGTGCCCCAGAGGGGGCGGTCCACTATTTTCCACTCCTTGGCTTCCCACGTTGTTACCCAGGTGCGCAGACCCTTGTAGACTACCCAGCTGTCAGTATAGATAAAGGTCTCCGCTTGTCCAGTTTCCACTGCCAGTGTCGCTGCCCGCAATTCCGCCCATTGGCTCGAGTTACCTGTTCCCCAGGCAAAGGCAATTTCATCCCTGTAGGGGGCGTATGCAACTGCTCGCCACTGTCTCTGTCCTGTTGCGGTGTATGTAGCAGATCCCTCGGTTACCCAGATGCTTCCTCTCCTCTCCTCAGACACGGTATCCAACGGAGGTGCCTCCGCCACCGGCGACGGGGCCACTGGTGGGTCGACGGCGGGTAGCTCATCCGCTAGCTGGGGGTCATGCTGAAAGGTAATGGCTCCCAGCAGCAGGGCATGTGGAACAGTGAGTGTGGGGGCTCCCAAGCGCATGCGCTGCTGTAAGTAGTGTTTCCACTTAAAGTGGGTAGCTGCTTGGGCTACGCCCGTATGCGCACACTCAGAGGTATCCGTGACCCACCCCATTAAGGGGATCGGGGTCCGCACGTTAACAGGGGTGACACCCGTGACCCGCTCAGTGTCCTGCAAAGCCCACACAACTGCTAGGATCTGTTTTTCCAGGGGGGTGTACCCACCTTCTGCTCCGCGGAGGGTTCGTGACCAGAAACCGATAGGTTCTTTTCGCTGGGTTCCTACCTGCTGCCACAGACCCCAGGACGCCGCATCGCCGATGGTTGTTACCTCCAGTTCAAACGGTTGGCCCTGCAGCGGTGCGGTGAGGCGGGCGTGTGCTACTACCGCCTCTTTGCAAAGATCAAAGGCGCGTTGTTGCTTTTCTGTCCAGTGCCACTGGGTGGCTTTGCGCACAAGCTCCTGTAAGGGACGCATAAGAAAAGCAAGGTGCGGAATAAAAGCACGCCAGAAACTGAGAAGGCCCAGAAAGGTTTGCAGCTGCTGTTTAGACGAGGGTGTGGGGAATGCCTGGATGGTATGCCGCACTTTCGGTGGAATGCATTTGTCTGTACCCATCCACAGCACGCCCAAATAAACCACACTGGTGGCTGGCCCCTGCACTTTCTTGGGGTTAATAGCCCACCCCCGTTCTTGCAAACCTGTTACAACGGTGTCTAAGGCAGCTTGAACAGTCGGTTCATCTGGTCCCGAG
Organism: Carettochelys insculpta; assembly: GCF_033958435.1. Classification (NCBI taxonomy): domain Eukaryota; kingdom Metazoa; phylum Chordata; order Testudines; family Carettochelyidae; genus Carettochelys; species Carettochelys insculpta. Next base: position 8,983,192 of record NC_134137.1, read on the forward strand.
ATCATCACATCATCGATGTAGTGATAGTAGGCCGTCTGGTCAGGGACGTCCAGACGCTCCAGATCGGCCTGCACTAGCTGATGGCAGATCGTCGGGGAGTGCTTAAAGCCCTGGGGTAACACGGTAAACGTGTACTGCTTTGTTAGCCACGTGAAGGCAAACTGCTCCTGACTCTCGGGATGAATGTCAACAGAGAAAAACGCATTAGCCAGGTCTATGACGGCATGCCACGGCAGGGCTGCCAGGGTGATGCGCTCCAGAATGGTAACCATGTCCGGAACTACGGCCATTAGCTCTGGGGTTACCTTATTGAGTTCTCGATAGTCCACTGTCATGCGCCATGAGCCATCCGGCTTCTTCACTGGCCAGATGGGGCTGTTAAAGGCGCTCAGCGTGGGGCGAATAATCTCCGCCTGTAACAATGCAGCTATAGTGTCACTGATCTCCTGCTCTCCACCGGGAATGCGGTACTGCTTGACTGACACCGGGGTCTGGGGGACCGGCAGGCGTACAGGCTCCCATTTGGGATGTCCCCGAAGTAGGGGCTCCACAGTTCTGATCGCCCGGATGTATCGGGGGTGCCCAAAGGCAAACAGCCCATACTGTGTGTCCACACACCGGCCACGCAAAACATCCATGCCAATGATGTATTCACCTAACGGCGCAGCCAGCACAGTCGCCCGAAAGGGAGGGGCTTTCCCCAGCGTGAGGGTGACCTCCACTGAATAAGCGGTGGTCTCCGCTCCTCTGAGGCCCTGCACAACCACCACGTGACCCGCAGTCTGGGTAGAATGCAGAATGGTCACTTCAGCTCCAGTGTCTAACAGAGCAAGCACATGCTGCTCCCCTCCCCGGGGCCACTTGATGGTTAACGGGACGAATGGGCGCCGGTCCCCTGCTGCCTGTTGCACAGCCACAGCCCGTACCACAGGGGACCCGCCTCCCCGTCACTTCCTAGGGGGAAGGGTCCAGTCGACCGGGGCACTGGGCTCGGTCCTCCCCCCAGCTCCTGTACCTTTCTGTGGTGCCTGAGTCTCGCCCACCCTCTTGGAGGCACCCACATCCTCGCTCCGCTGGGTAGGCGGCAGTTGTAACCAACGCTTGTACAAGTCTGGTGTTGGCACACCATTGATCTCCTCACGGGGCACTCCTGCCTTCAGTAAATCCGTCCACATAGTTCTCCGAGTCACCTTAACGTGCCCTTTTTCCTGTCCAGAGGCTCCTGCCCGACCACCTTTTCCTTTTGTGGCACGGACCGCTTTCGCGCCGCCTATGACAGCCTCCAACTGCATCAATGTTCCCACCAAGTCACCGACAGTCCCGCCCGCTGCCATGACCACGGCCATAAGGGAGGCCTTCAGCTCGAGAGGGGCAAGGCGTAACAGAGTGGCCTTGATGGATTTCTGGACAGTTATATCGTCCGGTCCCAGGTCGAGGGCCACAGCCCACGCCATGCCCAGCTGCCTCAGTGCACTCACCCCTTCCGGGATCGTACGCCAGGGCCTCACCTGTGCTTCCAGCTCCCCCGGGGAGGGGTAGACGTCACCCACCGCCGCAGCCAGCCAGCGGTACAGGGACTGCGCTTCAACAGCATTCCCCTGTCCATCAGTCAGACCTTGCATAGTCTGCACTCCCTGCCTGACTTGTGAATCCTGGGACAACACACCCATCTGGTGGAGCTCGTCAGGCAACAGCAACACAGAATTGCCCGCGTTGTCCCACACACGCACCAGCCAAGCCAAAAGGCCTTCCCCCGGCTTCTGCTTAAAACTCTTCACCAACTCCTGCAACTCACTTGTCTTAAACGTTCGCCAGACGTCGGAGCGCAGGTGCCCCCCTTCCGACCTCCTCTCCCGAACGGGATGTGCCTGCCTCTGGTCGGTAGGCACAGCCTCCCCGATCACCACCTCCTCCTCCTCCTCAGACGAGGAAGAGCTCCAAATGTTACCATCCCAGGTCTCAGGGTCCCAAGAGGCTAGCGCTAGGACCGCACGCACTTGGGCCTTCGACACCGGTGCTTTCCCTACTTTCGTGTGCCGCCGATTCGCAACTCTCGCTGCCAACACCTCACAACGATGGGTTAACTCTTGCGTCCTTTCGGACTGCGAGGTAACCATCTCCTGCGCAATTGCCCGCGCACCCGCCAAAGCGCAACACTCCTGCTCCTTCCCCACCAGCGCCTTCTGCAGGCGGAGAAGCTCATCACCGAGGGCCCGGAGGGCGGTCAGGAAAAGCCATGCTACCTCTCCCGCCACCTTTTTTTCCGGCCCCGGCCGGCGGCTCAACCGCAGCCGACGCAACGCCCCTTCTACCTGTACCGGCGTCACGCCTGCCGCCTCCTGCAACTCCGGCCAGTCTGCCGGGGCTGCCCAACTGGCCACCATCTGCGCTACCGGCCCCCATTGCTCCGTCGAGGGCCATCCTGGTATGCGCTGCAGGGACAGCGCTGGCTGCCCTGCCTCCCCTGCTTTCGACCAAAAGGGCATCGTACCTGGAGAACCCTGCTCGCTGCGCCAATTGTAGCCAACCAGGCTCGGGTTCCCCAGAGACGAGGCTGCACCCAGAAGGCGAGTGCTATATTTGGTTTATTGAAAGCGCGTTACACCCGCGACGGGAGCCCCGGAGACGCCGCAGTCACCAGTGGGGAAAAGCCCAACGCGTCGGAGCTTCGCTCGGGGAGAGGCTCTGTAACAGGCCTCCTAACACTAACTGATAAAGCTGAGCTCATTAACATAAGATTGCCTAAAATTGCCTATGCATTTCTTATCACTAGCTCTTGTGGCCTCCTGCCAATATACAGCCTTGGAGTTTTGGCAAGCACAACATAGTTCGCAGGTGTGAGTTGTTTTGCAACTTTCATCTTGCACAAACCAGTTCCGGTATCTTTTGTTTGTTGGCAGCATGCTTCTGTATAGGATTCTTCTGAGAGTTCACAGAGGGGTCGGACTGCTCTCATGAGACCGTTACAAAGTCTTCTCGCACCCTACAATTTCAGACAAGCACACTTCAACTCCCTGAGAGAACTCATGGGCGGGATCCCCCACGAAAGCTAATAGGAAGGGGAAAGGAATTAAGGAAAGCTGGCAATATTTTAAAAAAGTCTTATTGAAGCCTCAGGAACAAACCATCCCAAAGCTCAGTAAGAAAAGCAAACATGGTACTCAAACAACTTGGCTTAGAAGGGAAATCCTTGGTGAGCTTAAACTAAAAAAGGATGTGTATAAGAAGTGGAATTTTGGATAGATGACTAAGGAGGAGTATACATTAAATATATGTCTGGAGAATGCTGGGGGTAATCAGGAAGGTGAAAGCACAATTGGAATTGCAGCTAGCAGGGAATGTGAAGGGCAACAAGAAGGGTTTCTAGAGGCATATTAACAATAGGAGGGTTATCAGGGAGGGTGTGGACCATTACTCAATGAGTGAGGTAACCTGGTGACAGATGATGAGGGAGAGGCTGAAGTACTCAATTTTTTTTGTTTTTTTATTTTTTGTTTTTGTTTTTGTTTTTTGCCTCAGTCTTCATGGGCAGTGTTAGGTCCCCAACTAAGGCACTAGGCAATGAAGTATGGGAAGGTGGGCAGTCCCCCATGAGGAAAGAATGGGTTAAGAGTTATTTAGAAAAGCCGGATGAACAAAAATCCATGTGTCTGGATTTAATGCAGGGTACTGAGGGAATTGGCAAATGTCATTGCAGAGTCTTTGGCTGTTATTTTTGAAAACCCATGGAGATCGGAGAGGTCCCAGTTGATTGGAAAAAGGGAAAATGTAGTACCCATCTTTAAAAAGAGTGAACGACAGAGCAGCCAGCCTTATCTCAGTCCTCCAAAAAATCATGGAGGGGATCCTCAAGGAATCCATTTCAGAAAATTTAGAAGAGGGGAAATTGATCAAGAGTAGTCAATGTGGATTCACCAAGGGCAAGTCATGCCTGACCAGTCTGATTGGCTTCTATTATGAAGTAACTGTCTCTTTGGACATGGGGAAGTCAATGGATGTGATATATGTTGACTCTAGCAAAGCTTTTGATAAAGTCTCCCACAACATTCTTCCCATACATTTAAGAATTATAGTCCACTGAGGGTGGACTGGGACTGGCAGTTGGAATCTATTGGCTTCTAAAGAAGCTTGTTATCTAGAAGCCTCTGCTGATTGGCTGAGCCTCAGTAAGTGGAGGGACTTTGAGGCAGTTCAGGCCTTCATAAAGCAGTGTCCAGGCAGGTGAGCTTGTGAACAGGGAGATGGGAGAGGAAGTTCTCCAGGCAGGTAAAGGAGAAAGCAAAACAGGATTCTTAAGTAAGAGGCTGTCTGGGTGTGTTGTGTTTGGGGCTTCTGGCTGTGGCTGTGATGTATTTCTGCTCTGTGGTGTGTGGTTGTTTGTTTGTTTTTTCCCTGCCCCCCTCTCCCCCACAGAGGGTGGACTGGGACTGGCAGTTGGAATCTGTTGCCTTCTACATAAGCTTGTTATCTAGAAGCCTCTGCTCATTGGCTGAGCCTCAGTAAGGGGAAGGACTTTGAGGCAGTTCAGGGCTTTATAAAAGCATGTCCTAGCAAACAGGTGAGCTTGTGAACAGGGGACTGCAAACAGGGAGTTTAGAGTGGGAGTTTGGAAGGGAGTGGAAGGGTCCAGGGACCCTTGCCTTTCTTTTAAATCACTGTTCTAGGATGACCAACGAAGGGTCCTGTGGCACCTTATAGACTAACAGAAAAGTTTAGAGCATGAGCTTTCGTGAGTTAACTCACTTCTTCAGATGCTGGTCCTGGAAATCTGCAAGGCCAGGTATAAATAGGCCAGAGTAAGGCTGGGGATAATGAGGTTAGCTCAGTCAGGCAGGCTGAGTTGTATTGTCATCAGTAGATCTGGAGGTGTGAACTCCAAGAGAGGGGAAGCTGCTTTTGTATTTAGCCAGCCATTCACAGTCTTTGTTTAATCCTGAGCTGAGGGTGTTGAATTTGCAGATGAATTGTAGCTCAGCAATTTCTCTTTGGAGTCTGTTCTTGAAATTTCTTTGCTGCAGGATAGCTACTTTTAAATCTGCTACTGTGTGTCCTGGGAGATTGAAGTGCTCTCCTATGGGTTTTTGTATATTGCCATTTCTGATGTCTGATTTGTGTGCATTTATTCTTTTACGTAGGGACTGTCCAGTTTGTCCGATGTATATGGCAGAGGGGCATTGCTGGCACATGATGGCATAAATTACATTGGTAGATGTGCAGCTGAATGAGCCCACAATGGTGTGGCTGATCCGGTTAGGTCCTGTAATGATGTTGCTGGTGTGTATATGTGGGCAGAGCTGGCAACGAGGTTTGTTGCATGGATGGGTCCCTGAGATAGAGTGACTGTGGTGCGGTGTATAGTTGCTTGTTAGGATTTGTTTTAGGTTGGCAGGTTGTCTGTGAGCAATGATAGGTCTGCCTCCCAAGGCCTGTGAAAGTGGGGGATCATTGTCTAGGATGGGTTGTAGATCCCTGATGATGCGCTGTAGAGGTTTTAGCTGAGGACTGTAGGTGATGGCTAGTGGCGTTCTGTTGGTTTCTCTCTTGGGCTTGTCCTGTAGTAGGAGGCTTCGTGGCACACGTCTGGCTCTGTTGATTTGTTTTCTCACTTCCTCAGGTGGGTATTGCAGTCTCAGGAATGCTTGGTGCAGATCCTGTAGGTGTTTGTCTCTGTCGGAGGGATTGGAACAAATGCGGTTATATCTAAGTGCTTGGCTGTAAACGATGGATCGTGTGGTGTGTCTGGGATGGAAGCTGGAGGCATGGAGGTAGGAGTAGCGAACAGTGGGTTTACGGTACAGGGTGGTACTGATGTGTCCATTGTGTATAAGCACGGTAGTGTCAAGGAAGTGGATCTCCTGTGTAGATTGGTCCAGGCTGAGCTTGATGTTGGGTTGGAAGTTGTTGAAGTCCCGGTGGAATTCCTCCAGTCTCCTTCCCATGGGTCCAGATGATGAAGATGTCGTCAATGTAGCGTAAATAGAGCCGGGGTGTTAGTGGACGAGAGTTGAGGAAGCGTTGTTCTAGGTCAGCCATGAAAATATTGGCATATTGAGGGGCCATGCGGGTACCCATATCTGTGCTGCTGATTTGAAAGTATATATTGTCACTGAATCTGAAATAGTTGTGTGTGAGTATAAAGTTGCAGAGCTCAGCCGCCAGATGTGCTGTAGCATCATCAGGGATACTGTTCCAGATGGCATTTATTCCATCTTTGTGTGGGATGTTGGTATACAGAGCCTCTACATCCATGGTTGCTAGGATAGTGTTTTCTGGTAGGTCACCAACGTATTGCAGTCTTCTCAGGAAGTCAGTGGTGTCGCGGAGGTAGCTGGGGGTGTTGGTGACATAGGGTGTGAGGAGAGAGTCCACATAACCAGACAGTCCTTCAGTGAGAGTGCCAATACCAGAGATGATGGGGCGTCCAGGATTTCCAGGCTTGTGGATTTTGGGTAGTAAGTAGAATAACCCTGGACGGGGCTCTAGAGGTGTGTTGGAGTACATCTGTTCTTGTGCTTGTGTAGGGAGTGTCCTGAGCAGACGGTGTAGTTTTTTAGTGTATTCCTCGGTGGGGTCTGAGGAAAGTAGCCTGTAAAATCTGGTATTGCAGAGTTGTCTGGAAGCCTCCTTCTGGTAGTCAGACCTGTCCATGATGACAGTAGCTCCTCCTTTATCTGCCTCTTTGATTATAATGTCAGGGTTGCTTCTGAGGTTGTGGATGGCATGGCATTCCGCACGACTGAGGTTGTGAGGCAAACGATGTTGTTTCTCCACAATTTCTGTCTGTGCGCGTCGGCGGAAGCATTCTATGTATAGGTCCAGACTGTTGTTTCTGCCCTCGGGAGAAGTCCACGTGGAGTTACTCTTCTTGTGCTGCTGGGAGGTTGTCTGTGTAATGGTGTGTTGGTCAGTGTTGTGTTGAAAGTATTCTTTGAGTCTGAGACGGCGAAAGTAGGCTTCCAGATCACCGCAGAACTGTATCATGTTTGTGCGTGTGGTGGGGCAAAAAGAGAGTCCCCGAGAAAGGGCAGACTCTTCTGCTGAGCTGAGTGTGTAGCTGGACAGATTGATGATATTGCTGGCTGAGTTAGTGGTACCACTGCTGTGGCTCTGTGTGGCAGGCAGGAGTTTAGAAAGTTTGCAGTCCTTTTTCTTCTGTATAGTAGTGAAAGGTCTAGTGTAAATCTCTTGTCTTATTTTAGTAAAGTTCAGCAGCGTGGAAGTTTGTGTTGAAGGTTGGTTATTGATGAAAGACTCCAGATTGGAGAGCTCTTTTTTGATGTTCTCCTGTTTGTTGTACAGGACGCTGATCAGGTGGTTCCTCAGTTTCTTTGAGAGTGTGTGGCATAATCTCTCACTGTAGTCTGTGCAGTATGTAGATTGCAAAGGATTTTTCACCTTCAGTCCATTCGGTATGATGTCCATTCGTTTGCATTTGGAGAGAAAGATGATGTCTGTCTGAATTTGTGCAAGCTTCCTCATGAGATTGATAGATTTCCATTCCATACGGCTAAATGCAGTGCCTTGCATGTTGTCAAGTATCAGAGGGGTAGCTGTGTTAGTCTGGATCTGTAGAGCAACGAAGGGTCCTGTGGCACCTTATAGATTAACAGAAAAGTTTAGAGCATGAGCTTTCGTGAGTTAACTCACTTCTTCAGATGCTGGTCCTGGAAATCTGCAAGGCCAGGTATAAATAGGCCAGAGTAAGGCTAGGGATAACGAGGTTAGCTCAGTCAGGCAGGCTGAGTTGTATTGTCATCAGTAGATCTGGAGGTGTGAACTCCAAGAGAGGGGAAGCTGCTTTTGTATTTAGCCAGCCATTCACAGTCTTTGTTTAATCCTGAGCTGAGGGTATTGAATTTGCAGATGAATTGTAGCTCAGCAATTTCTCTTTGGAGTCTGTTCTTGAAATTTCTTTGCTGCAGGATAGCTACTTTTAAATCTGCTACTGTGTGTCCTGGGAGATAGAAGTGCTCTCCTATGGGTTTTTGTATATTGCCATTTCTGATGTCTGATTTGTGTGCATTACATTGGTAGATGTGCAGCTGAATGAGCCCACAATGGTGTGGCTGATCCGGTTAGGTCCTGTAATGATGTTGCTGGTGTGTATATGTGGGCAGAGCTGGCAGCGAGGTTTGTTGCATGGATGGGTCCCTGAGATAGAGTGACTGTGGTGCGGTGTATAGTTGCTTGTTAGGATTTGTTTTAGGTTGGCAGGTTGTCTGTGAGCAATGATAGGTCTGCCTCCCAAGGCCTGTGAAAGTGGGGGATCATTGTCTAGGATGGGTTGTAGATCCCTGATGATGCGCTGTAGAGGTTTTAGCTGAGGACTGTAGGTGATGGCTAGTGGCGTTCTGTTGGTTTCTCTCTTGGGCTTGTCCTGTAGTAGGAGGCTTCGTGGCACACGTCTGGCTCTGTTGATTTGTTTTCTCACTTCCTCAGGTGGGTATTGCAGTCTCAGGAATGCTTGGTGCAGATCCTGTAGGTGTTTGTCTCTGTCGGAGGGATTGGAACAAATGCGGTTATATCTAAGTGCTTGGCTGTAAACGATGGATCGTGTGGTGTGTCTGGGATGGAAGCTGGAGGCATGGAGGTAGGAGTAGCGGTCAGTGGGTTTACGGTACAGGGTGGTACTGATGTGTCCATTGTGTATAAGCACGATAGTGTCAAGGAAGTGGATCTCCTGTGTAGATTGGTCCAGGCTGAGCTTGATGTTGGGGTGGAAGTTGTTGAAGTCCCAGTGGTCATGGATGGCAGAACACGGACCAATGGTCTCAAGTCGCGGTCGGGAAGGTCAAGGTTGAACATTAGGAACAACTTTTTCACTAGGAGGGTGGTGAAGCATTGGAATGGTCTACCCAGGGAAGTAGTGGAGTCTCCATCCCTGCAGGTGTTTAAGTCTCACCTTAACAAAGCCCTGGTGGGGCTGATCTGATGGGTTTGGTCCTGCTTAGAGCAGGGGGCTGGACTCGATGGCTCTTTTTAGGTCTGTTCCAGCTCTATTGTTCTATGATTGGATATATGGACTGTAAGACGGATAGAAAGCTGACTTGGTGGACAGGCTCAACATGCTCAACAGGTAGTGGTCAATGGTCTTTGTCTGGTTGGTGGTCAGTTTATTCCAAGCTCATGGGAATAAGGGGACTTCAAAGTTGGCGGGGTCCTTTCGAAGAGGAGCCCCGTCTGGACGAGATGGGCGGCAGCGAACCGCGTCAATTTCGAAGTGCTGCTGCCACCCGCATGCTAATGAAGTGCTGAATATGCATTTTGAGTGCTTCGTTAGTAAACTTCGAAAAGGCCATTTGCGTGGCCATTTCGAAGTTTGGGGCTCGTGTAGACATAGCCAATGACAGCTGAGCGTGTGGATCAAGCTGGCTACACAGTGAAACCGCAGAGGATGCTCAGCCTACAATCAGTGTTTCATTAACTAGCAGACTTTTAGGCCTCAAGGGACCATTAGAATATCTAATCCGACCTCTGTGTTTCCCAACCCTCTGGTATATCACAGCAAGTAAGCTTTGATCCAAGCACACAACAGAAGGGTATCTAGATTTCATTAGAAGACATCAGGAAATGGAGAACCTGTCATTTGGTGTGGTAGTTTGTCCCAATGGTGAATCATTTTCACAGTGAACCATTTGTGCTTTATTTCCACTATGATTTTTTTTTTTTCTGTTTTCATGTTCCAGCTACTGGGCTTGTTCTACCTCTCTCTGCAACATCAAACAGCCTTTTAACGCCTGGCATGTTCTCTCCAGGAAGGCACTTAGACATTTTCATGATGTCACCTCAAAGTCGTCTTTTGTACAATCTAAACATTTAAATACTTCTGTGTGTGTGTGTGTTTTCTTTAGCCCTCAAAATATTGGACTCTTTCCAACATGTTTTTTAAAATGTGGTGCTTAAAAAGGCTGCAGTATCCAATCTCAGTCCTAATGATGCTGTGTAACCTCCCTGACCTTCTCATTCCTCTGCTCATGTGTCTAAGGATGGCGAGCACTGAATAGGGATGGTTTGTTTCATGTCAGTCAGTCACTCCCATTCCTCTGTGTGTGTGTGTGTGTGTGTGTGTGTGTGTGTGTGTGAGAGACCTCTCCCTGTGCAAACCCTACAGAGAAGAAGGTAAATACCCTAGATATTCATTATTTCTTTTTAACAAGGGTTTAGCCTGCTAGGTGTTAATTTGAATGTTTGAAATGCATAGTTCTGATTAACTGGCAATGAATTCATTTCAGTACAAGTGATCTTACCAGGTATCTTGTATTCAGCATAGGCAAATATTGTCACCCTAACAAAAATGAAACAGAAAATCACTCCCTACTGCACACATAAAGACAGAACTCTAAATAATAAGAGGTCAAATTTTCTCACAGCCACCAGAAGTACATCATCTCTGGGGAGTCAGGAGTAGCAGAGTTGCTGAGAGAGTAGAGGAAATTGCTGGAAGGTGCACAGTGTGAACTTGTGGATCTAGTCACCTTCTAGATACTGTAGCGAAGGGTCCTGTGGCACCTTATAGGCTAACAGAAAAGTTTTGTTAGTCTATAAGGTGCCACAGGACCCTTCGTTGCTGTTACAGATCCAGACCAACACGGCTACCCCTCTGATCCTTCTAGATGCTGCGTGCTCAGCTTGTCCAGTTTACAGTGAAAGGACACCTGAATGAGAGACGCCATCTCAGCGGAGAAGCACGTGGTGACTGCGGTGTGGAAGATGGTGATACTCATGATGGGGGAGAACCTGTTCTGCGTGGAAAAGTTGACTGTCGGGGTTGCATTAATACAGGTGTGCAGGGCCCATATTCACATCTTACTGCAAAAGACCGTGACACTTGGCAATGTTCGTGACATGGCTGATGGTTCTGCAAGAATAGCTTTCCTTCCTGGAGAATGAGATATAGGTGGTACATGTATTCCAATATTGCCACCAGACCACCTTGTGTCCAAGTCCATTAGACAGAAGGCGGACTTCTCCCTGGAGCTACAGGTGCTTGGGCATCACTGTGGACATTTTCACAGATGTTCCCAGAGACTGATCTGGAATGGTGCATGACACACCCAGGTTCAGGAACACTGACCTGTGGAGGAGGCAGCAAGCAGGCACTTTCTTTCCAGACCAGACGATGACTATAGGTCAGTGGTTTTCAGCTGGTGTTCCATGGCATGCTGGTGTGCCATGAAATTTCATCAGTTTCTCCTCACTGTTGCTATTTGCAGAAGATCTTCTGCTGTAAGGAGATACCTTCCTTTTGCCTCCATGAAACAACTGAGTAACTTCAAGCAGTTACTTAATTACCCACCATCCCTAGCATGGTGCACATTCATTCTCCTACTTTTTTCCCACATATTAAAGATAGCGTGTTCTGTGGTGGATTTGAAACATTAATGAATTTGCTCCTTATTAATCTTGTTGTACACACTGCTGTGTTGCAAATCTTTGTCATAACAATGTAACCACAGTAAATATAAGTAAATGTGGCATTTAGGAGCAGTTGATTTCATTGAAAAAAAGTGGGCGTGCTGTGGAACTGTTTGTCTCTTGGAAGTGTGTGGTGTTATTGAAAAGGTTGGGTACTACTGTTGGGGGGGAAGTTCAGATTCTCCAGAGTCCCTGTTATGGGGTCATTTTAATTTTATTTTTTCCAAAATATCCCAAGGTTCACTACTGTTACTCAGAGCTCCACCCCCACTGAGATTCCTGGGGTCAGCAATGTGTCATTCCCTGCTCCTCCGTTTCCTCTCAGACCAAATTCCCTGCCCCATCTCTTTTCATTAGGCCACATGCTTCTCCACTTTCCATGAAGCTCCCCGACTTGGCAGGCCAGAACTGGGCCACAGTAACAATGGTCCTGGAGACGAGGCTACTGTGGGAGCCTGTGGTGGGCCCTCAAGATATGCCCCTCTTCTGAGGACTTTCCCGCTGTCCTCACATCCTTGTGGCCTGGTCCATATCCCCTCAGTCAGGCCTCATCAGCCTAGTCATGGCTCCCCTTTCCTCAGTGTCACAGGGGTGGGAGTAGGGGAGCCCAGGCCCTCCCTCTCAACTGAGCTCTGGCCCAGAGCACTGTCAGTATTGTGGCCTTTGTTCTCCAACCATCAGCTCAGCAGGGATCCCACACTTCAGCATGCTGAGCTATCAGATAACCTCCCAGCTCCTTGCCCTGGGCTCCTGCCTACTCCATTCCAGACACTACATGCCAGCCTGGCTCTGGTTGCATCTCCTTGAGCTGCTGCTGGTGTTGCTCAAGCTGATGCTGCTTGGTCAGGATGGTACCTCCTATGGCAGGTGTTTCTCTCAAGCTGCAGAAGGAGCTCCTTCTCCGCAGCTGACCAGACCCAAGAGACTGGCCTTTCTGGCCTTTATACTGGGGCTGCAGTTGAAGCATGGCCAGCAGGGCTGAAGGAGAAGTGCCTTTTCCACCCAGCAAGCCTGGGCCCCACCCACTGGCTAGTGTGGTGTTGGTCTACCCCATCACAGAGCCCCAGGTTATCTACTATCTCTGGGGTGCATGTTTTGGGGCTGGCACACATGCTGAGGGCTTCTCTTGGGCCTCAAATCCCTCACCCAGAGCAGATGGAGTGTTCGGGCCTTTGTAAAGTGGCTCAAGCTTCCTGGGAAGCTACTATCAGGATCTAGCTCTAGATTCTAACTAGGAGTGGGACTGGAGCCTCAGGTAATGAGGAGCTGTATTTGATGGAGTCCTAGAAAAAGAGATGGGGTTGAAGGAGGGATCTAAGGAGAAAAGGAGGATAAGAGTTCTGGGCCTCCTGGATGAAGAAAAAGGGATGGGTCAGGATCACACAAGGAATGGGGCTTCTGCATGTCATCAGCTTTTACCTTCCAAAATTGTAGTCACCCAACACTGATGGGGTGTGGCTGTGATAGGAGCTAGATGTGCCTCTCTGGTGCAGCTGGGGAGAGTCTCCAGCACTTCCTAATCCACTAAGCCAGCACAAACAGAGTGGGAAAGAAGGAAATGTGAAACTGATTCCCTGCCAGGACTCCTGTGTATCACACCCTCAACAGTACACAGAGATCTGCCTGTCTTTGGAGGAGAAAGGACTCAACAGGCATTCTGTGTTCAGAGCTACCAATGCTAGCTGGGGCGGGGGGTGAGACTGAATGGCTTCTCCTGTGACCTCTAACATGGCTCAACTCACAATCATCTACTGATGGTGTTGGGAAAGGTTGGATGGTTGTGCTCCTTGAACGGACCCTCTCCGCAGTTGGTGCAATGCTCAGGGTTGAGGCAGTGCCAAGATCACTCAAAAGGCCAGGAGAGGGACTGCAAAACAGTTCTGCAGGTTTTTTTTCCCCCATGGCCCATGAATGTTTAGCCAGAGACAGAACAGTCACCAGCCACATGAACTGGGAAACAACTTTCATATCACTTGTCTTTATTGACCGCATCAGCATCAACTCTGAAATTGGGTCACCAAAGGATACATTGCTCTATGGGCTAACATTTCTTCAGCACTCTTGCTTTCCATGAGCATAGACACTTGGTAAAATATACTTCCTGCCTTAGTTGTGCTCCCCCACATTCCTGTACTCTCTCACCAGTGTTCAAGGGACAGCCCTTCCCCCATTGCTCCATACCATGGCTCTCATCTAAGCTGCTGTCTGCACAGTGGTAAAATGAAGGTTATGTCATCCCAGAAGTAAGAGACAAGCATGGATTTGGTGACCCATATTTTTCATCAGCCATGTGACTACTGCTTGAGATGGGTGAAGAACTGTCCCTTTATTTGATGAACACTCTGAAGATACTTGCACGAAGGTTTTTGATTTTCAGGCTATATATGATTGGGTTCATCAGTGGTGGAAAGAGCAGAGAAACATATCCCATGAGAATTGCAAGCAGGTGAGAAGGGCTTACCCCGTATCTGTGTATCACAGCCAGGCCAATCTCTGCTGTGTAGAAGAGCAGGACGGCACAGATGTGGGAGACACAGGTGTTCAGGGCCCTGAGACACTCCTTGCGGGATGCCACACTCAGCGCTGTTTTCAGAATCATCACATAAGATAAAAGGATAAATAGTGAGTCGAAACCCATTGTTACAAGTGTGGTAAACATGCCATAGATGTTGTTGACTGTAGTGTCAGAACAAGCCAAATGCATGACTGCCTGGTGGAGACAGTAGGAATGGGAAAGGACATTGTCTCGACAGTATTGGAACCTTTTCAGAAGAAAGGGGAATGGGATCATTAAGACCACCCCTCTCACCACACATACCAGTCCCATCATGGCTATTCTTGGCAGAGTTAAGATGGAAGCATATCTCAGTGGATTACAGATTGCGATGAAGCGGTCGAAGGCCATCAACAAGAGGATGGAGGATTCAATGCATTGAAGTGTGTGGATGAAGAACAGCTGGGCAAAACAGGCATGCAGGTTGATCTCCCTAGAGTTAAACATGTATATTCCCAGGATTGTTGGTATTGTGGTTATAGATAAGACAAGGTCTGTGATGGCCAACAGGGAAAGGAAAATGTACATGGGCTCATGGAGGCTTGGATCTGTTTTTACAATGAACAGAATGACTGAATTTCCTACGATCATAATAGCGTACATAAAGCAGAAGGCAATAGAGATCCAGAGATGAGTGTTCTCCTGCCCAGATATCCCGGTAAGAATGAACACTGTATGTGATAATTTGGTTTCATTGACAGCTGACATTATGTACTGGGCAGGTTAGAGAAGTTATGAGCTTTCCTTCCTGAAAAGAAAAAGAACAGAAGATTAGAAGATATTTAGCGAGATATCAATGTGCCCTTACTAATAGCTTATGGTGATGCCCTCTGTCACCAAGAATCTTCCCAAGAGAAGCTGAAAGTGCTTTGCCTGCCCACGACATGCTGCAACTATGCAGTTCAATCATCCTACATGCTTCTCTTCTTCCTTACAGGATCTCCACCGTCTCATCATGCTTAGCTCTGTAGCTCTTTGACAAAATAAAAGCTAACACAGTTACTTCACCTGCCATAGTTGAAGTTGGTGTCATAAATGGGTGAATTGTCCAAATACTGGAATTTTACCCATAACCACTGAAGTGTGGAAGTTACTTCAGCCTTGCTTATGTGAGAGGAGATGGGTATGAATTACATACAACCACCATTACATTTTCCTTCCCTCTACCTTTGCTGAAACATGGATCAGCAGCACTTTTCCCTCAGGCATTTTTGAAAAGTCTCCAGCAGGTATTGTAGAAGGACTGAGTGCAAAACTCCGAATGTATATTTTAGAAAGAGCTTTTAGACTGTTGCCAGGATCCATTATCATACAATTTTTGACTGAACAGAGTTAACACTGCAAACCCATTGCAATTTTCTTTCAAGAACTTTGGAAATACTTATGAAACCAAAATCCTTCAGGCTGTAAAGTTTCCACAGCTCCTTCCTGAAGAGGTTACAAAAATTCTGCCACAGGGTTTTGATATTCATGCATGCCATGAAAAGTTACTTTGTAATATTTTTATGAAAAATATTTTGGCACAAACTTTACCCATGCATACTTTAGTACAAGTTGAACCTCTCTAGTATGGCACCCTCAGGAACTTACCAGTGCTGAACAAGACAATTCTGAACCTCGGGAGGCCAATATTGTCTAGCAGCATTACGAACACAATCACTGCTCACTTGGCTCTGAGAAGACATATAGGGTATATTACAGCCCAAGAATAGCACAGAACACTGAGAGCCAGGACTGGTGGCTGGAAACAAACTTCATGAAACCACAACAAAACTTGGCCAAAGCCATCATAAATGGTCATCCAGCTAACTAAACTTATGCCAGGTTATGAATGTTGCTGGACGAGAGAGTGAAGGATTAGAGAAGTTCAGCCTGTACACACTTGACCCATTTCTTTATCCTCTGACCTTTTTAAGGGCAATTTAAGAGGTTATAGAGGGGTTTAAAACATAGCATCTGTCATCTGGGTTTCTTTCAGCCGTAAAATGTTTAATGCACTTAGTCCTCATTCATTCACCTGCCAGCAACTGAGAGCCTAGCAGCTTTTCTGTCCTCTTGCTAACAGCTGACTGGTTCTCCTCAAGTTCTGTTTGGTGAATACACAGCCTGCATCTGTTGTGGTAACAGGCATTGGGGTCTTTATATGAAACACTCATTCCCTGAGCTCTCACTGTCTAGTGAAAAGTAACCCCAACACCTAGTATTCAGGCACAGTGAAGGTTTGTGGGAGTGAATAGCAAAGCCAAGTGCACGAGTATTCATGGAATTGAAACATCTTTTCACCTGACTGTGGTGTGCTGGTCTCTTTCCCTCTTTCTCTCTCTCTGACTGTGTAAGTGTCTTATTCCTAACAGAATATCGCACCCAAGAATACCATAGAGACAGACTTGGAGCTGAGCTGCCATAAATAATATATATGTTAATCCCAGTTCTTGTCATGTTTTCTCTAGAGCTATAATGGGTTAACTACTGGGATGTTTCTGTTGTGGCTGTGTTAGGTAAAACCCATCTGGGTCTTCTAAGTTTAACTACCAGCTGCTGGGAAAGAAGCATAGTGGGAAGTCAAAGCTGAAGAAGACCCATCACCCAGTCAGCACTTCAGGGAAATTTAGTGATGACAACAGACTTACTAGCTAGAAGCACGTATTTCCTGGCTCCAGTTATTTTACATAGCTTGTGCGTCCAGCAATGGATGTCTGTGCAGAGGTGGGGCAGCTGCTGTCTCTGATGTTTGTTGTACTGTATTTCTGGACCCAACCTGAGGTTGGTAGAATCAGGGGATCCCACCTGATGAGAGGGCAGAAACATGGCTTTCACAAACCATGGAGGAGCAGGGATAAGTGTATCCTTGTAACTCTGAGGGGTACCTACAGGTCAGAAAAGCTGGAGCCTTCAGCCAGGCAGGAAAGAGAAAAGGGCCATAATGGACTTGTCACCATAGAGCAATGCAGCTCTGAATTCCTGCTCTCAGAATAAGCCAGAGAGTAAAACCTTTCAAAAGACATTTGCTGGTTAAATTTACTGGAGCAAATAAACCAGAGGTGATTTAGGAAGAAATTACTGATATTTCCTGGGATTCTCTTTTGCTTAGCACCCCTCAGAATCAGGCCCACCACACAGGGCACCTCTAGAAATGGGACTGACTGAGAATATGACATGACTCCCCTCTTTTTTAATACTCCAAGCTCTCTTTCAATGTCACATGACTGTGTAGCTTCAACAGTCCACAGCGGAATATCAGCCGAGGTCGGGGGGCGGGGGGGCGGTTCCTTAGCTCCCTCGCACTGCCTGCCCTCCAGCCGTTCGACTGAGTCACCCCAACAGCCCAGCTCAGTCCTCTGCCTCTGCACAGGACTTCCTGGAAATGCAATCCACTGGCAGCCTTTGCCATTCACTTCCCCTTGTAAAGATACTGAATCCTGCCAACGTACCAAATTCCTGCAAGAAGGGGGAGCTGCTGACACCAGGCGTCTTCACCCTAAAGCACAAGGAGTCGTTGGAGAGGTGCCTCAGGCAGCAGGCAGTGTGTGTTCGAATAAAGAGGCAACTGCCTTTATGAAGCATCCTGGCACGTTCCCTTCGGGTTCACTTGGCCTTCAGGGATCCTCAGCTGTTTACCTTTATGTGCACCAGGTTCACCAAGTCACAGCCAAAGGCCAACAGCACGAGGTCAAGTCACAGGGGATGGGGTGGTGCTACACAACTCTTCTGCAGCGCCAGCTCTACTGCAGGCTCTGTTCCTGGAATCCAGGCTTGTCAGCACTATTCGTATGGTTCAGATTAGTCACTTGTCCCCCTGGGCACAGTTGAATGGTCTGTGATGCAGATGACAATTGCTCACTGGGGAAAGAGACTTCTGAAAAATGGCCATTTGTTTTGAGGGCAATGGAGTGCAGGAAGATGACACCACACTCCCACACCCACTTGCAGGGAATTTTTTCCCCTAATGCAGCAGCAAAAAAAAACTGCAATGGGACTCAGGGAACTGTGTGATAGGTTTCCACAATGCACCACTGTGGGCAGGTGTGGACACTCAACTTTATAAAATTGAGTATAACAAATTCAAATTCGATAAATTCAAATTTATTTCATAGAGTAGACATACTCACAAAAAACATTTGACCTAAAGGGGTTATGCCTTTCATGAGGCACAAACTTGCACTGACTTTGTTGTCCATGGGCAACCACCTGTGAGGACACTTCTTCTGGATTGAGTGGCTTGCTTCAGTTTAGTTTCATCCTGCTCCCAATTGACTTAGGCTAAAACAAAACAAAAGCTTCCACACAGCCTCTTGCTGCTGCTGCTGCTGTTGCTGATAATAATAATAATTATTATTATTATTATTATTATTATTATTATTTAACCTGATTTCTCCATGGCAGTCCCCTTTGCAGCATTAAAACCCAGATGCAGATTTCAGAAGATTCTGTACATTGAGTTATTACTATACTCCTTTCAGGACAGGAGCTTCCATCTCTTCTCACTAAGAAATTAAAAAGGGGACTCAGGAAAAAGGAGCCCCTACATTCTGCTGATTACGCATTACCACACTACAGTTAAATCACCGCTCCACTAATTGACCAATTACTAATGGATTTAATGAAAAAAAGATGATCCAGTCGTTACTCAAGATGATCAAGTTGTTCCACAAAGACATGAGAGGAACCATCCAATATGACAGCACATTATTGGATGCTTTCAGAATCAGGAGCGGCATCAAACAAGGATGAGTGCTTGCTCCGACATTGTTCGGGATCTTTTTTGCACTCCTCCTGAAGCATGCCTTTGGATCTTCAACAGAAAGCATCTTGCTGCACACAAGATCTGATGGGAAACTCTTTAATCTTGCAAGGCTGAAAGCTAAGTCTAAGGTGCGGGAAGTCCTCATCAGAGACATGCTGTTCGCAGACGATGCTGCTGTAGTGTCTCACACAGAAGACAAGCTTCAAAAACTGCTGGATCAGTTCTCCAAAGTGTGCAAGAACTTTGAGCTTACCATCAGCCTAAAGAAGATGAACGTACTTGGTCAGGATGTTGCTGAATCCCCATCAATCAGCATTCACAACTATATTTTAGAGGTCGTCCACGAGTTCATTTACCTCGGGTCCACCATCACTGACACCCTGTCATTGGAGACTGAGCTAAATAGGAGGATCGGAAAAGCGGCCACAACTCTGTCCAGACTCAGCAAGAGAGTGTGGAATAATAACAAGCTGTACACTCACACCAAAACGCAAGTCTACAGAGCCTGCATCCTCAGCACCCTCCTTTATGGCAGCAAGACTTGGAACCCGTATGCCCGCCAGGAAAAGAGTCTGAACGTCTTCCACTTGTGCTGCCTCAGGTGCATCCTTGGAATATCATGGAAGGACAGAGTGACCAACACCACTGTCCTCGAGCAAGCTGGAATCCGAACCATGCACACCCTCCTCAGGCAGCGTTGGCTCCACTGGCTTGGCCACGTCCACAGGATGAATGATGGAAGGATTCCAAAAGACATCCTGTATGGTGAGCTAGCCTCTGGCAAAAGACCTCCCGGATGCCCCCAGTTGCGCTACAAAGATGTCTGCGAGAGACCTCAGAGAGGTAGCCATTGAGCTGGACAACTGTGAAGAATTAGCAGACGACCGCAGCAGATGGAGGCAGGGGTTACACAAGGGCCTTCAGAAGGGCGAGATGAGGATCAGACAGCTAGCAGAGGAGAAGCGAGCGCACAGAAAGCACACTAAGGACTTGCCAGACACCCACCACATCTGCAAGAGATGCAGCAAGGACTGTCACTCTCGTGTGGGTCTTCATAGTCGCAGTAGACCCTGTAAATGAAGTCGTCAATTGCAACTATAAAGGGCGCAATCCATAGTCTATGTAGACTGAAGGATGCCTACAACTACTACTAATGAAAAAAAACAAAAAACCAAACAAACAGACAAACTAAAAACCACCACAACCAAATGCAGTCAAATGGACTACTCAGTGCAAGAGAACTTCTATCCTGGTACTATGGGCCCCAGATTATAACAAGCCTTTCATCATGACCACAGATGCATCTGAACATGGTGTGTGCGCAGTTCTAATTCAGAAAGGACCAAATGAACAATTTCACCCTATTATGTTTTTCAGCCAAATACTCTCTGAAGCCGCGTCTACAAGTGCAGGCTACTTCGAAGTAGCAGCGCCAACTTCGAAATAGTGCCCATCACGGCTACACGTGTTGGGCGCTATTTCGAAGTTAACATTGACGTTAGGTGGCGAGACGTCGAGGTCGCTAACTCCATGAGGTGAAGGGAATAGTGCCCTACTTCGACATTCAACTTCGAAGTAGGGAACGTGTAGTCGTTGCGTGTCCCACAACATCGAAATTGCGGGGTCCTCCATGGCGGCCATCAGCTGAAGGGTTGAGAGACGCTCTCTCCAGCTCCTGAGCTCAATGGTGGCCACGTGGAGCGGCCCCTTACAGGTCCCCGCCCCCTCCCTTCCTGTGCAGGAACCTGAGAGAACATGCAGGCGGCAGCCCAGACACGCGGCCAGCCTGCACTTCCCTCAGCCACCACAGACACCCCCCCCCAGCTGCAATGGCCACACGCCAGCCCCCTAAGCGCCTCCAGGCCCCCGCCCCCAAGGGGAGCCAGGGTTCCCAGCCCAGCAGCCAGGCGCGGAAGAGGCAGCGGGGCCCTTCCTGGATGGAGGCCGAGCTTAGGGACCTGCTGGGGCTCTGGAGCGAGGAGGAGGTGCTCCAGGTAATGGGGAGCAAGAGGTGGAAAGCGGATGCGTTCGCTCATCTGGCTGAGGGCCTGGACGCCCGGGGTCACCCTGCCCGCACTCCGGATCATGTCCGGAGTAAAGTGAAGGAGCTGCGGCAGGGTTATGCCCGGACCTGGGAGGTGGCTGGCCGATCTGGGGCCGCCCCCATCACTTGTCCCTTTTACAGGGAGCTCAGGGACATCCTGGGCCCCCGGCACACCTCCTCCCCTCCGGCCACTCTTGATACCTCGGCCGAGGAGCCCCAGCAGGCCCCGGATGGCAGAGTCTGCCCCGGAGGCAAGCCCTACACCCTGGGGGCCCCCCTAGGAGCCCACCCCCAGGGCACCGGAGGAGGAGGAGGAGGAGGGGGAAGTCCTCCTCCAGCGATGCCGGCCTGAGGATCGCCATCCCATTGCGGAGCTCCAGCCAGGCGTCCATCCCCCGGGTGTCCCCCGACCATGGGAGTGGACCGTCAGGTATGTACCCCCCCGGTGCACACCCCCGGGGTTGAGGGGCGGGGGTAATAGATATGACCAGGGCCCTCCACATGCCCAGATGACCACAGCCCCAAGGACAGCAGTGGCATGTCCCTCAGAAGAGTGCATCAGCCCCTGCCCCCCCCAGCACAACAGTGCCATGCCCCATCCCCGGGGCTGGGGGGAGCGGAACCTCTAGGGTCCCCTGGGGGGAGGGGGTGGGACACCCAGCAGCAGCAGTAGCAGCAGCATTTGATGGAGTGGGGGGATTGCAAATGCGAGACTCAGGCTACATATGAGAAACAAGCAGAATATCTCCCAGTGGCTAAGGATGATCCTGGGGCTACAACTGGCAGGTTACACCTCTGTCCTGAACAAAGAGGAGGGAGGAGCCGAGCTGGGTTTGAATCAGGGGCAGCAGTTAGAGGCTAGGGGAAGGGAGAGCTAGAAGGCAGCCAGCCTGAGGAGGGGGAAAGCTACAACCCAGAGGGGCACCCCTCGAGGTCTTCTCCCCAGGACAGGTTGGAAGGACTGTCTCTGACTGCTGTACTGTTGCTTCTGTGAGAAACTGGGCATCTGTTGCCTAATAAACCTCCTGTTGTACCTGCTAAGTGAGAGTCACTCCTGCCAGCAGATGGGGTGCAGTGCAGGGGGACCCCTGAACCCCATCACAGCAGCATCTCCCGGGGATGGGGATGGGGAACCTGCAGCAGAGGGGTGGGGTGACAAGGGCCACGGCTTGGGGCCCACACTAACGGCTGTCTCCACTCTTCTTCCCCGCCTCCTGTGTTCTGCAGCTGCACCATTGGAAGGACCGGAGAGAGCCAGCGAGGCATCCGTGGTCCTGGACAGCCCTCCTGGGCCATCAGTCCAGGCCAGCCCCTCGGTGGAGGACCGACCAGCCGCACGGCGGGGAAGACGGCGGACCCAGTACCACCAGCCGACGGCAATGGACCCCCAGCTGCTGGCCCTCCACCGTCGGCAGCTGGAGGTCACCGAGCAGCAGCTGCGGGTGGAGGAACGCCGCCTCCAGCTGCAGGAGCGGGTGCTGGCCTGGCGGCAGGAGGCATGGGGGGCCTACATGCGGACCTTCAACCGTATCGCGGACTACCTGGCCCCCCATGCCACTCCAGCCGCCTCTGCGCCTGCCCTGCCTGCTCCACCTGCTGCTCCAGCCGCTGCGCCGTCCACCATCACACCTCCACCCGCCACTGAGGGCCCTTCCGCCGAGGGGGACCTGGGGCCAGCTGACACTCGCCGGCCGTATCTCCCGGTCTGCCCGGCCCCCAGCCAGCCCCGGCCAGGGCTGAGGCCGAGGCGGGGATCCCGGCCGCCCACTCCCAGCGCTGGACTTTAGGGGGTGTGGGGCCCAGGACGTGGTCCCCCCTCCCCCTTTGTATATACGCCCCCCTGTTTTAAGTTAGTTTGTTGTAAATAGTTTGTATATTTGACCCCTGTTACTATGCTGATCCTTACCCCCCGCATGTAAATAGTTCTTCCTTTCCTTCTTATCCCTATTTATTGTATATATAAAAGTTAGATTTTGTCTGTAAATAGTTAGTCTTGTTGATAATAATAATAAGAGTTCTAAAGATATTTGAGTTGAGGAACAACTGTCTGCTTTTATTTACAAGGAAAGTCGGGGGGTGCTCTTGGGTGCTCTGTGGTGTGGGCATAGGGGCAGGGAGTGTTGTGGAGGATGGGGGGCACTGGGGGGCCTGCCAGCATTCACCCCGCAGCCTCATCGAACTGGGCCCACAGGGACTTCTGGACCCAGGTCCCTTCGGGGTCCACCTGGTGACTGGGGGCAGCGGGTGGCTGCACATCGGCCCTGCCAGCCTCCACAGCCCAGCCCTGAAAGAAGGCCTCCCCCTTGCTCTCCACCAGGTTGTGGAGGGCGCTGCACGCGCCCACAATCTGGGGGATGTTGGTGGGGCCCGCATCCAGGCGGGTGAGAAGACACCTCCAGTGCCCTTTGAGGCAGCCAAATATGCGCTCCACCACCTGGTGTGTGTGGTTCAGGCGCTGGTTGAAGCACTCCTGGCTGGCAGACAGATGGCCTGTGTACGGTTGCATGAGCCAGGGCCGTAAGGGGTATGCCGCATCTGCGATGATGCAGAGGGGCATGGTGGTGTCCCCCACAGGGATCTCCCGCTGGGGGATGTAGGTCCCCACCTCCAGCAGGCGGCACTGGCCCGAGTTCCGGAATACCCAGGCCTCGTGGGTGCTGCCAGGCCAGCCCACATAAATGTCCAGGAAATGGCCCCGACTGTCCACCAAGGCCTGGAGGACCACTGAGTGGTAGCCCTTCCTGTTTAAGTAGCGTCCTCCACTGTGTTCCGGGGCGCGGATGGGGATGTGAGTCCCATCCAGAGCTCCAAAGCAATTGGGAAGCAATGGTGGCATCCGGGTGCCCAAGCCTCACGAGCCTGTGGAGGAGCAGGGCATTGATGGCGCGGATGACCTGCAGGGGAAGCACATGGGAGAGCACCAATGAGGGGTGTGCAGGGTGTGTGTGGCCCTCCCCTGCCAGGGCTGCCTCCCCCCACTCCCCATGGGTCCTCTTACCTCCATGAGGACAGCCTCGACGGTGGCCTTGCCGACGTCAAACTGCTGGCCCACGGATCGGTAGCTGTCTGGAGTGGCCAGCTTCCAGACAGCGATGCCGACCTGTTTCTCAATGCTGAGGGCACGCCGCATGGCGGTGTCTTGGTGCTTGAGTGCGGGGGGTGAGCCACTGACATAGCTCCAGAAATGTCTGCCGGCTCATGCGAAAGTTCTGGAGCCAGCGGTCATCGTCCCACTCTCCAAGCACCAGCCGGTCCCACCAGTCGTTGCTCGTGGGGTAGCTCCACAGCCAGCGGCGTGTGCGGCGGGGGTGGGGGCGGTGTGCTGCAGGGTTGGGGGTTGCGTCCTCCTCCCCTGCGGGCAGCTCCTCCTCTGTGGCAAGGAGGTGCTCAGCTGCCTCCTGCATGGCATGGAGCAGGGCGAGCACTGCTCCTGCAGGGGCGGCTGGGTGGAACTCTGGCTGCTGCTGCTGCTGGGGGTCCATGACTGCATCACTCGAGGTGTGCGTGCTTATGGTTCTGCAGACCGCGTGGTGTGCAGTCTGCATGTGTCTGGGAGGGGCCCTTTAAGGGAGCAGCTAGCTGTTGCCCTGGAAGCGCTAGTCAGCCCTGTGACCCTGTCTGCAGCTGTTCCTGGCACCCTTATTTTGATGTGTGCTACTTTGGCGTGTAGACGTTCCCTCTCAGCACCTATTTCGATGTGGTGCTGCACAACATCGACAATGAACGTCAACATTGCCAGCCGTGGAAGATGTGTAGACGTTATTCATCTAAATAGCCTATTTCGATGTCACTACATCGAAATAAGCTATTTCGATGTAGCGTGCACGTGTAGACGTAGCCTGAGAGGAAAATCCACTGGTCCACTACAGAAAAAATGCTATGCTATAGTATATGGTCTATAAAAGCTGCAGTTGTATGTGTGGGGAGGCCGCTGTCATTTTCAGACCAACCATTCTTCACTGAAGTGATTTTGCACAGTCAAAGAGTCGAACAAGAAGGTCCTTTGATGGAGTTTGGCTCTCCAAGACTTCAACTTTGACATTGAACAAAATTCAGGATCTTCTAATAAAATGGCTGATGCACTTTCTCGTGAGGGGTTTCCATGTTTACTTGCTTAGGACTTTCTTGTATATTGGGCATTGTACTTCACAGATGTGGAAGTGTTTTACTGGTTCTTCATGTAACCCGTAGTAATGTTTAAGTATACATATATCTTCTTAACTATGTTTTTCCTAGACTTCCACAAGCACATTAGAGCCAGCATGAACTTCCATCACTGTTGCAGTTTGGGGAGTGTGTCATGAATGAATGCAGGGAAAGGGTTAACCCATTAGAGAGGCATCTCTCTGTGGGGGGCCATCAGGTAAGCCAATGGGAGGAAGAGATTTTTTTTTAAACCGAGAACAATTGCACTGTGAGTGGTCTTAATTTGGGTCTGTGACTGAGTTAGGGAGAGACCTAAAATGCTTGAATGAATCCAGTAAATGTCCTGGTGGTCTCATAATTTGCACATAGATATGTAAGTAGAAAGAAAACATTTAGTTAGATGTGATCAAGTTATTTTCATTTTAGGACTTCGTGTGGAGTTGCTCTGGTTAATGATTTGAGTCTTTCCTCTGTACTCTGTAACTTAAGTTGAATCCCTGGAAACTAATTGTGTGCTACAACTGGGATGTTTGAGTTGTTTGCTCTCATTTTGTGAACAAATTAGTTTTTTTAGGCAATGGTATTGATTTCTGTGTCCTAGGCAAGGGTCTGTGTAAGAAGGATCCCTTACACTGGAAGGTAAGCTACCTGATTATAGCGCTCTGTTTCCAAGCTCTCTCCTAAGGGAGGGTTAAGAGCTTGTGGTTTACCCCACAGAGCGATACCTTAAATATTGAGTCTGTTCTGGTCTGGCTATGGTCTGAAGAAGTGGGTCTGTCCCACGAAAGCTCACCTAATAAACTGTTTTGC
Organism: Carettochelys insculpta; assembly: GCF_033958435.1. NCBI lineage: Eukaryota > Metazoa > Chordata > Testudines > Carettochelyidae > Carettochelys > Carettochelys insculpta. Next base: position 9,008,905 of record NC_134137.1, read on the forward strand.
TGGTCTTTAAAGTGCCACTTGACTGCTTTTTGTTTTGATAGCGACACCCAAGTGCATCTTCCTTGGTTAAAGGGCTTTTTGTTTTGTTTTTTTTTTTCTCACTTGGGTGGTAGTGGCCATTATCCATAGTGTCAGGGAATCTGTGAACTCAGGGAGCTTTTTCAAACAGACTGTAGAGATGAGCTATTTTTAAGGTTTGTGGGCCCCCACTTTCTGCACTCGAAGTATCAGAGAGGAGAGGCAGCCCTGACACATACAGAAGCAAGAGAAGATGACAAAGCTGGAGTGAAGGAGGAAAAGAAAAACCTAAAAGTATAAACTCCCAGTGCGCCCCCCCCCCCCCCCCCCCCCGTGCGTCTATGAGGAAAAGACATTGGTAGGAAATCACAGTTGGTTTGGAGTTGTGAACATGAAGAGTGGAGAAATCAGGAAACGTCAGATTCACCTCACTTGATTCCCCTTCACTGAGACTCCCTTCATAACTCCCCCGCCCCCAGCTCATGCATCTGACCAAGCGGATCTTTGCCCATGAAAGCTTATGCTCCAGAATGTTAGTCTATAAGGTGTCACAGGACTTTTTGATTTTTTTGAAAATACAGATGAACTCAGCTGCCCCTCTGATACTTGTCACCTAAACCTAGTGATTTCTATGCCTAGAATTCAGCTGGCAGCAGGTGGATCAGACTGATCAGATTCCAGACCTCTCTGAGATCCTTACCTGCCTAATCAGGGACTACAAAATTAGTAGTTAGAGAGGAAGAAAACTCCAGTGAGGTCCTTATGCTCATGTACATGAATCCCAATTGTCTTTCAGTCCCCAAGGAGAGACCTAGAGAAAGAGCTTTCCTGCTGCAAAGCCACAGGAGTCTCTGAGGTTGCCCCGTCTGCTCCTCTGTATTGCCTGGCTGATGTCAAGGTTTCGCTGGGAGGTCACCACCTCCCCACCACTGTCCTTCAATAGGCTGAGGTCCTGCAACAGGCCATTGTGATGTCACTGACACACCCGACCCTCCCTTGTGAGGCTGATATCCTGTCCCTGGCCAGCCTCTTTGGAGGTTTGAGTAGCTTTCCATGGGTCATGTCACTTAATGACAATTGAGTGTTGGGGAGCAACCTGGATGCACAGTAAAGCCCCAGAAGATGCTTCCTAGCCCATAGTTATTTTTTTTGTTAAATAGCACATGTTAAGGCCAGGAGGAACTATTACAGCATCAAATCTGACCCAAGCATACCCCTGGCCCCCACTATATCACATTAACTAGTTTTGATCCAAGCACAAACCAAAACGGTATGTGGTCTTCTTTAGAAGACATCAAGAAATGTAGAGTCTGTCATGAGTTGTAGTTCATTCCAATGGTGAATCATCCACACTGAGAAAGATTTGCCCCTTATTTCTAGTATGAATTCGTCTCTTTTCACCTTCCAGCCACTGGGCTTGTTCTACCTCTCTGTGTGACACATAACAGTCCTTTAATGCCTGACGTTCTCTCCAAGAAGACACTTAGACACTTCAATGAAGTCACCTCTCAGCCTTCTTTTGTGGAAGCTAAAGAGATTGAGCCTTTCAGGAGCGAGGAAAAAGGTGTTTTGCTTTAGCCCTCAAAATATTGGACTCTTTTCAACATGTTTTTAAATTGTGGCCCTTAAAAGGGCTGCAGTACCCGATCTCCCTGCCCCACTCATTCCTCTACCTATGTGCCTAATGATGGAGAGCACTGGATAGGGATGATTTGGGTCCTGTCACTCAGTTTTCCCCATTACTGTGTGACAGAGAAGTGTGGGAGTGTTCATGTCTCCTCTCCCTGTACAAACCTTAAAGATAAGTGGGTAAACAAAGGACTCCAGATGTGCCATATTTATTTTTAACAGGGGCTTAGTCAAGTTGGTGCTGATTTGAACGTGACACATAGTTCTGACAGAGTACCATTGATGTCATTTGAGTACAAGTAATTTTACCAGGTGTCCCATATTCAGCATAAGGAAATATGGTCACCCTACCAAAAAGGATCCAGAAAATGACTCGTTACTTCACACATTAATACAGAATTCTATACAATAATTTATTTGTGTACAAAGTTTCTCACAGCCACCAGAAATACAATGACTCTGGGGAGTTAGGCATAACAGAAGCTGAGACGGGGAGCAAATTGCGGGGATGATGCCCGTGTGAACTTGCGGGTATGGAAAGCCACCTTCTCCCCAATGTGTGCTGATTTTGTCCCAGCCTGTAGGGAAAGGTCTCCTGAATAAAAGCTGTCATCTCAGTGGAGAGGCAGGCGGTGACTTAATTATAGAAGATAGGTATTCCTGACTGCTAGTGATCAGTGGATAACCTGTTTGCATTGGAAACGTAGAGTGTTGGGGCTACATTAATGCAAGTGTGCAGGGCCATTATTCCCACACTTTTGGCAATGCTTGTGACATGGTGGACGGCTGTGCAAGAATAGCTTTCCTTCTTAGAGAATTAGCTTTAGACAATATATGTATTCCAATTCTGGTGTGCTCAAGTCCGTGAGTCAAAAGGGGTACTTCTCCCTGGAAATACGGGTGCTTGCGGATCACTATGAACATTTTCAGGGATGTGAGTACAGCTTGCTTGTGGAACGATGCATGACACATATATGTTTACGAACACTGATCTGTACAGGAAGCTGCAAGAAGGCACTTTCTTTCCAGACCAGAACATCACTGTAGGTCCATGGTGTGTAGTGAGAACTTTCCAATTATGCTGTAAAATGTTGTCAATTTCCCACCTCTGTGGCTCTTTGCAGTGCTTTTCCTGCTCTCTGGGGTCACCTCCCCGTTCCCCATTGCAACCATGGAGTAACCTCCAAAATTTTCAGCAGTTACCCATTCAATCATCACCCCTTTTTTTTTTTTTGATCTCTCATACACACCGTGTTCTGTGGTGGATTTGAAACATTGATGCATTTGATCCTTATTTAGCTTCTTATATGTGCTGCTGTGTGCTAACCTTTCTAGTAAGACCGTAACCACAGTAAATGTAAGTACCTTGTGACACTAATGCACAATTTATTTAGCTGAGAAAAGTGGGTGTCCTGTGGTAGTGTTTGTCATGTTGAAGTATGAAGTGTTACGTAAAAGGTTGGGTACCACTGCTTGTAGGGGAAGTTCAAAAGCTGCTGAGCCCCTGTTCGTGGGGGAGGAGGGTGTGATTTCATTATTTTATCCATGGTAACCCAAGGTCTACTACTGTCGCAACTACTACCATTACTCAGAGCCCCACCACCATCATGGTGCTTCCTGGGTGACAGAATTAATTCAGATCCTCCATTTCTTCTGAGAGCTCATCTGCTACCCATTTGTTTGCATTAGGCCATGTTCTCTTCCACTTTCATTGAGGCTTCCTCATTGGGAAGGCCAGAACTGGACCATAGTAAAAATTGTCCTGGAGACCAGGCTACTGGGGGAGTCGCAGATTATCCACCTTCTGTGGGGAACTCCTTTGGGTCTGGCACATGTGTGGAGGTCTTCTCTTTGGCCTCACATCCTTTACCCAGAGCAGGTGGACTGTTTCAGCTTTCTCAAAGTGGCTCAGGTACGTGGGTAGCTGGAGTCAGGGCCCAGATCTAAGTTCTAGCCAGAAGTGAAGCAGAAGCCTCAAATAATAAGGAGGAACAGTGGGTGTAGTCCTGGAGAGAGAGATGGGGCAGAGGGAGAAACCTCTGGGGAATGGACTCAATGGGCATCCGGTGTACAGAGCCATTACTTGGAATTTGGGAGGGAGAAAATAAATGTCTTCTTCTGTGGCCTCTACTTTAACCATGGTTTTGACATGACTCAGTCACATCCACCTGGCTGTGAATGTTGGGAAAGGGTGGGTGGCTCTGCTCCTTGAATGACCCCCTCCACAGCTGGTGCAGTGCTGAGGGTACACACAGTATCCAGAGCACACAGAAGGCCAGGAGTGTGATTGCAAAAGAGTTCAACAGTTTTTCCAATGGCCTGTGGATTTCTAACCAGAGACAAAACAGTCACAAGCCAGTTGAAATGGGAAAAAATACATTCATATAACTTCTCTTTATCAAATGCTTCAACATGAACCATGATGTTGGGGCACCAACAGATACATCACGTTATGGGTTACCATATCATCAATGCCATCAATATCCATGAAAACAAGTATCTTGTGAACACTCCAGCCTGCCTTGGTCTCTTTCCCCCATAGTCCTGTCCTCTCCCACCAGTGGGAGGGGACAGCCCCTCTCCCATTGCTTCAGACCATAGATCTAATCTAACTGCTCTCTGCACAATGTAAAAATAAAGGTTTGGTTCACCCAGAAATAGCAGTCCAGCATGGATTGGGCAACCCAATTGCTTCAAGGCCCATATGAGTAGTGGTGGAAATGGGTGACAAACTGACACTTCATTTGCTGAACACCCTAATGATACTTGCACGGAGGTGTTTGCTTTTCAAACTATATATGATTGGGTTCATCAGAGGTGGAATAAGCAGGGAAGCATAGCCCAGGAGACTTTCAAGAAGGTGAGAAGAGTTCACCCTGATTCTGTATATCACACTGAGGCTAATCTTTCCTGTATAGAAGAAGAGGACAGCACAGATATGGGAGACACAGGTGTTCAGGGCCCTGAAACTCTCCTTGTGGGAAGCCACGCTCAGCGCTGTTTTAAGAATCATCACATAAGATAGGAGGATAAGCAGTAAGTCCAACCCCAATGTGAAGGATGAAGTAAATATGCCATAGATGTTGTTGACTGTGATGTCTGAACAAGCCAACTGCATGACCGCCTGATGCAGGCAGTAGGAATGGGAGAGGACGTTAGCTCGACAATACTGAAACCTTTTCAAGAGAAGGGGGAATGGAATCATTAAAGCCACCCCTCTTAGCACAAACATCAGTCCCATTGTGGCTACTCTTCGCAAGGTTAAGATAGAAGTATATCTCAGTGGGTTACAGATTGCAATCAAGCGGTCAAAGGCCATCAATAAGAGCAGAGAGGATTCAGTGGTATGAATGAGGTGGATGAAGAATAGCTGGGCAAAACAGGCGTTCAGGTTGATCTCCCTAGAGTTAAACAAGTATATCCCAAGTGTTGTTGGTATAGTGGCTATGGATAAGCCAAGGTCTGTGATGGCCAATAAGGAAAGGAAAATGTACATGGGTTCATGGAGGCTTGGATCTGTTTTTACAATGAACAAAATGAATGAATTTCCTATTATTGAAATAATGTAAACAAAGCAGAAGGCAATAGAGATCCAGAGAGGAGTGTTCTCCTGCCCAGTTATCCCGGTAAGAATGAATACTGAATGTGTGAATTTGGTATCGTTGACAGCTGACATTATGTACTGGACGGGTTAGAGAAGTTCCGAGCTTTCCTTCCTGAAAAGAAAAAGAACAGGAGACTAGATGGTATTGAGTGAGACATCACTGTGCCTTTAATAAATTCTCATGTTCATGCCCTCTGTCCCCAAGAATGTCTCCTAGAGAAGTTGAAGTGCTTTGCCTGGCAAGCATAGACACAGATTGTACAGTTCCATCATCCCACATGCTTTCCTTCTTCCTTGCAGGACCTGAATCCTCACCTTATTCACAAGTCTGTAGATCTTTGACAGAATAAAAACTAACACCGTTATTTTTCTTGGGAAAGGAGAAGGTGGTGTAATAAATGCGTGAATAGTGCAAACAGTGGATTTTTATTCATACCCTGTTGATATCAAATTTACTTCAGCCTTGATTATGCAACAGGAGATGGGTGTGAATTACTTACAACTACCATTACATAGCCCTTTCCTCTACCCTTTGTGGACATGCAGACCAGAGACACTTTTCTAAAAAGTCATTACAAGTATTGCAGGACTAAGTACATAGCTTTTGAGAAAGAACTTTTAGACTGTTGCTAGGATCCATTTTCATAAAATTTTTCATTGAACAAGTGGTTAATAGCACAAACCTACTGCAAATCGTATTTGTAGAACTTTGGAAGTACTTTTGAAAGCAAAATCTGTGAAGTAGTAATATTATCACAGCTTTCTCAAGAGATTTCAAGAATTCTGCCACTGGATTTTAATATTCAAGCATGTCAAGAGATGAGTGTTTGTAATATTTTCTATTAAAAAGATTTTGGCATTAAAATTTATACATCAATTCTTTAGTACAGGTTGAACTTCTCTAGTTTAGTAACAGAAATATAGCCGTGTTAGTCTATATTCTATCAAAACAAAAAGGCAGTCCAGTAGCACTTTAAACACTAACAAAATAATAAATTGTTATTTTAATAATAATAATTACTATAATAATTTATTATTTTGTTAGTCTTTAAAGTGCTACTGGACTGCCTCTCTCTAGTTTAGTAACCTTTGGACTTGACCAGTTCTGAACAAGAAAGTTTGATGGACCATAAGAAGCCAACATTGTCTGGCTGCATTACCAACACTTCCAGTGCTCACTGGGCTCTTGGAAGGCAAATGGGGTAAATTACAGCCCAGTAACAGAAGAGAACACTGAGAGTCAGGACTGATTCCTGGAAATAAACTTTATTGACTCATAAAAATCCTGTTCATACCCATGATAAGTAGTTTTCCAGCCAACTAAATGAGCCTGAATAATCATAGAATCATAGAATACTAGGACTGGAAGGGACCTCGAGCGGCTATTGAATCCAGCCCCCTGCCCCAATGGCAGGACCAAGTACTGTCTACACCATCCCTGACAGACATCTATCTAACCTGTTCTTAAATATCTTCAGCGATGGAGATTCCACAACCTTCCTTGGTAATTTATTCCACTGTTTGACCACCCTGACAGTTAGGAACTTTTTCCTAATATCCAACCTAAACCTCCCTTGCTTCATTTTAAGCCCTTTGCCTCTTCTTCTATCCTCAGAGGCCAAAAAGAACAAGTTTTCTCCCTCCTCATGACACCCTTGTAGATATCTGAAAACCTCTATCATGTCGCCCCTCAATCTACTCTTTTCCAAACTGAACAAGCCCAATTCTTTCAGCCTTTCTTCATAGGTCACATTCTCTAGACCTTTAATCATTCTTGCAGCTCTTTTCTGGACCCTTTCTAATTTCTCCACATCCTTCTTCAACTGCGGTGCCCAGAACTGGACACAATACTCCAGCTGAGGCCTAACCAGCGCAGAGTAGAGCGGAAGAATGACTTCTCGTGTCTTGTTCACAACACACCTGTTAATGCATCCCAGAATGTTTGCTTTTATTGCAACAGCATCACACTGTTGACTCATATTTAGCTTGTGGTCCACTATAACCCCTAGATCCCTTTCTGCTGTACTCATTCCAAGACATTCTCTTCCATTCTCTATGTGTGAAACTGATTGTTCCTTCCCAAATGGAGCATTTTGCATTTGTCCTTATTAAACTTCATCCTGTTTACCTCAGACCATTTCTCCAATTTATCCAGATCATTTTGAATTATGACTCTATCCTCCAAAGCAGCTACAACTCCTCCCAGCTTGGTATCATCTGCAAACTTAATAAGCGTACTTTCTATTCCAATATCTATATCATTGATGAAGATATTGAACAGAACCGGTCCTAACACAGATTCCTGCGGAACCCCACTTGTTATACTTTTCCAGCAGGATTGAGAACCATTAAGAACTACTCTCTGAGTACAGTTATCCAGCCAGTTATGCACCCACCTCATAGCAGCCTCATCTAAATTGTATTTGCCATCTAAATGGATGTTGCCAGAGGAGAAAGTGAGAGATTGGAGAGGTTCAGCCTTTACCCACTTGTTACCCATTTTGTTACCCTCTGGCCTTTTTCAGAGATAATTTATGAGGTCATAGTGGGACTTAAATTATTTCATCTGCCACCAGACTTTAATCAGATCCTGGAAAGTTTAAAGTACCTAGTCCTTATTCAATCACTTTCCAGCAACCAAAACCTAGTAGCCCCTCTGTCCTGACTTAACAGCTGACTGGTTCTCCTCAGGTTCTGTTCTGTCAGACTATAGCTTGTATCTGTCATGGTAAGAGGCATTGGGTTGGGGGGCAGAATATGAAATACTCATTCTCTGAGCTCTCACCCTGTACTGTAAAATAACCCCAGTGCCTAATATTCGGGCACAATGAAGGTTTGTGGGAGTGAGTTGCAACATCAAATATTCATTGAAATGGAACTTCATTTCACACATAACAGCGGTGTGCTGCTCTCTCTCTCACTCACTCTTTCTCTCTGTCAGACTGTGTAAGTCTTGTATTCCTAAAAGATATCAGGAGTGCTTTGGGGAGAAAAATGGATCTGAGGCACCATAAGGAATGTGTATGCAGCTCGAGACATGGGACCCCCTGAAGGAATCTCACATGACTTACTGACACAGCGAGCTCTCTTTCAAAGTCACATTTCTGTGCTGATTGACTGGTCCGCATGGAAGCATGAGCAGATGTAGGGGAGGGCTTCCTAACTTCCTTCTGCTGCCTGCCCTCCAGCCTTTTCACTGTTACCCCAACAGCCCAGCTGAGTCCTCAGCTGCTGCACAGAACATTCTTCAAATGCAATCAGCTGGCAGCCTTTACCTTTCACCCTCGAATTTGAAGATACTGCCAAGGCACAGAGTCGGGATAACACGCACACACACACACACACACACACACACACACACACACACACGCACAGCATAATGCAGGCAGTGAACAGTTGAGTTGGGGGCAGGTTCTGTCTCTCTCAGCGTGTCTGTCTTGTACATATAAAATTCATGACACCCAGAAATAACATACCCAGTTCTTGTTAGAAGAGGAGCTGCTGGCACCAGAGGTTTTCACCCTCGCAGACAAGGAGTCATTGGAGAGGTTGCACAGGGAGCAGGCAGAATGCGTTGAGGCTGGGAAGCCACTGCTTTATGTAGCATGCTGGCACATTCCCTTTGGGGCCACTTGGCCATCAGGGACCCTCAGCTTCTTAATTTTGTGTGCACCAGCTTTAACCCCGTCATGGCCAACGGCACAATGCAACAGGCCAAATCATGGGGACGGGAGGTGATGCCACACAACTCAACTAGAGTGCCAGCCCTGCTGCGATCTTCATTTCTGGAATGCGGGCATGACATCACTGTTAGTATGGTTCCAAGCAGTCACATGGCCACCAGGAACTTGCCAAGTGATGATGTTGCCGCTGCCACATCTGTGATACTGCTGACATAAAATGAAATAGTGTACTAATAGTATCAGAACAGATTTTTCCTCAGCAACCTTTTTCCTGCATTAAGGGGCCAGGGTTCAGGACAACAAAAGGAAACTCCACAAGACTCCCTATATGGATATTTCTCCTGGATCATTGCAAGAGTAGAAATGTCCTTCTTTTTTCCCTAAAGAATGAAAAGGGAAACCCATGGTAGAGGGATTCCCAATGTTTGACACACATCTCTGTGATTCACTGGCAGCTAGGTCCACTCACCTTTAACTTCTGGGCCTCTACAATTGCTCTAGGACCCTCCCCAGCTCCCCAACCATATTTGGTCATAAGAGGTGTGCCGAAAGAGTGTGTCGCAGTAGCAATTGCTCATAGGATCTAATGAAGGTCCGTTGTGCAAGGTGGAGGGTGCTGAATGGAGATTTGAGGGTTGGTTATTGTAACTGACGGGCGCAATTCCCCTTCTCTAGACCGGGTGGAAGTTTTCAACCTTTCTGTCACCATAGTGCAGACACAGCTTCAGTTAGTGCAAACATAACGTACATTACGAGGATGCACAAAATGAAAAACCTCCAATTTCTGTTGGGGATCCTCTTAGCTGCATCTAGGTGGACTCATGTCAGGAGAGCCTTCAAAGAAAATTGATTTTGTGTGTTATGAAATCCCCCCCCCCCCCAAATAATGTGTGACAATAAATCATTTTAGTTTAGATCATGAACTTTCATGGGGGGGTAGAGGCAGGGAGGAATTTGTTGTAAAGCTCGCCTCTACCTCTGTGGTATGAAGAGCACCTGAAACATGAGCCTTTGTGGGCAGAGGGTTGGAGTGAGGCCTGAGGCCTGCACTAAAGGAATGATCAAATTTTGCTGATATAAAGCAAAGAAGCAAATTCTTAAGGAGGTGTGGTTTAGATTTATTAGTAACTTCAGAAACTTTGGAGAAAGGGGGAGCCTATACAGGAAGGATGAGCTCCACCGAACCCAAAACAGAAGTGCATTGCTGATACTTAAAAAGTAAAAGTTCAAATAGAGTTTATGGTGGAAAATCTCTGACAGAGACGCCTTTAACGGCGGATCTATTAATAGAGATTTTCTTTGTTCAAATAAGGTTAAGGTAAGATCAGGATGACATGATAAATAGAGGGGTTTTGACTGAACCAACTTGAGCTAAATAACTCGCGGCTTCCTGAAACATTAGTGAGTGGCATTCCAATGCATCGGAAGGCAGAACCTCTATATCTCTGGTGTAACTTGTGTGTGTCTGTGTATACAGGTATATGTCACAAGTAGAGGAAAGGCTCTTGCAGGGAATAGAAGGCCCAGGTATTCACTAAGCTGAGTTCAATGTGGCAGGCATACAGGTTGTTTTACCCTTGTAGAGCCTGCAATGTGCTTAGAGCTTCAGAATGGTTATCATAAGAACAGAGGTTAACAAACTCAGACTTTCCAGCTTAGAAAAGGGGAGACTAAAGGGTTGGGATGGACTATGAGACAGAGGTCTATTAAATCATGGCAGTTATAGAAAAGTGAATAAAGGAAAGTTATTTATTTGACCCTGTAACATTAGAACTTGGAGTCAACAAATGAAATTAATAGGTACCTGGTTTAAAATAAAGAAATTATGTATTTCTTCATGCAGCACACAGTTAACCTGAAGAACTCCTTACCAGGGGATGTTGTGAAAACTAGGACTTTATCAGGGTTCAAAAAAGAACTAGTTAAATTCATGGAAGTTAAGTCCATCAATGGCTGTTATCCAGGATGGTTAGGAATGGCGTCCCTGGCCTCTCTTTGTCAGAGGCTAGAAATGGAAGACAGGAGAGGGATCACTTGATGATTGCCTTTTCTGTTCACAACTTGCAGGGCATCTGACATCCGCCACTGTCAGGAGACAGGATACTGGGCTAGATTAATCTTTGGTATGACCCAATATGGCCATTCTTATGTTCTTCTGTCTTTATGCCATTACCGTGTTTCACTGAAAATGAAACTTGCTGAGTGCCTTTGCTACAAATCAAGTCCAGATTAATTGATTATTTCAATCAGAGCCAATAGTCTACTTGGAAAAAGTGCAGCATGCAGTGAACATAGCAAAATATGTCATCTTCTAACATCATGCTTATTTACTTCTTGGGGAATTGTGCACAAAATTTAAATATTCTGCAACAAAAAGTTAAAAATTCTGCACACAACATTTTCGAGTTCAGCAGAATTTTGCATACTTCCTTCATGCAATTAGCATCAGGGAATGCCACTGCTTTCATTTATTGTTGGTGATTTACTTCAAAATTCTTGTCCTCAAGGAGTTCAGTGGCTATAAAGACAAGAACAAAAAAGGATTGAGAAAATGATTCCTTACTGCACACATTGACTCTGAATAATAATTCATCTAAATTATGGTAAAGATTTTCTCACAACCCTCAGAAGTAGTGGGAAGTCAGGAGTCACAGGGAGCTGAGAGAAATCGCTGGGAGGGTGCCCGGTGTGAACTTATGAATGTGAAAGCCACCTTTATGGTACTGCGTGTTGAGCTTCCCCTGGCCTGTAGAGAAAATACACCTGAATGAGAGCTGCCATCTCAGTGGAGAAGAACGTGGTGATTGTAGTGTGGAATTACTACTGATCAGGGGAGAACCTGTTTGGAGTGGAAAATTTGACAGCTGGCCTTGCAATAATGCAGGTGTGCAGGGCCATTATTCACATCTTCCTGTGAAAGACCATGACTCTCGGCGATGTTTGTTACATGGCCGATGGCTTTGCAAAAATCACTTTCCCTCATGGTGAATGGGCTATACATGGCACACGTATTCCAACTGTGGCACCATACCACCTTGTGTCCAAGGCCATAGGGGGCCACCTTCTTCCTGGACCTACAGGTGCTTGGTGATCACTGTGGACACCTTCACAGATGTGAACACAGACAACTCTGGAGAAGTGCATGACACACACGATTAGCAACACTGACCTGTAGAGGAAGCTGCTAGGAGACATATTCTTTTAAGACCAGAAGATCAATGGACAGCATTGGTTCTCAACCTGTGTGACGTGAACCAATGGTGTGCCATGAGAACAGTTCAAGCGTGTCATGAAATGTCATGAATTTCCCCTTCTGTCTGGAGCTGACTCTTGCACCCGCACCACTGCAAGCAATCAAGAAACCTCTGAAATTTTCAGCAGTTTGTCAACATCCCTAGCATGACACGTGTTCACTTGCTTGCCTTTTTTTTGACCTTTCAAAGATGGTATATTCTGTGGTGGATTTAAAACATGAATGCATTTGATCCTGGTTTAGCTTGTTGTACGCACGGCTGTGTGGCAAACCTCTCTAGTAAGACCATAACCATAGTACATGTGAGTAAATTGTGACATTTACGAGCAATTGATTCAGCTGAAAAAAGTGGGTGTGCTGTGGAAGTGTTTCTCTCATGGAAGTGTGACGTGTTATTGAAAAAGTTGGATATCACTGCTATAGGGGAAATTCACATGCCCCAGAGTCCGTGTTATGGTGTGGATTTCATTATTTTAACCATAGTAACCTTAGATTTAATGCTATTACTTACAGCTGCACCAGCAACACGGTGCTTCCTGGGGTCAGCATTAATTCAGACTGACATTGTCCCTGCTCCTGCATTTCCTCTGAGGCCCGATCCCCCACCAATCTCTTTGCATTTTCCATGTGTGCCTATACTTTCACTGAGGCTCACCTACTGGGCAGGCTGGAATTGGACCACAGTAAAAATTGTCCTGTACAGCAGGCTACTCTGGGGGGTCCCAGGTTATTCACCTTCTTTGGGATGCCTCCTTTGGGTCCTGCACACATGCTGAGGGCTTCTTTGGGACTCAGGGTAGGTGGAGTGTTTGGGGCTTCACAAATTGTTTTTGGTTCCTGGGAAGCTATGGCCAGGGCCCAGCTCTAGATTCTAACCAGGAATGGGGCTGGAGCCTCTGATAAGAAAGAGGAACAGTGGATGGAGCCCTAGAGGAAGAGATGGGGCAAGGAGAGGGACCTCTGACAAAAAGGAGGGTGAGAGTGTTGGGACTTGTGGGGGAATAAAAAGAGATGGGTTAGGATCACAAAGGGGATGGCACTTCAGAATGGATTCCGCTTTCTTCTTTAAGAATGTTGGTCGCCCTGCATTCATGGGGTTTGGGAGTGATAGGAGCTAGCTGTGCCTCTCTAGGGAAGCTGAGGATGTTTTCCAGCACTTTCTGAGCATCTGAGGCGTCACAAACAAAGGGGTGGGGAGAAGAAGGAAATCTGAAACTGAATCTCATTCCAGGAATCCTGTCTGTCAGACCCTCAGTCATAGAAACAGATCTGCCCTTCTTCGGAGGGAAGTGGATATAGTGGGCATCCTGTGAGCACAGCCATCCATGGAAGGTAGAGAGGAGAAGAGCTTCTCCTGTGACCTCTGACATAACACAGACTCAGGTATCCAGCTAAGCGTGTCACGAAAGGGTGGGTGGTTGAGCTCCTTGAGTGGCCCCTCTCCATGGATTGTGCGCTGCTCATGGTTCACACAGTATCCAGAGCACTCAGAAAGCCAGGAGTGTGACTGAAAAAAAGTTCCGCATTTTTTTTTCCATGACCTGTGGATATATAACTGAGACAGAACAGTCATGAGACAGGTGAAAAGGGAAAAAACATACACTTCTCATTATTGTTCACACCAACATGAATTAGGAGGTTGGAGCACCAACAGATTCATCTCTTTATGGGCTAACATTTCATCAGTCCCCTCGCTCTCCATGAACAAATTTGTAAACACTACTGCCTGCTTTGGTCTCCTTCCCCAAGTACATTGTATTCCCCAATGTCTAGGGACAGCCACCTCCTGTGTCTCCAGGCCATAACTCCCATCTGAACTGCTCTCTGCACAGTGCTAAAGTGAAGGTCATGTTGTTCCAAAATAAGGGTCCAGGATGGGTTGGGTGACTCAAGTTTTTAATGACCAATGTGAGTAGTGGTGGGGACAGTTGATGAACTGACCCTTCATTTGCTGAACACCCTGATAATACTTGCACGAAGGTGTTTGCTTTTCAAACTATATATGATTGGGTTCATCAGGGGAGGAATGAGCAGAGAAACATATCCCATGAGAATTGCAAGGAGATGAGAAGAGCTTACCCCCGATCTATGTATTGCAGTCAGGCTAATCTCTCCTGTGTAAAAGAGCAAGACAGCACAGATATGGGAGACACAGGTGTTCAGGGCCCTGAGACACTCCTTGCGGGATGCCACACTCAGCGCTGTTTTGAGAATCATCACATAAGATAGGAGGATAAGCAATAAGTCCAACCCCAAAGTGAAGAGTGTAGTAAATATGCCATAGATGTAGTTGACTGTGATGTCCGAACAAGCCAACTGCATGACCGCCTGATGCAGGCAGTAGGAATGTGAGAGGACATTGTCTCGACAGTATGCATATTTTTTCAGGAGAAGGGGGAATGGCATCATTAAGACAACCCCTCTTAGTACACACACCAGTCCCATCATGGGTATTCTTGGCAGGGTTAAAATGGAAGCGTATCTCAGTGGGTTACAGATAGCAATGAAGCGGTCAAAGGCCATCAACAAGAGAATGAAGGATTCAAAGCATTGGAGCGTGTGGATGAAGAACAGCTGGGCAAAACAGGCACTGAGGCTGATCTCCTTAGATTTAAACAAATATATCCCCAGAATCGTCGGTATGGTGGCTATTGACAAGCCAAGGTCTGTGACAGCCAAGAGGGAAAGGAAAACATACATGGGCTCATGGAGGATTGGGTCTGTTTTGACAATGAAGAGAATGAATGAATTTCCTACTATTGAAATCGCATACATAAAGCAGAAGGCAATAGAGATCCAGAGATGGGTGTTCTCCTGTCCGGGTATCCCGGTGAGAATGAACACGGCATGTGTGAGTTTGGTGTGATTAACAGCTGACATTATGTATTCGGCTGGATTGAGAAGCTCTGAGCTTTCCTTCCTGAAAAGAAAAAGAACAGGAGACTAGATGGTACCAAGTGAGACACCATTTTGCCCTTAAGAAATGCCCATTGTCATACTCTCTACCCCGCAAGACTGTCCAACAGAAGCCAAAGTGATTTGCCTGGTCAGCATAGCCTCATTCCACACAGTTCAATCATCCTATATGCTTCTCTTCCTCTCTGCAGGACCTGCATCTTCTCACTATGCATGGCTCTATAGATCTTTGACAAAAACTAACACAGTTTTTTTACCTGAAAAAGGAGAAGTTGGAGTCACAAACGTGTGAGTAGTACAAATACTCAATCTTTACTCATACCTAGTTGAGTGTGAAAATTATTCAGCCTTGCTTGTGTGAGAGGCGATAGGTGTGAATTACGTACAAACACCATTACATTTCCCTTTCCCCTAGCCTTTGCTGAAACACAGACCACTTTTGTGAAAAGTCTTCAACAGGTATTGCAGAAGGACTGAGAGCACAACTCCAAATGTAAGTTTTAGAAACAGCTTCTAGTTACTTTTCAGGATCCATTGTCATATGATTTTCCACTAAAGAAAGAGAGAACCATGCAAACACACTGGGAATAGTATTTGGACAACTTTGGAAATGTTTCTGAAAGCAAAATCTGTTAATCGCTAAAGTTCCCACAGCTCCTTTTTCAAGAGATTTCAAGGATTCTGCCACTGGCTTTTCATATTCATGTGTGTCATGAAATGTTCCTTTGTAATATTTCTATGAAACAAAAAGATTTTCGGCACAAAATGTATAGATTTATGCTTTAGTACCAGTTGAAGTTCTCTAGTGTGGCACCTTTGGGCCCTGACCACTGCTGAATGAGAGATTTTGTCAAGCCATGAGAAGTCAATATTGTCTAGCAGCATTACCAACACTTGCACTGCTTCCTAGGCTCTTAGAAGACATTTGGGGTAAATAACTTTTTAGTAACAACGCGGAACACTGAGAGCCAGGACTGGTGGCTGGAAACACACTTCACGGGACGACAAAAAACTTGGCCATACCCATGATAAATTCACATCCAGTTAACTAAGCTCATTTCAAATTATGCATGTTGCCAGACGAGAGAGTGATGGATTAGAGTGGTTCAGCCTGCATACACACGTGACCCATTTCTTTATCCTCTGGCCTTTTTTTCAGACATAATTTCTGAGGTTATAGTGGGACTTAAAATATAGTATCTGTCCTCTGGATTACTTCAGACCCTGAAAAGTTTCAAGCACCTGGTCCTCATTCACTCATGTGCCAGCAACCAAAAGCCAAGTAGCTCTTCTGTCTCTGAGTTAACAGCTGACTGTGTTCTCCTCAGGTTCTGTTCTGACAATCTACAGCCTGTATCAGTCATGGCAACAGACTTTGGGGGCTGTATATGAGATATTCATTCCCTGAGCTCACACTGTCTAATACACAGCAACCCGACCACCTGATACTCAGGCACAATGAAGCTTGGTGGGAGTGAATATAAAGCCAAATGCACAAGCATTCATGGAAATGGAACTTCAATTCACTCATGACAATGGCATGATGCTCTCTCCCTCTCTTTTTCCCTGACTGTCATCTATCTATGTATCTATCTATCACCTGTGAATGACATTGAGAGAGACATGAAGCTGAGCTGCCATAAATAATGTGTATGTTAATCCCAGTTCTTGTCAGGTTTCCTCCAAAGCAATAGTGGATTAACTATTTTATTGTTTTTGTTCTGGCTGCATTAGGTTAAACCCACCTGGGTCTTCTAAATTTAACTTCCAGCTGCTGGAAAGCAACCAGGATGGGAAGCAAAAGCAGAACAGCCTTCACTCAGTGAGCACTTCAGAGAGTTTGAGTGACAACAGCAGAACTCCAAGATGGAAGAGCATATAATCAGGCTCTAGCTTCCTTACACAGATTGTTTTGCCACTACTGGGAGTCTGTGCAGACGTAGGAAGGTGCTGACTCAGATTAGTATTGTACTGTAGCTGTAGGCCCAGTCTATGAGTGGAACAATTAAGGGAGTCCACCTCCTGAGAGGTCAGAGTATGAGGCCGAACATGTTGCACTCACAGACCAGAGAGGGTCAGTGATATTGGTATCCTTTTAACTCTGTGGGGTATCTGCAGGCCAGCATATCTGGAGCCCTCATCCAGGGAGGAAATAGAAATGGGCCCTATTGGACCTGTTACCCTCGAGCAACACAGCTCTGAACTCCTGGCCTCCAATAGAGACAGAGTAAAAGAGATTTACTGGTTAAATTTGCTGGAGCAAATAAACCGGAGGTGATTTGGCAAGTAGTCACTGATATTTATGGAGTTTTCTTTTGATCAGCACATAGAATCATAGAAGAGTAGGCCTGGAAGGGACCTCGAGAGGCCATCGAGTCCAGCCCCCTGCCCTCATGGCAGGACCAAGCACTTTCTGGACCATCCCTGAAAGCCATCTATCCAACCTCTTCTTAAATAGCTCCAGTGATGGAGATTCTACCACCTCCCTTGGCAATTCGTTCCAATGTTTGATCACCCTGACAGTATGGAACTTTTTCCTTATGTCCAACCTGAATCTCCCCTTGTGCAATTTAAGTCCATTACCTCTTGTTCTATCCTCAGAAGCAAGGAAGAACAAGTTCCCTCCCTCTGCCTTATGACACCCTTTTCGATACCGGAAAACTGCTATCATGTCTCCCCTCAATATTCTCTTTTCCAAACCAAACAAGCCCAATTCTTTCAGCCTTTCTTCATAGGTCATGTTCTATAGACCTTTAATCATTCTCGTTGCTCTCCTCTGGACCCTCTCCAATTTCTCCACATCCTTCCTGAACTGCGGTGCCCAGAACTGGACACAATACTCCAGCTGAGGCCTAACCAGCTCAGAGTAGAGCAGGAAAATGACTTCTCGTGTCTTGTTCACAACACACCTGTTAATGCATCCTAGAATCATGTTTGCTTTTTTTGCAACAGCATCATACTGTGGACTCATATTAACTTGTGGTCCACTATAACTCCTAGATCCCTTTCTGCTGTACTCATTCCTAGGCAGTCCTGTCCCATTCTGTATGTGTGACACTGATTGTTCCTTCCTAAGTGGAGCACTTTGCGTTTGTCCTTATTAAACTTCATCCTGTTTACCTCAGCCCATTTCTCTAGTTTATCCTGATCCTTTTGAATTATGACCCTATCCTCCAAAGAAGTTGCAACCCCTCCCAGCTTGGTGTCATCTGCAAACTTCATAAGTGTACTTTTTATGTCAATATCTAGATCGTTAATTAAGATATTGAACAGAACCGGTCCTAAAACAGAGCCCTGCGGAACCCCACTAGTTATACTTTTCCAGCAGGATTGAAAACCAGTAATAACTACTCTCTGGGTACGGTTATCCAGCCAGTTGTTCACCCACCTTATAGAAGCCCCATCTAAGTTGTATTTGAGTAGTTTATTGAATCGGGACCAGAGCATGTGGCCACTGAAATAATGACATGACGCACCGAGTTTAGCATTCCAAGCTCTCTTTCAGGCACATTTCTGTGTAACTCGAATTTTCCCCATGGGAGCATGAGCCGAGGTAGGGGAGGGGTTCCCAAACTCCCTAGTTCTGCCTTCCTGCCAGCCGTGTCACTGAGTCACCCTGACAGCCCAGCTGAGTCCTCTGCCACTGCACAGAACATCCTGGAAATGCAATTGGCTGGCAGCTTTTACCATTCACTTTCCATTTCAAAGAAGATAACACCTGCCAACGTACCCAATTCCTGCTAGAAGGGGCGCTGCTGCTACAAGGTGTCGCCACTCTTAAGGACAAGGACTCATCAGAGAGGTTGTACAGGCAGCAGTCAGTGTGTGTTCAAATAGGGAGGCGACTGCCTTTATGAAGCATGCTGGCGCATTCCCCTGGGGACAACATGGCCATCAGGGAACCTCAGCTTTGTGTGCATCTGCTTTAAACCTGTCACAGCCAACTGTGAACTACAGCAGGCAAAATCACAGGGGATGGGGATGATACCGCACAACTGGTCTGCGGCTGCAGCCCTGCTGCAGGCTCCGTTCCTGCAATCCAGGCTCAGCAGCATGGTTCAGATGGTTCTAATTAGTTACATGGCTCCTTGTGACTAAACTGTAATAGTACTACTACTGAATAATTTAACTTCATTTTCCCGGGGCCACCCTCTTTCCTGCATCAGAAACCCAGAGTAGAACCCAGAGAAGGGTGATTGCACAAGGATCTGTACATGGAAGTTTACCCAGGCATGTTTCAGGAGGGGAGCTCCTTGCTCGTCTCTCCAAGAAATGCAAATAGGGACGCAAGATCAAAGGAGCCCCAAAGATAGGCACAGATCTCAGTGATCAACTGGGAGTTAGGCCGAGACACCTACAACCTCTAGGACTCCTCTACTCCCTTCAGATCCTTCCAAGCCCCCTCTAAAAGGGCCTTTGCTACCAGGATCTGCTGAAGGGCCATTGTACAGATTGGAGAGGACAGCAGGGAGTCTGTAAGGTTGATAGGCACAATACCACAACAACCGGCTGGTCAGGAGGTTTTGACCTTTCTATGTCCAGAGTTCATCCAGAGGCTCCGCCAATGCTGCCTTTATTTGTTATTCAAGAGGGAGTGGATGAAAAGCCTCCAGCATCTCCCACAGTTTCAAACAGCTGCAACTGGGCAGCATACTGACCGCTGAGCTTCCTGAGAAAAATGATCCATTTTCTATGGGAGCTCATACCCAAAAAGGGAAGGGGAGGGAAACATTTATGTTGGGGCATCGTATTTTTGTGGAGGACAATAGTGTCGGTTGTCTAGGCCAGGTCTGTCTCAAACCAGGCTAACCCGAGACCTTAAAGTCCATCATAGATACACAATTCGAGCCATAGCAATTGCAACGCTGGAATTGACGTAGCTATGAACCACATATCTACCTCAGTGTGGGAGGTCAGTGGTAGAAATTGTCCTGTCCACCTCCCTTACTCCTTGCGAGATTGAGGCGGGGGTAAGGGTCAGCTGTAGAACCCTGATAGTTTGATTTTCCTCATTCCCACTAAGTGCACAAAATAGAACCCCAGAAGTTTGAGCCTGATGTGGTTGACCTAGAAGGTAGTGTAGATATACTCTCAGATCCAAGTTTCTGACCCTCAAACACCACAACAAGTCCTCTAGACAGCAGAACTAGCCTCCAATCAACCTCTTTCAACTCCCTTTTCAGAGTTTCCACTTTCTATTTCTGATTCTATGTGCATTTGTAGTCAATGGATGACTCTCTTTCTCTAGTGTGTCGCTAGGACCAGTCTGAGGGGAGACAGCCAGGATATAATGCTGCTCACAGTTAATCTCCTCATCCACCTTCCAACAAGCACATTGTCCCTGGGGGACTTCGGTTAAGGTCAGTCCTTTTTCAGTTTTCTTTTAACTTTGCTACTGTGCCTTTTGGAAATACGCCGTATCTGGGGTTGCTGTCTGATACTCCACACAAGGTGAGTTATATGGCCAAGGCTGATTTTCTAAGGAAGTGTCCTGGCTGTTGTTTTCCTTCAGCTTCACGCACCAGTTTGAGAATTGTTCCGTAGGATGGATTTGGCCTCTTCTCATCTGTGTTTCCTCTTCTTGTGTAAGCAGCAATTGCTGAAAGCTGTGTGAGCCTTGGCCCAGCCACCTAGTGCTCATCCATGTCCATGTCCTAGGGCCACAGCGTGGAGCTGAGATTTGCCCTCAGACTGTTTTTTCAAATTCCACCCCAGTGGCTTCCAAACACTGGTGCAGTGACAGTGCTGAAACTCCCAGCGTCCCAGTGATGGTCCAACACACCCCTCAGAAATCCACTTCCTTCCCATCACTCTCACCCACAAAGACTCACATAGTTGCCAGAGCAGCCAACCGTCTGAGAGGGAAGCCAGCTGTCATAGAAGCTGTGGTAAGAGGCCTTTTATACACACATGTTAGATGTGTTTATCGGTGGGACCCTGATGTAGCCCTGATCTCAGTGCATCTATATGTGAGGTACAAGAAGCTGTCGACAGGGCAGGGAAGTTGGCTGGCAGAACCACATTTGCACAGCTTTTCTTCTGTGGTGGTGGCAGCGTCTACTGGTGAGTGAATATGCAAGTGAGTGGCCATTTGCATTTTTCAGACCGGCCATTTGCATACTGCAGCCGGCGGTTCATGCCAGTGTAACCATAGTCAGTGTCTGCTCCCCTCAAGCCACATCCTCCTCCTTAACTCACAAACTCCCCAATACTGTGCTCCCTGTGGTCCTCTGGTTCAGAATTGCTGCATCCCCTGCTCCTCAAATTTCACATCCCCTGACCTCTGCACTGCCACATCTCTTTGCCCTAGGCCTGTCTCCTTGCTCCACCACTTCCTCTGAAGCTCATCTCCACAGGCACACCAGAGCTGGGCCATACTGAGAACTGCCCTGGAACCCAGGACATTGCGGGCAACCATGGATTCTCCGCCTTCTGTGAGGTGCTGCCGTTGGGTAGGAAGACGTACTTAGGGCATCTCTTGGACCTTCCATCCCCCTGTCCAGGGCAAGTGGACTGTTTGGGGCTCCTCAGAGTAGATCAAGCTCTCTGGCCATCGATTGCCATGGCCTAGTTCTAGCTTCTAACCTGGAATGGGGCTGCAGCCTTAGGTAATGAGGAGAATAAGTGGGAGTCTTGGGAGAAGAGATGGAGGCAAAGAATGAGGCCTCTGGGGAGAGGAGAAGTGTGTTGGGCCTCAAAGTGGAAGGAAAAGAAGTTGGACATGCTCAGAGAGCAGATGGGGGCTCTACTGTGGGTTGGACTGTGGCAGGATCTAGCTGTGTCCCTGTCAGGGAGCTAAGGACCATTTCTGACCTATTGTAAGCACCTGGGGCAACACAAATGGAAGGGAGCAGGATGGCGTCTTTGCATGAGTCTCTTGCCAGGATTCCTGTGTTTCAGACCCTTGCTCACATACCCAGCTGTGCCCTGCCTCGGTGCGGATCAGGCTCAGAAGGTGTGTGCTGTTAAGACCCATGAGTTGAAGCGTGGGTTGGCTGAAGGGTTTCTCCTGGGTCCTTTGCCTCCAGAATGCCTTTGACACAGCTCAGTCGCAGGCATCAGGCTCAGACTGTGGAGCAGGGATGGGTGGCTGTGCCCTTTAAAAGACCCTGTCCGCAGCTGTTGCAGTGCTCAAGGACTATGCAGTACAGAGTGCTCGAGAAGAGCCAGAACTGCGAATGCAAGACTAGCTCTGCAGCTTTTTTTTCATGGCCCGTGGATGTTTAACAGGAGATGGGACAGTGATAAGCCAAGTGACATGGGAAACAAGATTCCTATCACTTCTCTTTAATTGGCGACATGAACATGAATTCTGCATCTGAAGCACCTACTGATATGTCTTTTTATAGGACAATATTTCATCCATCCCCTTATTCTACATGCACACTACCTCTTTGTAAACACTGCTGCCTGCCTGGGTCTCCTTTTCCAAGTTCCTGTTTTCCTTTAGAGGTGGGTGGTGACATGTGCTTTACCAGTGCTCCAGGCGTTAGCAGCCATATGATGCTTTATCTGTACAATGGTAAAATGAAGGTCTTGTCATCTCAAAAGTAAGGGTCCAATAGGGACTGGGTGGCCCATGATTTTCATGGCCTTTGTAAGTAGTGCTGGAGGTGGGTGATGAACTGCCCCCTCACTTGATAAACACCCTGATGATTCTTGCACGAAGGTGTTTGCTTTTCACGCTATACACGATTGGGTTCATCAGGGGTGGAACCAGCAGGTAAACGTATCCCAGGAGAATTGGAAATAAAGGAGAAGTGCCCTCTCCGAATCTATGTATTGCAGGCAGGCCAATTATTGGTGTGTAGAAGAGCATGAGGGCACAGAGGTGGGAGACACAAGTGTTCAAGGCCCTAAGACTCTCTGGGAGAGACGTGACAGTCAGCACTGTTTTGAGGATCATCACATAAGAGAAGAGGATAAGTAGCGAATCCAATCCCGTGGTTAAGAGTGTAACGGACAATCCATAGATGCTACTGACTCTAATGTCTGCACAAGCCAACTTCATGACCTCCTGGTGCAGGCAGTAGGAATGGGAGAGGACATTGCTTTGACAGTATCAGAACCGTTTCAGAAGAAAGGGGAGTGGAAACATTACGGCCACTCCTCTTAGTACAAACACCAGTCCCAGGATAGCTGTTCTTGGCAGGGTTAAGATGGAAGTGTATCTTAGGGGGTTACAGATCGCGATGAGACGGTCAAAGGCCATCAACAAGAGCACTGAGGATTCAGTGCATTGAAGTGAGTGAATGAAGAACAGCTGGGCAAAACAGGCATCAAGGCTGATCTCCCTGGAGTTAAACAAGAATATGCCCAGTATGGTCGGCATGGTGGCTACTGATATGCCAATGTCTATGACACCCAACACAAAAAGGAAAATGTACATGGGCTTATGAAGGGTTGGATCTGTTTTTATGATCAGGATAATGACTGAATTTCCTGCTATCGAGATTGCGTACATTAAGCAAAAGGGAGTAGAGATCCACAGGTGGATGTTGTCCTGCCCAGGTATCCCAGTGAGAAGGAACACTACATGTGTGAAGTTGGTGTCATTGACAGGTGACATAGTGTAGTGGCTAGGTCCAAGGATTAATGAAATTCAGTTCCTGAAAAGAAAAAAATAAAGTAAAAATAAATAATTCAAAAAAAAAAAAAGAACAGGAGACTGAATAGTATTTAGTGAGACATCATTCTGCTCCCAGAGCAAGTCTGGGGCAAGTCTAAGGAGACCCAGGAGCTTAAGGAAGTTGAACCATAACACAGTCTTAGGTTCACATCACCAACAAGAGTATAGGGCACAGCCAGACTGGGTTAGACCTGCAGTGCATCTAGCCCAGTGGCCACTTCGACATGCTGCCCAGGGAGCATAAAGGAACACTGCAGGGTTTAGCTGTGAGATAACCAGCTCCCAAGGAAAGTTTCCTCTTGATATTTTGGTCAATAGAGATATTCTGTGTTGTGAATCAGGAATGTTTAGAGCCTTCTTAATCTTTTTTTTTTTAAAAAAACTCACTACTGCAATTATATTTTCTGCTTGCCCCATAAGCATATTTTTTACTTTTTGAACCCAGATAATTGTTTGGCCCTTTGATATCTTGTGGCAGGGAGTTCCACAGGCTACGTGAGTGTTGTACAGTTGGGACCTGCCCACAGAGATTGTTATGGACTCTCCACTGTATCATGATGTGTGTGCAAAAATATGGGAAGTGCCTGGTGAAAATGGTCATTTTATTTCTGTATCCTCCATCCAAACAATTTATAAATTTGTTTCTCTGCCTTGTTACAAATATTTGTTTATTTTCTTCATGACCAAGAGTTCAAATTGTGTTCCTACATCTTGGCAGCACATGGGATAAATTCTAGGGGCTATTATAGGAACATTGATATCAGCTGTGTCATTGTCGCTCCAGATTTATGTGTGTACATTCAAACAGAACTGGGCTCTATTCACATTCTCTTAGTAAATGTTCTCAGTGATACACAATGAGAAACACTTCAAGAAAAGCTGAAGAGTTTTGCTGGCAACAATATAGTCTAAATCAAGACAGTTCTTTTGTCCTACCATCTTCCCTTCATCCTCACGGATCCTTTACTGCCCATTTACTCCCCCGCCCCAACCCCGCCCCAACCCCAGCAAGACATGTAGCCTTCTGGCAAGCTAAATGCTAACATAGTTACCTCAGAGAGCAAGGGACTAGTTGGTGTCACAAATTGGTGGAAAGTACAAACACTGGGTTTTTGCCAGTACCCAGAGGAGTGTGAAAGTTACCTCAGCCATGCTTGTGGAATAGGGGATGGGTGTAAATTCCATACAACCACTATCACACTCCCCTTTCTTCTCCTCTTTGCTGAAATACAGACCAGTGGTAATCTTTCCTGAGGACTTTTTGAAAAGCCTTCAACTATTTTTCCCAGGGATTGAGTGTCCAACACTGAATGTGTTAGAAATAGCTTCTAGTCAGTTACCAGGAGACAGTACCATACAATTTACCACTGAACAAAAAGTTAAAAGCACAAACACTTTGCAAATGGTATCTGGAGTACAAATGAAATACTTTCTAAAGGAAAATCCATTGAACACTAGTTACCATTGCTCCTTCCTTTGAAGCTTCAAGAATTCTGCTTCTGGCTTGCAACATAAATACATGTATTTAAAGTTTGGTTTCTAACATTTTTCTTACCAGGGAAAACACTGGCATAACATTTACGTGTTTATCCTCAAGTACAGACAAATGAAGAGTTGTTTACCCTCTGTTTTTTTTCACAGATGATGCCTCATCCTCCTCCTCAATTCACAAACCCTGCACCACTTTGCTCCATGTGGTTAGTGTTCATTCGCACCTGCTGCATCCCCTGCTCCTTCACCTTTTCTGAGCCCCCCCCCATTCTCTCCACTGCCCCCATCTCTCTGCATGAGGCCCATCTCCTTGTTCTGCCACTTCCTCTGACGCTCATCTCCATGGGTTGAACACAGCTGGGCCATGCTAAGAACTCCCCTGGAGCCCAGGCCATTTTGGGTCACCATTGGCTAGTCACCATCTCTGGCTGCATCCTGTGGAGCAGGGACATATGCTTAGGACATCCCTTGGGCCTCACATCTCCCTGCCCAGGGCAACAGGAGCGTTTGAGGCTCCTTTGAGTGGTTCCCGGGCCCTATGCAGATCCAGACATGGCCTAATTTCAGCTTCTCACCTGGAGTGGGGCTGCAGGTTCGGGTAATGAGAAGCAGTGGGTGCGGTCTTGGGGGGAAGAGATGGAACACAGGAAGGGGCCTCTGGTTAGAGGAGAATAATTGTGTTGGGACTTAAAATGGAAAAAAAAGTGATTAGTTGGGATCAGAGAGGGGATGGGGATTCTACTGACTAGACTGAGCTGTGACACAATCCACCTGTACCCCGTCGGGTAGCTGTGAACAATTTCTGATGTTTTCTAAGCAGATGGGGCAGCACAGATGGAGGGGAGCTGGGTGGAATCTTTGGCTGAGAATCTTGAGAGGCCCCTGTGTTTCAAACCTTGACATACACAACATCTGTGGATCTTGGACTCAGCAAGTATGTGCTGTGCAGAACCATCAGTGGGACAAGGGGCCGGCTGAATGGTTTCTCCTGGGTCCCCTGACTCAACAATGACTTTGACACAACTCAGTCCGAGGCATCTCACTAAGACTGTGGATAAGGAGTGTGTGGCTGTGTCCTTGAGCAGACCCTGTCCACATCCAGTGCTGTGCTCAAGGGTCATGCAGTACCTAGAGTGCTCAAGAAGGGCCAGGACCGTGACTGATGAACACCTCTGCAGCTTTCTTTCATGGCCCGTGGATGTTTAACTGGAGACGGCACAGTGATAACCAAGTGAAATGGGAAACAAGATTTCTATCACTTCCCTTTAATTGGCTCTATGAAAATGAATTCTGAGTCTGGAGTACTTACTGATATGTCTCTTTAGGGGAAAATATTTCACCAGTCCTCTCATTTTACACGACCACAATCACTTTGTGAATACAAGTGCCTGCCTTTGTCTCCTTCCCCCAGTGCCTTACAGGGCCATTATTCCCACAGTTTTGGCAATGCTGGTGATACGGTGGAAGGCTCTGCAAGAATGGTTTTCCTTCTTAGGGAATTACCTATAGACTACATATGTATTCCAGTTCTCGTGTGTTCAAGTCCGTTAGTCAATAGGGGTATTTCTTCTTGGAAATACGGGTGCTTGCGGATCTCCGTGGACATTTTCAGGGATGCGAGCACAGATTGCTTGTGGAACGATGCATGACACATATATGTTTCGGAACACTGATCTGTACAGGAAGCTGCAAAAAGGCACTTTCTTTCCAGACCAGAAGATCACTGGAGGTCCATGGTGTGCAGTGAGAACTTTCCAATTATGCTGTAAAATGTTGTCAATTTCCCACCTCTGTGGCCCTTTGCAGTGATTCTCCTGCTCTCTGGGGTCACCTCCCCCTTCCCCATTGCAACCATGGAGTAACCTCCAAAATTTTCAGCAGTTACCCATTTAATCATCACCCTTTTTTTTTTTGATCTCTCATACACACCGTGTTCTGTGGTGGATTTGAAACATTGATGCATTTGATCCTTATTTAGCTTCTTATATGTGCTGCTGTGTGCTAACCTTTCTATTAAGACCATAACCACAGTAAATGTAAGTTCAATGTGACACTAATGTACAATTTATTTAGCTGAGAAAAGTGGGTGTCCTGTGGTAGTGTTTGTCATGTTGAAGTATGAAGTGTTACGTAAAAGGTTGGGTACCACTGCTTGTAGGGGAAGTTCAAAAGCTGCTGAGCCCCTGTTCGTGGGGGAGGAGGGTGTGATTTCATTATTTTATCCATGGTAACCCAAGGTCTACTACTGTTACAACAACTACCATTACTCAGAGCCCCACCACCATCATGGTGCTTCCTGGGTGACAGAATTAATTCAGATCCTCCATTTCTTCTGAGAGCTCATCTGCTACCCATTTGTTTGCATTAGGCCACGTTCTCTTCCACTTTCATTGAGGCTTCCTCATTGGGAAGGCCAGAACTGGACCATAGTAAAAATTGTCCTGGAGACCAGGCTACTGGGGGAGTCGCAGATTATCCACCTTCTGTGGGGAACTCCTTTGGGTCTGGCACATGTGTGGAGGTCTTCTCTTTGGCCTCACATCCTTTACCCAGAGCAGGTGGACTGTTTCAGCTTTCTCAAAGTGGCTCAGGTACGTGGGTAACTGGAGTCAGGGCCCAGATCTAACTTCTAGCCAGGAGTGAAGCAGAAGCCTCAAGTAATGAGGAACAGTGGGTGTAGTCCTGGAGAGAGAGATGGGGCAGAGGGAGAAACCTCTGGGGAATGGACTCAATGGGCATCCGGTGTACAGAGCCATTACATGGAATTTGGGAGGGAGAAAATAAATGTCTTCTCCTGTGGCCTCTACTTTAACCATGGTTTTGACGTGACTCAGTCACATCCACCTGGCTGTGAATGTTGGGAAAGGGTGGGTGGCTCTGCTCCTTGAATGACCCCCTC
Organism: Carettochelys insculpta; assembly: GCF_033958435.1. NCBI lineage: Eukaryota > Metazoa > Chordata > Testudines > Carettochelyidae > Carettochelys > Carettochelys insculpta. The sequence continues at coordinate 9,037,027 of NC_134137.1, forward strand.
CACAGCTGGTGAAGTGCTGAGGGTTCGCACAGTATCCAGAGCACACAGAAAGCCAGGAGTGTGATTGCAAAACAGTTCAACAGTTTTTCCAATGGCCTGTGGATTTCTAACCAGAGACAAAACAGTCACAAGCCAGTTGAAATGGGAAAAAATTCATTCATATAACTTCTCTTTATCGAACGCTTCAACATGAACCATGATGTTGGGGCACCAACAGATACATCACGTTATGGGTTACCATATCATCAATGCCGTCAATATCCATGAAAACAAGCATCTTGTGAACATTCCAGACTGCCTTGGTCTCTTTCCCCCATAGTCCTGTCCTCTCCCACCAGTGGGAGGGGACAGCCCCTCTCCCATTGCTTCAGACCATAGATCTAATCTAACTGCTCTCTGCACAATGTAAAAATAAAGGTTTTGTTCACCCAGAAACAGCAGTCCAGCATGGATTGGGCAACCCAATTGCTTCAAGGCCCATATGAGTAGTGGTGGAAATGGGCGACAAAATGACACTTCATTTGCTGAACACCCTAATGATACTTGCACGGAGGTGTTTGCTTTTCAAACTATATATGATTGGGTTCATCAGAGGTGGAATAAGCAGAGAAGCATAGCCCAGGAGACTTTCAAGAAGGTGAGAAGAGTTCACCCTGATTCTGTATATCACAGTGAGGCTAATCTCTCCTGTGTAGAAGAAAAGGACAGCACAGATATGGGAGACACAGGTGTTCAGGGCCCTGAGACTCTCCTTGTGGGAAGCCACGCTCAGTGCTGTTTTGAGAATCATCACATAAGATAGGAGAATAAGCAGTAAGTCCAACCCCAATGTGAAGGATGTAGTAAATATGCCATAGATGTAGTTGACTGTGATGTCTGAACAAGCCAACTGCATGACCGCCTGATGCAGGCAATAGGAATGGGAGAGGACGTTAGCTCGACAATACTGAAACCTTTTCAAGAGAAGGGGGAATGGAATCATTAAAGCCACCCCTCTTAGCACAAACACCAGTCCCATTGTGGCTACTCTTGGCAAGGTTAAGATAGAAGCATATCTCAGTGGGTTACAAATTGCAATCAAGCGGACAAAGGCCATCAATAGGAGCAGAGAGGATTCAGTGCAATGAATGAGGTGGATGAAGAATAGCTGGGCAAAACAGGCGTTCAGGTCGATCTCCCTAGAGTTAAACAAGTATATTCCAAGTGTTGTCGGTATAGTGGCTATGGATAAGGCAAGGTCTGTGATGGCCAATAAGGAAAGGAAAATGTACATGGGTTCATGGAGGCTTGGATCTGTTTTTACAATGAACAAAATGAATGAATTTCCTATTATAGAAATAATGTAAACAAAGCAGAAGGCAATAGAAATCCAGAGATGAGTGTTCTCCTGCCCAGTTATCCCGGTAAGAATGAATACTGAATGTGTGAATTTGGTATCGTTGACAGCTGACATTATGTACTGGACGGGTTAGAGAAGTTCCGAGCTTTCCTTCCTGAAAAGAAAAAGAACAGGAGACTAGATGGTATTGAGTGAGACATCACTGTGCCTTTAATAAATGCTCATGTTCATGCCCTCTGTCCCCAAGAATGTCTCCTAGAGAAGTTGAAGTGCTTTGCCTGGCAAGCATAGACACAGATTGTACAGTTCCATCATCCCACATGCTTTCCTTCTTCCTTGCAGGACCTGAATCCTCTCCTTATTCACAAGTCTGTAGATCTTTGACAAAATAAAAACTAACACCGTTATTTTTCTTGGGAAAGGAGAAGGTGGTGTAATAAATGGGTGAATAGTGCAAACAGTGGATTTTTATTCATGCCCTGTTGATATCAAATTTACTTCAGCCTTGATTATGCAACAGGAGATGGGTGTGAATTACCTACAACTACCATTCATAGAATCATAGAAGAGAAGGACTGGAAGGGACCTCGAGAGGCCATCGAGTCCAGCCCCCTGCCCTCATGGCAGGACCAAGAACTTTCTAGACCATCCCTGAAAGCCATCTATCTAAACTCTTCTTAAATAGCTCCAGTGATGGAGTTTCGATCACCTCCCTTGGCAATTCGTTCCAGTGTTTGATCACCCTCACAGTTAGGAACTTTTTCCTAATGTTCCCTCCCTCTGCCTTATGACACCCTTTTAGATACCTGAAAAGTGCTATCATGTCCCCCCTCAATCTTCTCTTTTCCAAACTAAACAAGCCCAATTCTTTCAGCCTTTCTTCATAGGTTATCTTCCCTAGACCTTTGATCATTCTCGTTGCTCTCCTCTGGACTCTCTCCAATTTCTCCTCATCGTTCCAGAACTGTGGTGCCCAGAACTGGACACAATACTCCAGCTGAAGTCTAACCAGCTCACAGTAGAGCGGGAGAATGACTTCTCGTGTCTTGTTCACAACACACCTGTTAATGCATCCTAGAATCATGTTTGTCTTTTTCGCAACAGCATCACACTGTTGACTCATATTTAGCTTGTGGTCCACTATAACCCCTAGATCCCTTTCTGCTGTACTCATTCCTAGGCAGTCCTTTCCCATTCTGTATGTGTGACACTGATTGTTCCTTCCTAAGTGGAGCACTTTGCATTTGTCCTTATTAAACTTCATCCTGTTTACCTCAGCCCATTTCTCCAGTTTATCCAGATCCTTTTGAATTATGACCCTATCCTCCAAAGAAGTTGCAACCCTTCCCAGCTTGGTATCATCTGCAAACTTCATAAGTGTACTTTCTATGTCAATATCTAAATCGTTAATGAAGATATTGAACAGAACCGGTCCTAAAACAGACCCCTGCGGAACCCCACGAGTTATAAGAACATAAGAACATAAGAATGGCCATACCGGGTCAGACCAAAGGTCCATCCAGCCCAGTATCCCATCTACCGATAGTGGCCAATGCCAGGTGCCCCAGAGAAGGAGAACAGAAGACAATGATCAAGTGATTTATCTCCTGCCATCCATCTCCTGCCCCTGTTGTGAAGGCTAGGGCACCATACTTTACCCCTGGCTAATAGCCATTTATGGACCTCACCTGCAAAAATTTATCGAGCTCTTTTTTAAACCCTAATAGAGTCCTGGCCTTCACAGCGTCCCCTGGCAAGGAGTTCCACAGGTTGACTGTGCGCTGTGTGAAGAAAAATTTCCTTTTATTAGTTTTGAACCTACTACCCATCAATTTTATTTGGTGTCCCCTAGTTCTTGTATTATGGGAAAAGGTAAATAATTTTTCTATATTCACTTTTTCCACACCATTCATGATTGTATATACCTCTATCACATCGCCCCTCAATCACCTCTTTTCCAGACTGAAAAGTCCCAGTCTCTCTAGCCTCTCCCCATATGGGACCCGTTCCAAACCCCTAATCATCTTAGTTGCCCTTTTCTGAACCTTTTCTGATGCCAATATATCTTTTTTGAGGTGAGGAGACCACATCTGCACGCAGTACTCAAGATATGGGCATACCATAGTTTTATATAGGGGAAGTATGATATCTTTTGTCTTATTATCGATCACTTTTTTAATAATTCCTAACATCCTATCTGCTTTACTAACTGCCGCTGCACACTGCGTGGATGTCTTCAGAGAACTATCCACTAGAACTCCAAGATCCCTTTCCTGATCTGTCATAGCTACATTTGACTCCATCATGTTGTACGTGTAATTTGGGTTATTTTTTCCAATGTGCATTACCTTACACTTACCCACATTGAATTTCATTTTGACACTATTCGATTATGTCTACAAGAGAGGCTTTTCACAGAAAAAACTGTGCTTTTGTTGGGAGAAACCGTGGAGGGTCTACATGCAACCAAGACTGGGGGAATGGATGGCTATGTGAGTGGATTGCATTTTAAATCCAAAATGAGTTTCTTACTAGTATAAACTAGGTGGTCTCAGAATGACGTGAATATAGATTTTGGAATAAAATCCCACTATAGCAACAACCTTTGTCAGGGTCTCAGATATGTGAAAAATATTGAAGAGAATGGAATTTCTCTTATACTTTTCCAGCAGGATTAAAAACCATTAATAACTATTCTCTGGGTACAGTTATCCAGCCAGTTGTTCACCCACCTTATAGTAGCCCCATCTAAGTTGTATTTGCGTTGTTTATTCATAAGTGTATTATGTGAGACCGTGTCAAATGCTTTACTGAAGTCTAGATATACCACATCCACTGCTTCTCCCTTATCCCCAAGACTCGTTATTCTATCAAAGAAAGCTATTAGATTGGTTTGACACGATCTGTTTTTAACTAAACCATGCTGGCTGTTCCCTAGCACCTTACCACCTTCCAAATGCTTGCAGATGATTTCTTTAATTACCTGCTCCATTATCTTTCCTGGCACAGAAGTTAAGCTGACTGGCCTGTAGTTTCCTGGGTTATTCTTGTTCCCCTTTTTATAACTGGGTACTATATTTGCCCTTTTCCAGTCTTCTGGAATCTTTCCCATCTCCCATGATTTACCAAAAATGATTGCTAAAGGCTCAGATACCTCTTCTATCAGCTCCTTGAGGATTCTAGGATGCATTTCATCAGGCCCTGGTGATTTGCAGACATCTAATTTTTCTAAGTAAATTTTAATTTGTTCTTTTCTTATTTCAACTTGTAAACCTACCCCTTTTTCACTAGCATTCTCTATGTCAGGCATTCCTTCAGATTTCTCAGTGAAGACCGAAACAAAGAAATCATTAAACATCTCTGCCATTTCCAAATTCTCTGTTACTGTTCCTCCCTCCTCACTGACCAATGGCCCTACCCTCTCCTTAGTCTTCCTCTTGTTACCAATGTATTTGTAAAAAGCCTTCTTGTTTCCCTCTATGCTTGCAGCTAGTTTGAGCTCATTTTTTGCCTTAGCCTTTCTAATCTTGCTCCTGCATTCTCGTGTTGTTTGCCTATATTCATCATTTGTAATTTGTCCTAGTTTCCATTTCTTATACGGTTCCTTTTTTTTTTTTTGAGATCATGCAAGATCTCCTGGTTAAGCCAAGGCAGACTTTTGCCATGTTTTCTATCTTTCCTACACAGTGGGATAGCTTGCTTTTGGGCCCTTAATAATGTCCCTTTGAAAAACTGCCAACTCTCCTCAGCCGTTTTTCCCCTCAGTTTAGCTTCCCATTGGACCTTACCTACCAGCTGTCTGAGTTTACCAAAATCTGCCTTCCTGAAATCCATTATCTCTATTGTACTGTTTTCCCTTCTACCCTTCCTTAGAATTGTGAACTCTATGATTTCATGATCACTTTCACCCAAGCATCTTTCCACTTTCAAATTCTCAATAATTTCCTCCCTATTTGTTAAAATTAAATCTAGAACAGCTTCCCATCAAGGAGCTTTTTCAATCTTTTGGAATAAAAAGTTGTCTGCAATGCAATCCAAGAATTTTTTGGACAGTCTGTCCCCTGCTGTATTAGTTTCCCAACATATACCTGGATAGCTGAAGTCCCCCATCACCACCAAATTCTGGGCCCTGGATGATTTTGTTAGCTGTTAAGAAAGCCTCATCCACCTCTTCCACCTGGCTAGGGGGCCTGTAGTAGACTCCTAGTAGGACCTCATCCTTTTTTTTTACTCCTCTGAGTCTAACCCAGAGACTTTCAACGCGTCCATCTCCTACATCCATCTCCACCTCTGTCCAAGTGTGTACATTTTAAATATACAAGGCAACACCTCCTCTCTTCTTTCCCTGTCTGTCCTTCCAAAGCAGGCTGTCCTTTCCCATTCCGTATGTGTGAAACTGATTGTTCCTTTCCAAATGGAGCACATTGCATTTGTCCTTATTAAACTTCATCCTGTTTACCTCAGACCATTTCTCCAATTTATCCAGATCATTTTGAATTATGACTCTATCCTCCAAAGCAGTTGCAACTCCTCCCAGCTTGTTATCACCTGCAAACTTAATAAGCGTATTTTCTATTCCAATATCTAAATCATTGATGAAGATATTGAACAGAACCGGTCCTAACGCAGACTCCTGCAGAAGCCCACTTGTTATACTTTTCCAACAGGATTGAGAACAATTAAGAACTACTCTCTGAGTGCAGTTATCTAGCCAGTTATGCACCCACATTATAGTAGACTCATCTAAATTGTATTTGTCATGTGAACGGATGTTGCCAGAGGAGAAAGCGACAGACTGGAGAGATTCAGCCTTTACCCATTTGTCACCCATTTCTTTACCCTCTGGCCTTTTTCAGAGATAATTTATGAAGTCATAGTGGGACTTAAATTATTGCATCTGCCACGTGGCTTTCCTCAGATCCTGGAAGGTTTAAAGTAACTAGTCCTTATTCAATCACATTCCAACAACCAAGACCTAGTAGCCCCTCTGTCCTGACTTAACAGCTGACTGGTTCTCCTCAGGTTCTGTTCTGTCAGGCTATAGCTTGTGGTAGTAGTAGTAGTCGTAGGCATCCTTCAGTCTGCATAGACTGTGGATTGCGTCCTTTATAGTTTCAATTGAGGACTTCATTTACAGCGTCTACTGTGACTATGAAGACCCACATGAGAGTGACAGTCCTTGCTGCATCTCTTGCAGCTATGGTTGGTGTCTGGCAAGTCCTTAGTGTGCTTTCTGTGTGCTTGCTTCTCCTCTGCTAGCTGTCTGATCCTCATCTCGCCCTTCTGAAGGCCCTTGTGTAACCTCTGCCTCCATCTGCTGCGGTCGTCTGCTAGTTCTTCCCAGTTGTCCAGCTTGATGTCTACCTCTCTGAGGTCTCTCTTGAAGATATCTTTGTAGCACAGCTGGGAGCATCCGGGAGGTCTTTTGCCAGAGGCTACCTCACCATACAGGATGTCTTTTGGAATCCTTCCATCATTCATCCTGTGGACGTGGCCAAGCCAGCGGAGTCGACGCTGCCTGAGGAGGGTGTGCATGGTTGGGATTCCAGATTGCTCGAGGACGGCAATGTTGGTCACTCTGTCCTTCCATGGCATTCCAAGGATGCGCCTGAGGCAGCGCAAGTGGAAGACGTTCAGCCTCTTTTGCTGGCGGGCGTACAGGGTCCAAGTCTCGCTGCCATAAAGGAGGGTGCTGAGGATGCAAGCTCTGTAGACTTGCACTTTGGTGTGTGTACAGTTTGTTGTTATTCCACACTCTCTTGCTGAGTCTGGACAGAGTTGTGGCCGCTTTTCCGATCCTCCTATTTAGCTCAGTCTCCAATGACAGGGTGTCAGTGATGGTGGACCCGAGGTAAACGAACTCGTGGACAACCTGTAACGTATAGTTGTCAATGCTGATTGATGGGGATTTAGCAACATCCTAACCGAGTACGTTTGTCTTCTTTAGACTGATGGTAAGCCCAAAGTCCTTGCACGCTTTGGAGAACTTATCCAGCAGTTTTTGAAGCTAGTCTTCTATGTGAGACACTACAGCAGAAGAACAAAGGAGACAGAAGCGACTGCAACAACTACTGTGGAATCTCCCTCCTAAGCTATAGCTTGTATCTGTCATGGTAAGAGGCACTGGGTTGGGGGGCAGAATATGAAATACACATTCTCTGAGCTCTCACTCTATACTGTAAAGTAACCCCAGTGCCTCATATTCGGGCACAATGAAGGTTTGTGGGAGTGAGTTGCAACATCAAATAGTCATTGAAATGGAACTTCATTTCACACATAACAGTGGTGTGCTGCTCTCTCTCTCACTCACTCTTTCTCTCTGTCAGACTGTGTAAGTCTTGTATTCCTAAAAGATATCAGGAGTGCTTTGGGGAGAAAAATGGATCTGAGGCGCCATAAGGAATGTGTATGCAGCTCCAGACATGGGACCCACTGAAGGAATCTCACATGACTTACTGACACACCGAGCTCTCTTTCAAAGTCACATTTCTGTGCTGATTGAAGGGTCCGCATGGTAGCATGAGTAGATGTAGGGGAGGGCTTCCTAACTTCCTTCTGCTGCCTGCCCTCCAGCCTTTTCACTGTTACCCCAACAGCCCAGCTGAGTCCTCAGCTGCTGCACAGAACATTCTTCAAATGCAATCAGCTGGCAGCCTTTACCTTTCACTTCTGACTTTGAAGATACTGCCAAGACACAGAGTCGGGATAACACACACACACATACACACACACACACACACACACACACCCAGCATAATGCAGGCAGTGAACAGTTGAGTTGGGGGCAGGTTCTGTCTCTCTCGGCGTGTCTGTCTTGTACATATAAAATTCATGACACCCAGAAATAACATACCCAGTTCTTGTTAAAAGAGGAGCTGCTGGCACCAGAGGTTTTCACCCTCGCAGACAAGGAGTCATTGGAGAGGCTGCACAGGGAGCAGGCAGAATGCGTTGAGGCTGGGAAGCCACTGCTTTATGTAGCATGCTGGCACATTCCCTTTGGGGCCACTTGGCCATCAGGGACCCTCAGCTTCTTAATTTTGTGTGCACCAGCTTTAACCCCGTCATGGCCAACGGCACAATGCAACAGGCCAAATCATGGGGACGGGAGGTGATGCCACACAACTCAACTAGAGTGCCAGCCCTGCTGCGATCTTCATTTCTGGAATGCGGGCATGACATCACTGTTAGTATGGTTCCAAGCAGTCACATGGCCACCAGGAACTTGCCAAGTGATGATGTTGCCGCTGCCACATCTGTGATACTGCTGACATAAAATGAAATAGTGTACTAATAGTATCAGAACAGATTTTTCCTCAGCAACCTTTTTCCTGCATTAAGGGGCCAGGGTTCAGGACAACAAAAGGAAACTCCACAAGACTCCCTATATGGATATTTCTCCTGGATCATTGCAAGAGTAGAAATGTCCTTCTTTTTTCCCTAAAGAATGAAAAGGGAAACCCATGGTAGAGGGATTCCCAATGTTTGACACACATCTCTGTGATTCACTGGCAGCTAGGTCCACTCACCTTTAACTTCTGGGCCTCTACAATTGCTCTAGGACCCTCCCCAGCTCCCCAACCATATTTGGTCATAAGAGGTGTGCCGAAAGAGTGTGTCGCAATAGCAATTGCTCATAGGATCTAATGAAGGTCCATTGTGCAAGGTGGAGGGTGCTGAATGGAGATGGGAGGGTTGGTTATTGTAACTGACGGGCGCAATTCCCCTTCTCTAGACCGGGTGGAAGTTTTCAACCTTTCTGTCACCATAGTGCAGACACAGCTTCAGTTAGTGCAAACATAACGTACATTACGAGGATGCACAAAATGAAAAACCTCCAATTTCTGTTGGGGATCCTCTTAGCTGCATCCAGGTGGACTCATGTCAGGAGAGCCTTCAAAGAAAATTGATTTTGTGTGTTATGAAATCCCACCCCCCCCCCAAATAATGTGTGACAATAAATCATTTTAGTTTAGATCATGAACTTTCATGGGGGGGTAGAGGCAGGGAGGAATTTGTTGTAAAGCTCGCCTCTAACTCTGTGGTATGAAGAGCACCTGAAACATGAGCCTTTGTGGGCAGAGGGTTGGAGTGAGGCCTGAGGCCTGCACTAAAGGAATGGTCAAATTTTGCTGATATAAAGCAAAGAAGCAAATTCTTAAGGAGGTGTGGTTTAGATTTATTAGTAACTTCAGAAACTTTGGAGAAAGGGGGAGCCTATACAGGAAGGATGAGCTCCACCTAACCCAAAACAGAAGTGCATTGCTGATACTTAAAAAGTAAAAGTTCAAATAGAGTTTATGGTGGAAAATCTCAGACAGAGACGCCTTTAACGGCAGATCTATTAATAGAGATTTTCTTTGTTCAAATAAGGTTAAGGTAAGATCAGGATGACATGATAAATAGAGGGGTTTTGACTGAACCAACTTGAGCTAAATAACTCGCGGCTTCCTGAAACATTAGTGAGTGGCATTCCAATGCATCGGAAGGCAGAACCTCTATATCTCTGGTGTAACTTGTGTGTGTCTGTGTATACAGGTATATCTCAGAAGTAGAGGAAAGGCTCTTGCAGGGAATAGAAGGCCCAGGTATTCACTAAGCTGAGTTCAATGTGGCAGGCATACAGGTTGTTTTACCCTTGTAGAGCCTGCAATGTGCTTAGAGCTTCAGAATGGTTATCATATGAACAGAGGTTAAGAAACTCAGACTTTCCAGCTTAGAAAAGGGGAGACTAAAGGGTTGGGATGGACTATGAGACAGAGGTCTATTAAATCATGGCAGTTATAGAAAAGTGAATAAAGGAAAGTTATTTATTTGACCCTGTAACATTAGAACTTGGAGTCAATAAATGAAATTAATAGGTACCTGGTTTAAAATAAAGAAATTATGTATTTCTTCATGCAGCACACAGTTAACCTGAAGAACTCCTTACCAGGGGATGTTGTGAAAACTAGGACTTTATCAGGGTTCAAAAAAGAACTAGTTAAATTCATGGAAGTTAAGTCCATCAATGGCTGTTATCCAGGATGGTTAGGAATGGCGTCCCTGGCCTCTCTTTGTCAGAGGCTAGAAATGGAAGACAGGAGAGGGATCACTTGATGATTGCCTTTTCTGTTCACAACTTGCAGGGCATCTGACATCCGCCACTGTCAGGAGACAGGATACTGGGCTAGATTAATCTTTGGTATGACCCAATATGGCCATTCTTATGTTCTTCTGTCTTTATGCCATTACCGTGTTTCACTGAAAATGAAACTTGCTGAGTGCCTTTGCTACAAATCAAGTCCAGATTAATTGATTATTTCAATCAGAGCCAATAGTCTACTTGGAAAAAGTGCAGCATGCAGTGAACATAGCAAAATATGTCATCTTCTAACATCATGCTTATTTACTTCTTGGGGAATTGTGCACAAAATTTAAATATTCTGCAACAAAAAGTTAAAAATTCTGCACACAACATTTTCGAGTTCAGCAGAATTTTGCATACTTCCTTCGTGCAATTAGCATCAGGGAATGCCACTGCTTTCATTTATTGTTGGTGATTTACTTCAAAATTCTTGTCCTCAAGGAGTTCAGTGGCTATAAAGACAAGAACAAAAAAGGATTGAGAAAATGATTCCTTACTGCACACATTGACTCTGAATAATAATTCATCTAAATTATGGTAAAGATTTTCTCACAACCCTCAGAAGTAGTGGGAAGTCAGGAGTCACAGGGAGCTGAGAGAAATCGCTGGGAGGGTGCCCGGTGTGAACTTATGAATGTGAAAGCCACCTTTATGGTACTGCGTGTTGAGCTTCCCCTGGCCTGTAGAGAAAATACACCTGAATGAGAGCTGCCATCTCAGTGGAGAAGAACGTGGTGATTGTAGTGTGGAATTACTACTGATCAGGGGAGAACCTGTTTGGAGTGGAAAATTTGACAGCTGGCCTTGCAATAATGCAGGTGTGCAGGGCCATTATTCACATCTTCCTGTGAAAGACCATGACTCTCGGCGATGTTTGTTACATGGCCGATGGCTTTGCAAAAATCACTTTCCCTCATGGTGAATGGGCTATACATGGCACACGTATTCCAACTGTGGCACCATACCACCTTGTGTCCAAGGCCATAGGGGGCCACCTTCTTCCTGGACCTACAGGTGCTTGGTGATCACTGTGGACACCTTCACAGATGTGAACACAGACAACTCTGGAGAAGTGCATGACACACACGATTAGCAACACTGACCTGTAGAGGAAGCTGCTAGGAGACATATTCTTTTAAGACCAGAAGATCAATGGACAGCATTGGTTCTCAACCTGTGTGACGTGAACCAATGGTGTGCCATGAGAACAGTTCAAGCGTGTCATGAAATGTCATGAATTTCCCCTTCTGTCTGGAGCTGACTCTTGCACCCGCACCACTGCAAGCAATCAAGAAACCTCTGAAATTTTCAGCAGTTGGTCAACATCCCTAGCATGACACGTGTTCACTTGCTTGCCTTTTTTTTGACCTTTCAAAGATGGTATATTCTGTGGTGGATTTAAAACATGAATGCATTTGATCCTGGTTTAGCTTGTTGTACGCACGGCTGTGTGGCAAACCTCTCTAGTAAGACCATAACCATAGTACATGTGAGTAAATTGTGACATTTACGAGCAATTGATTCAGCTGAAAAAAGTGGGTGTGCTGTGGAAGTGTTTCTCTCATGGAAGTGTGACGTGTTATTGAAAAAGTTGGATATCACTGCTATAGGGGAAATTCACATGCCCCAGAGTCCGTGTTATGGTGTGGATTTCATTATTTTAACCATAGTAACCTTAGATTTAATGCTATTACTTACAGCTGCACCAGCAACACGGTGCTTCCTGGGGTCAGCATTAATTCAGACTGACATTGTCCCTGCTCCTGCATTTCCTCTGAGGCCCGATCCCCCACCAATCTCTTTGCATTTTCCATGTGTGCCTATACTTTCACTGAGGCTCACCTACTGGGCAGGCTGGAATTGGACCACAGTAAAAATTGTCCTGTACAGCAGGCTACTCTGGGGGGTCCCAGGTTATTCACCTTCTTTGGGATGCCTCCTTTGGGTCCTGCACACATGCTGAGGGCTTCTTTGGGACTCAGGGTAGGTGGAGTGTTTGGGGCTTCACAAATTGTTTTTGGTTCCTGGGAAGCTATGGCCAGGGCCCAGCTCTAGATTCTAACCAGGAATGGGGCTGGAGCCTCTGATAAGAAAGAGGAACAGTGGATGGAGCCCTAGAGGAAGAGATGGGGCAAGGAGAGGGACCTCTGACAAAAAGGAGGGTGAGAGTGTTGGGACTTGTGGGGGAATAAAAAGAGATGGGTTAGGATCACAAAGGGGATGGCACTTCAGAATGGATTCCGCTTTCTTCTTTAAGAATGTTGGTCGCCCTGCATTCATGGGGTTTGGGAGTGATAGGAGCTAGCTGTGCCTCTCTAGGGAAGCTGAGGATGTTTTCCAGCACTTTCTGAGCATCTGAGGCGTCACAAACAAAGGGGTGGGGAGAAGAAGGAAATCTGAAACTGAATCTCATTCCAGGAATCCTGTCTGTCAGACCCTCAGTCATAGAAACAGATCTGCCCTTCTTCGGAGGGAAGTGGATATAGTGGGCATCCTGTGAGCACAGCCATCCATGGAAGGTAGAGAGGAGAAGAGCTTCTCCTGTGACCTCTGACATAACACAGACTCAGGTATCCAGCTAAGCGTGTCACGAAAGGGTGGGTGGTTGAGCTCCTTGAGTGGCCCCTCTCCATGGATTGTGCGCTGCTCATGGTTCACACAGTATCCAGAGCACTCAGAAAGCCAGGAGTGTGACTGAAAAAAAGTTCCGCATTTTTTTTTCCATGACCTGTGGATATATAACTGAGACAGAACAGTCATGAGACAGGTGAAAAGGGAAAAAACATACACTTCTCATTATTGTTCACACCAACATGAATTAGGAGGTTGGAGCACCAACAGATTCATCTCTTTATGGGCTAACATTTCATCAGTCCCCTCGCTCTCCATGAACAAATTTGTAAACACTACTGCCTGCTTTGGTCTCCTTCCCCAAGTACATTGTCTTCCCCAATGTCTAGGGACAGCCACCTCCTGTGTCTCCAGGCCATAACTCCCATCTGAACTGCTCTCTGCACAGTGCTAAAGTGAAGGTCATGTTGTTCCAAAATAAGGGTCCAGGATGGGTTGGGTGACTCAAGTTTTTAATGACCAATGTGAGTAGTGGTGGGGACAGTTGATGAACTGACCCTTCATTTGCTGAACACCCTGATAATACTTGCACGAAGGTGTTTGCTTTTCAAACTATATATGATTGGGTTCATCAGGGGAGGAATGAGCAGAGAAACATATCCCATGAGAATTGCAAGGAGATGAGAAGAGCTTACCCCCGATCTATGTATTGCAGTCAGGCTAATCTCTCCTGTGTAAAAGAGCAAGACAGCACAGATATGGGAGACACAGGTGTTCAGGGCCCTGAGACACTCCTTGCGGGATGCCACACTCAGCGCTGTTTTGAGAATCATCACGTAAGATATGAGGATAAGCAATAAGTCCAACCCCAAAGTGAAGAGTGTAGTAAATATGCCATAGATGTAGTTGACTGTGATGTCCGAACAAGCCAACTGCATGACCGCCTGATGCAGGCAGTAGGAATGTGAGAGGACATTGTCTCGACAGTATGCATATTTTTTCAGGAGAAGGGGGAATGGCATCATTAAGACAACCCCTCTTAGTACACACACCAGTCCCATCATGCGTATTCTTGGCAGGGTTAAAATGGAAGCGTATCTCAGTGGGTTACAGATAGCAATGAAGCGGTCAAAGGCCATCAACAAGAGAATGAAGGATTCAAAGCATTGGAGCGTGTGGATGAAGAACAGCTGGGCAAAACAGGCACTGAGGTTGATCTCCTTAGATTTAAACAAATATATCCCCAGAATCGTCGGTATGGTGGCTATTGACAAGCCAAGGTCTGTGACAGCCAAGAGGGAAAGGAAAACATACATGGGCTCATGGAGGATTGGGTCTGTTTTGACAATGAAGAGAATGAATGAATTTCCTACTATTGAAATCGCATACATAAAGCAGAAGGCAATAGAGATCCAGAGATGGGTGTTCTCCTGTCCGGGTATCCCGGTGAGAATGAACACGGCATGTGTGAGTTTGGTGTGATTAACAGCTGACATTATGTATTCGGCTGGATTGAGAAGCTCTGAGCTTTCCTTCCTGAAAAGAAAAAGAACAGGAGACTAGATGGTACCAAGTGAGACACCATTTTGCCCTTAAGAAATGCCCATTGTCATACTCTCTACCCCGCAAGACTGTCCAACAGAAGCCAAAGTGATTTGCCTGGTCAGCATAGCCTCATTCCACACAGTTCAATCATCCTATATGCTTCTCTTCCTCTCTGCAGGACCTGCATCTTCTCACTATGCATGGCTCTATAGATCTTTGACAAAAACTAACACAGTTTTTTTACCTGAAAAAGGAGAAGTTGGAGTCACAAACGTGTGAGTAGTACAAATACTCAATCTTTACTCATACCTAGTTGAGTGTGAAAATTATTCAGCCTTGCTTGTGTGAGAGGCGATAGGTGTGAATTACGTACAAACACCATTACATTTCCCTTTCCCCTAGCCTTTGCTGAAACACAGACCACTTTTGTGAAAAGTCTTCAACAGGTATTGCAGAAGGGCTGAGAGCACAACTCCAAATGTAAGTTTTAGAAACAGCTTCTAGTTACTTTTCAGGATCCATTGTCATATGATTTTCCACTAAAGAAAGAGAGAACCATGCAAACACACTGGGAATAGTATTTGGACAACTTTGGAAATGTTTCTGAAAGCAAAATCTGTTAATCGCTAAAGTTCCCACAGCTCCTTTTTCAAGAGATTTCAAGGATTCTGCCACTGGCTTTTCATATTCATGTGTGTCATGAAATGTTCCTTTGTAATATTTCTATGAAACAAAAAGATTTTCGGCACAAAATGTATAGATTTATGCTTTAGTACCAGTTGAAGTTCTCTAGTGTGGCACCTTTGGGCCCTGACCACTGCTGAATGAGAGATTTTGTCAAGCCATGAGAAGTCAATATTGTCTAGCAGCATTACCAACACTTGCACTGCTTCCTAGGCTCTTAGAAGACATTTGGGGTAAATAACTTTTTAGTAACAACG
Organism: Carettochelys insculpta; assembly: GCF_033958435.1. Taxonomy (NCBI): domain Eukaryota; kingdom Metazoa; phylum Chordata; order Testudines; family Carettochelyidae; genus Carettochelys; species Carettochelys insculpta. The sequence continues at coordinate 9,052,550 of NC_134137.1, forward strand.
CGGAACACTGAGAGCCAGGACTGTTGGCTGGAAACACACTTCACGGGACGACAAAAAACTTGGCCATACCCATGATAAATTCACATCCAGTTAACTAAGCTCATTTCAAATTATGCATGTTGCCAGACGAGAGAGTGATGGATTAGAGTGGTTCAGCCTGCATACACACGTGACCCATTTCTTTATCCTCTGGCCTTTTTTTCAGACATAATTTCTGAGGTTATAGTGGGACTTAAAATATAGTATCTGTCCTCTGGATTACTTCAGACCCTGAAAAGTTTCAAGCACCTGGTCCTCATTCACTCATGTGCCAGCAACCAAAAGCCAAGTAGCTCTTCTGTCTCTGAGTTAACAGCTGACTGTGTTCTCCTCAGGTTCTGTTCTGACAATCTACAGCCTGTATCAGTCATGGCAACAGACTTTGGGGGCTGTATATGAGATATTCATTCCCTGAGCTCACACTGTCTAATACACAGCAACCCGACCACCTGATACTCAGGCACAATGAAGCTTGGTGGGAGTGAATATAAAGCCAAATGCACAAGCATTCATGGAAATGGAACTTCAATTCACTCATGACAATGGCATGATGCTCTCTCCCTCTCTTTTTCCCTGACTGTCATCTATCTATGTATCTATCTATCACCTGTGAATGACATTGAGAGAGACATGAAGCTGAGCTGCCATAAATAATGTGTATGTTAATCCCAGTTCTTGTCAGGTTTCCTCCAAAGCAATAGTGGATTAACTATTTTATTGTTTTTGTTCTGGCTGCATTAGGTTAAACCCACCTGGGTCTTCTAAATTTAACTTCCAGCTGCTGGAAAGCAACCAGGATGGGAAGCAAAAGCAGAACAGCCTTCACTCAGTGAGCACTTCAGAGAGTTTGAGTGACAACAGCAGAACTCCAAGATGGAAGAGCATATAATCAGGCTCTAGCTTCCTTACACAGATTGTTTTGCCACTACTGGGAGTCTGTGCAGACGTAGGAAGGTGCTGACTCAGATTAGTATTGTACTGTAGCTGTAGGCCCAGTCTATGAGTGGAACAATTAAGGGAGTCCACCTCCTGAGAGGTCAGAGTATGAGGCCGAACATGTTGCACTCACAGACCAGAGAGGGTCAGTGATATTGGTATCCTTTTAACTCTGTGGGGTATCTGCAGGCCAGCATATCTGGAGCCCTCATCCAGGGAGGAAATAGAAATGGGCCCTATTGGACCTGTTACCCTCGAGCAACACAGCTCTGAACTCCTGGCCTCCAATAGAGACAGAGTAAAAGAGATTTATTGGTTAAATTTGCTGGAGCAAATAAACCGGAGGTGATTTGGCAAGTAGTCACTGATATTTATGGAGTTTTCTTTTGATCAGCACATAGAATCATAGAAGAGTAGGCCTGGAAGGGACCTCGAGAGGCCATCGAGTCCAGCCCCCTGCCCTCATGGCAGGACCAAGCACTTTCTGGACCATCCCTGAAAGCCATCTATCCAACCTCTTTTTAAATAGCTCCAGTGATGGAGATTCTACCACCTCCCTTGGCAATTCGTTCCAATGTTTGATCACCCTGACAGTATGGAACTTTTTCCTTATGTCCAACCTGAATCTCCCCTTGTGCAATTTAAGTCCATTACCTCTTGTTCTATCCTCAGAAGCAAGGAAGAACAAGTTCCCTCCCTCTGCCTTATGACACCCTTTTCGATACCGGAAAACTGCTATCATGTCTCCCCTCAATATTCTCTTTTCCAAACCAAACAAGCCCAATTCTTTCAGCCTTTCTTCATAGGTCATGTTCTATAGACCTTTAATCATTCTCGTTGCTCTCCTCTGGACCCTCTCCAATTTCTCCACATCCTTCCTGAACTGCGGTGCCCAGAACTGGACGCAATACTCCAGCTGAGGCCTAACCAGCTCAGAGTAGAGCAGGAAAATGACTTCTCGTGTCTTGTTCACAACACACCTGTTAATGCATCCTAGAATCATGTTTGCTTTTTTTGCAACAGCATCATACTGTGGACTCATATTAACTTGTGGTCCACTATAACTCCTAGATCCCTTTCTGCTGTACTCATTCCTAGGCAGTCCTGTCCCATTCTGTATGTGTGACACTGATTGTTCCTTCCTAAGTGGAGCACTTTGCGTTTGTCCTTATTAAACTTCATCCTGTTTACCTCAGCCCATTTCTCTAGTTTATCCTGATCCTTTTGAATTATGACCCTATCCTCCAAAGAAGTTGCAACCCCTCCCAGCTTGGTGTCATCTGCAAACTTCATAAGTGTACTTTTTATGTCAATATCTAGATCGTTAATTAAGATATTGAACAGAACCGGTCCTAAAACAGAGCCCTGCGGAACCCCACTAGTTATACTTTTCCAGCAGGATTGAAAACCAGTAATAACTACTCTCTGGGTACGGTTATCCAGCCAGTTGTTCACCCACCTTATAGTAGCCCCATCTAAGTTGTATTTGAGTAGTTTATTGAATCGGGACCAGAGCATGTGGCCACTGAAATAATGACATGACGCACCGAGTTTAGCATTCCAAGCTCTCTTTCAGGCACATTTCTGTGTAACTCGAATTTTCCCCATGGGAGCATGAGCCGAGGTAGGGGAGGGGTTCCCAAACTCCCTAGTTCTGCCTTCCTGCCAGCCCTGTCACTGAGTCACCCTGACAGCCCAGCTGAGTCCTCTGCCACTGCACAGAACATCCTGGAAATGCAATTGGCTGGCAGCTTTTACCATTCACTTTCCATTTCAAAGAAGATAACACCTGCCAACGTACCCAATTCCTGCTAGAAGGGGCGCTGCTGCTACAAGGTGTCGCCACTCTTAAGGACAAGGACTCATCAGAGAGGTTGTACAGGCAGCAGTCAGTGTGTGTTCAAATAGGAAGGCGACTGCCTTTATGAAGCATGCTGGCGCATTCCCCTGGGGACAACATGGCCATCAGGGAACCTCAGCTTTGTGTGCATCTGCTTTAAACCTGTCACAGCCAACTGTGAACTACAGCAGGCAAAATCACAGGGGATGGGGATGATACCGCACAACTGGTCTGCGGCTGCAGCCCTGCTGCAGGCTCCGTTCCTGCAATCCAGGCTCAGCAGCATGGTTCAGATGGTTCTAATTAGTTACATGGCTCCTTGTGACTAAACTGTAATAGTACTACTACTGAATAATTTAACTTCATTTTCCCGGGGCCACCCTCTTTCCTGCATCAGAAACCCAGAGTAGAACCCAGAGAAGGGTGATTGCACAAGGATCTGTACATGGAAGTTTACCCAGGCATGTTTCAGGAGGGGAGCTCCCTGCTCGTCTCTCCAAGAAATGCAAATAGGGACGCAAGATCAAAGGAGCCCCAAAGATAGGCACAGATCTCAGTGATCAACTGGGAGTTAGGCCGAGACACCTACAACCTCTAGGACTCCTCTACTCCCTTCAGATCCTTCCAAGCCCCCTCTAAAAGCGCCTTTGCTACCAGGATCTGCTGAAGGGCCATTGTACAGATTGGAGAGGACAGCAGGGAGTCTGTAAGGTTGATAGGCACAATACCACAACAACCGGCTGGTCAGGAGGTTTTGACCTTTCTATGTCCAGAGTTCATCCAGAGGCTCCGCCAATGCTGCCTTTATTTGTTATTCAAGAGGGAGTGGATGAAAAGCCTCCAGCATCTCCCACAGATTCAAACAGCTGCAACTGGGCAGCATACTGACCGCTGAGCTTCCTGAGAAAAATGATCCATTTTCTATGGGAGCTCATACCCAAAAAGGGAAGGGGAGGGAAACATTTATGTTGGGGCATCGTATTTTTGTGGAGGACAATAGTGTCGGTTGTCTAGGCCAGGTCTGTCTCAAACCAGGCTAACCCGAGACCTTAAAGTCCATCATAGATACACAATTCGAGCCATAGCAATTGCAACGCTGGAATTGACGTAGCTATGAACCACATATCTACCTCAGTGTGGGAGGTCAGTGGTAGAAATTGTCCTGTCCACCTCCCTTACTCCTTGCGAGATTGAGGCGGGGGTAAGGGTCAGCTGTAGAACCCTGATAGTTTGATTTTCCTCATTCCCACTAAGTGCACAAAATAGAACCCCAGAAGTTTGAGCCTGATGTGGTTGACCTAGAAGGTAGTGTAGATATACTCTCAGATCCAAGTTTCTGACCCTCAAACACCACAACAAGTCCTCTAGACAGCAGAACTAGCCTCCAATCAACCTCTTTCAACTCCCTTTTCAGAGTTTCCACTTTCTATTTCTGATTCTATGTGCATTTGTAGTCAATGGATGACTCTCTTTCTCTAGTGTGTCGCTAGGACCAGTCTGAGGGGAGACAGCCAGGATATAATGCTGCTCACAGTTAATCTCCTCATCCACCTTCCAACAAGCACATTGTCCCTGGGGGACTTCGGTTAAGGTCAGTCCTTTTTCAGTTTTCTTTTAACTTTGCTACTGTGCCTTTTGGAAATACGCCGTATCTGGGGTTGCTGTCTGATACTCCACACAAGGTGAGTTATATGGCCAAGGCTGATTTTCTAAGGAAGTGTCCTGGCTGTTGTTTTCCTTCAGCTTCACGCACCAGTTTGAGAATTGTTCCGTAGGATGGATTTGGCCTCTTCTCATCTGTGTTTCCTCTTCTTGTGTAAGCAGCAATTGCTGAAAGCTGTGTGAGCCTTGGCCCAGCCACCTAGTGCTCATCCATGTCCATGTCCTAGGGCCACGGCGTGGAGCTGAGATTTGCCCTCAGACTGTTTTTTCAAATTCCACCCCAGTGGCTTCCAAACACTGGTGCAGTGACAGTGCTGAAACTCCCAGCGTCCCAGTGATGGTCCAACACACCCCTCAGAAATCCACTTCCTTCCCATCACTCTCACCCACAAAGACTCACATAGTTGCCAGAGCAGCCAACCGTCTGAGAGGGAAGCCAGCTGTCATAGAAGCTGTGGTAAGAGGCCTTTTATACACACATGTTAGATGTGTTTCTCGGTGGGACCCTGATGTAGCCCTGATCTCAGTGCATCTATATGTGAGGTACAAGAAGCTGTCGACAGGGCAGGGAAGTTGGCTGGCAGAACCACATTTGCACAGCTTTTCTTCTGTGGTGGTGGCAGCGTCTACTGGTGAGTGAATATGCAAGTGAGTGGCCATTTGCATTTTTCAGACCGGCCATTTGCATACTGCAGCCGGCGGTTCATGCCAGTGTAACCATAGTCAGTGTCTGCTCCCCTCAAGCCACATCCTCCTCCTTAACTCACAAACTCCCCAATACTGTGCTCCCTGTGGTCCTCTGGTTCAGAATTGCTGCATCCCCTGCTCCTCAAGTTTCACATCCCCTGACCTCTGCACTGCCACATCTCTTTGCCCTAGGCCTGTCTCCTTGCTCCACCACTTCCTCTGAAGCTCATCTCCACAGGCACACCAGAGCTGGGCCATACTGAGAACTGCCCTGGAACCCAGGACATTGCGGGCCACCATGGATTCTCCGCCTTCTGTGAGGTGCTGGCGTTGGGTAGGAAGACGTACTTAGGGCATCTCTTGGACCTTCCATCCCCCTGTCCAGGGCAAGTGGACTGTTTGGGGCTCCTCAGAGTAGATCAAGCTCTCTGGCCATCGATTGCCATGGCCTAGTTCTAGCTTCTAACCTGGAATGGGGCTGCAGCCTTAGGTAATGAGGAGAATAAGTGGGAGTCTTGGGAGAAGAGATGGAGGCAAAGAATGAGGCCTCTGGGGAGAGGAGAAGTGTGTTGGGCCTCAAAGTGGAAGGAAAAGAAGTTGGACATGCTCAGAGAGCAGATGGGGGCTCTACTGTGGGTTGGACTGTGGCAGGATCTAGCTGTGTCCCTGTCAGGGAGCTAAGGACCATTTCTGACCTATTGTAAGCACCTGGGGCAACACAAATGAAAGGGAGCAGGATGGAGTCTTTGCATGAGTCTCTTGCCAGGATTCCTGTGTTTCAGACCCTTGCTCACATACCCAGCTGTGCCCTGCCTCGGTGCGGATCAGGCTCAGAAGGTGTGTGCTGTTAAGACCCATGAGTTGAAGCGTGGGTTGGCTGAAGGGTTTCTCCTGGGTCCTTTGCCTCCAGAATGCCTTTGACACAGCTCAGTCGCAGGCATCAGGCTCAGACTGTGGAGCAGGGATGGGTGGCTGTGCCCTTTAAAAGACCCTGTCCGCAGCTGTTGCAGTGCTCAAGGACTATGCAGTACAGAGTGCTCGAGAAGAGCCAGAACTGCGAATGCAAGACTAGCTCTGCAGCTTTTTTTTCATGGCCCGTGGATGTTTAACAGGAGATGGGACAGTGATAAGCCAAGTGACATGGGAAACAAGATTCCTATCACTTCTCTTTAATTGGCGACATGAACATGAATTCTGCATCTGAAGCACCTACTGATATGTCTTTTTATAGGACAATATTTCATCCATCCCCTTATTCTACATGCACACTACCTCTTTGTAAACACTGCTGCCTGCCTGGGTCTCCTTTTCCAAGTTCCTGTTTTCCTTTAGAGGTGGGTGGTGACATGTGCTTTACCAGTGCTCCAGGCGTTAGCAGCCATATGATGCTTTATCTGTACAATGGTAAAATGAAGGTCTTGTCATCTCAAAAGTAAGGGTCCAATAGGGACTGGGTGGCCCATGATTTTCATGGCCTTTGTAAGTAGTGCAGGAGATGGGTGATGAACTGCCCCCTCACTTGATAAACACCCTGATGATTCTTGCACGAAGGTGTTTGCTTTTCACGCTATACACGATTGGGTTCATCAGGGGTGGAACCAGCAGGTAAACGTATCCCAGGAGAATTGGAAGTAAAGGAGAAGTGCCCTCTCCGAATCTATGTATTGCAGGCAGGCCAATTATTGGTGTGTAGAAGAGCATGAGGGCACAGAGGTGGGAGACACAAGTGTTCAAGGCCCTAAGACTCTCTGGGAGAGACGTGACAGTCAGCACTGTTTTGAGGATCATCACATAAGAGAAGAGGATAAGTAGCGAATACAATCCCGTGGTTAAGAGTGTAACGGACAATCCATAGATGCTACTGACTCTAATGTCTGCACAAGCCAACTTCATGACCTCCTGGTGCAGGCAGTAGGAATGGGAGAGGACATTGCTTTGACAGTATCGGAACCGTTTCAGAAGAAAGGGGAGTGGAAACATTACGGCCACTCCTCTTAGTACAAACACCAGTCCCAGGATAGCTGTTCTTGGCAGGGTTAAGATGGAAGTGTATCTTAGGGGGTTACAGATCGCGATGAGACGGTCAAAGGCCATCAACAAGAGCAATGAGGATTCAGTGCATTGAAGTGAGTGAATGAAGAACAGCTGGGCAAAACAGGCATCAAGGCTGATCTCCCTGGAGTTAAACAAGAATATGCCCAGTATGGTCGGCATGGTGGCTACTGATATGCCAATGTCTATGACACCCAACACAAAAAGGAAAATGTACATGGGCTTATGAAGGGTTGGAACTGTTTTTATGATCAGGATAATGACTGAATTTCCTGCTATCGAGATTGCGTACATTAAGCAGAAGGGAGTAGAGATCCACAGGTGGATGTTGTCCTGCCCAGGTATCCCAGTGAGAAGGAACACTACATGTGTGAAGTTGGTGTCATTGACAGGTGACATAGTGTAGTGGCTAGGTCCAAGGATTAATGAAATTCAGTTCCTGAAAAGAAAAAAATAAAGTAAAAATAAATAATTCAAAAAAAAAAAAAGAACAGGAGACTGAATAGTATTTAGTGAGACATCATTCTGCTCCCAGAGCAAGTCTGGGGCAAGTCTAAGGAGACCCAGGAGCTTAAGGAAGTTGAACCATAACACAGTCTTAGGTTCACATCACCAACAAGAGTATAGGGCACAGCCAGACTGGGTTAGACCTGCAGTGCATCTAGCCCAGTGGCCACTTCGACATGCTGCCCAGGGAGCATAAAGGAACACTGCAGGGTTTAGCTGTGAGATAACCAGCTCCCAAGGAAAGTTTCCTCTTGATATTTTGGTCAATAGAGATATTCTGTGTTGTGAATCAGGAATGTTTAGAGCCTTCTTAATCTTTTTTTTTTTAAAAAAACTCACTACTGCAATTATATTTTCTGCTTGCCCCATAAGCATATTTTTTACTTTTTGAACCCAGATAATTGTTTGGCCCTTTGATATCTTGTGGCAGGGAGTTCCTAACATTTTTCTTACCAGGGAAAACACTGGCATAACATTTACGTGTTTATCCTCAAGTACAGACAAGTGAAGAGTAGTTTACCCTCTGTTTTTTTTCACAGATGATGCCTCATCCTCCTCCTCAATTCACAAACCCTGCACCACTTTGCTCCATGTGGTTAGTGTTCATTCGCACCTGCTGCATCCCCTGCTCCTTCACCTTTTCTGAGCCCCCCCCCCCATTCTCTCCACTGCCCCCATCTCTCTGCATGAGGCCCATCTCCTTGTTCTGCCACTTCCTCTGACGCTCATCTCCATGGGTTGAACACAGCTGGGCCATGCTAAGAACTCCCCTGGAGCCCAGGCCATTTTGGGTCACCATTGGCTAGTCACCATCTCTGGCTGCATCCTGTGGAGCAGGGACATATGCTTAGGACATCCCTTGGGCCTCACATCTCCCTGCCCAGGGCAACAGGAGCGTTTGAGGCTCCTTTGAGTGGTTCCCGGGCCCTATGCAGATCCAGACATGGCCTAATTTCAGCTTCTCACCTGGAGTGGGGCTGCAGGTTCGGGTAATGAGAAGCAGTGGGTGCGGTCTTGGGGGGAAGAGATGGAACACAGGAAGGGGCCTCTGGGGAGAGGAGAATAATTGTGTTGGGACTTAAAATGGAAAAAAAAGTGATTAGTTGGGATCAGAGAGGGGATGGGGGTTCTACTGACTAGACTGAGCTGTGACACAATCCACCTGTACCCCGTCGGGTAGCTGTGAACAATTTCTGATGTTTTCTAAGCAGATGGGGCAGCACAGATGGAGGGGAGCTGGGTGGAATCTTTGGCTGAGAATCTTGAGAGGCCCCTGTGTTTCAAACCTTGACATACACAACATCTGTGGATCTTGGACTCAGCAAGTATGTGCTGTGCAGAACCATCAGTGGGACAAGGGGCCGGCTGAATGGTTTCTCCTGGGTCCCCTGACTCAACAATGACTTTGACACAACTCAGTCCGAGGCATCTCACTAAGACTGTGGATAAGGAGTGTGTGGCTGTGTCCTTGAGCAGACCCTGTCCACATCCAGTGCTGTGCTCAAGGGTCATGCAGTACCTAGAGTGCTCAAGAAGGGCCAGGACCGTGACTGATGAACACCTCTGCAGCTTTCTTTCATGGCCCGTGGATGTTTAACTGGAGACGGCACAGTGATAACCAAGTGAAATGGGAAACAAGATTTCTATCACTTCCCTTTAATTGGCTCTATGAAAATGAATTCTGAGTCTGGAGTACTTACTGATATGTCTCTTTAGGGGAAAATATTTCACCAGTCCTCTCATTTTACACGACCACAATCACTTTGTGAATACAAGTGCCTGCCTTTGTCTCCTTCCCCCAGTGCCTTACAGGGCCATTATTCCCACAGTTTTGGCAATGCTGGTGATACGGTGGAAGGCTCTGCAAGAATGGTTTTCCTTCTTAGGGAATTACCTATAGACTACATATGTATTCCAGTTCTCGTGTGTTCAAGTCCGTTAGTCAATAGGGGTATTTCTTCTTGGAAATACGGGTGCTTGCGGATCTCCGTGGACATTTTCAGGGATGCGAGCACAGATTGCTTGTGGAACGATGCATGACACATATATGTTTCGGAACACTGATCTGTACAGGAAGCTGCAAAAAGGCACTTTCTTTCCAGACCAGAAGATCACTGGAGGTCCATGGTGTGCAGTGAGAACTTTCCAATTATGCTGTAAAATGTTGTCAATTTCCCACCTCTGTGGCCCTTTGCAGTGATTCTCCTGCTCTCTGGGGTCACCTCCCCCTTCCCCATTGCAACCATGGAGTAACCTCCAAAATTTTCAGCAGTTACCCATTTAATCATCACCCTTTTTTTTTTTGATCTCTCATACACACCGTGTTCTGTGGTGGATTTGAAACATTGATGCATTTGATCCTTATTTAGCTTCTTATATGTGCTGCTGTGTGCTAACCTTTCTAGTAAGACCATAACCACAGTAAATGTAAGTTCAATGTGACACTAATGTACAATTTATTTAGCTGAGAAAAGTGGGTGTCCTGTGGTAGTGTTTGTCATGTTGAAGTATGAAGTGTTACGTAAAAGGTTGGGTACCACTGCTTGTAGGGGAAGTTCAAAAGCTGCTGAGCCCCTGTTCGTGGGGGAGGAGGGTGTGATTTCATTATTTTATCCATGGTAACCCAAGGTCTACTACTGTTACGACAACTACCATTACTCAGAGCCCCACCACCATCATGGTGCTTCCTGGGTGACAGAATTAATTCAGATCCTCCATTTCTTCTGAGAGCTCATCTGCTACCCATTTGTTTGCATTAGGCCACGTTCTCTTCCACTTTCATTGAGGCTTCCTCATTGGGAAGGCCAGAACTGGACCATAGTAAAAATTGTCCTGGAGACCAGGCTACTGGGGGAGTCGCAGATTATCCACCTTCTGTGGGGAACTCCTTTGGGTCTGGCACATGTGTGGAGGTCTTCTCTTTGGCCTCACATCCTTTACCCAGAGCAGGTGGACTGTTTCAGCTTTCTCAAAGTGGCTCAGGTACGTGGGTAACTGGAGTCAGGGCCCAGATCTAACTTCTAGCCAGGAGTGAAGCAGAAGCCTCAAGTAATGAGGAACAGTGGGTGTAGTCCTGGAGAGAGAGATGGGGCAGAGGGAGAAACCTCTGGGGAATGGACTCAATGGGCATCCGGTGTACAGAGCCATTACATGGAATTTGGGAGGGAGAAAATAAATGTCTTCTCCTGTGGCCTCTACTTTAACCATGGTTTTGACGTGACTCAGTCACATCCACCTGGCTGTGAATGTTGGGAAAGGGTGGGTGGCTCTGCTCCTTGAATGACCCCCTCCACAGCTGGTGAAGTGCTGAGGGTTCGCACAGTATCCAGAGCACACAGAAAGCCAGGAGTGTGATTGCAAAACAGTTCAACAGTTTTTCCAATGGCCTGTGGATTTCTAACCAGAGACAAAACAGTCACAAGCCAGTTGAAATGGGAAAAAATTCATTCATATAACTTCTCTTTATCGAACGCTTCAACATGAACCATGATGTTGGGGCACCAACAGATACATCACGTTATGGGTTACCATATCATCAATGCCGTCAATATCCATGAAAACAAGCATCTTGTGAACATTCCAGACTGCCTTGGTCTCTTTCCCCCATAGTCCTGTCCTCTCCCACCAGTGGGAGGGGACAGCCCCTCTCCCATTGCTTCAGACCATAGATCTAATCTAACTGCTCTCTGCACAATGTAAAAATAAAGGTTTTGTTCACCCAGAAACAGCAGTCCAGCATGGATTGGGCAACCCAATTGCTTCAAGGCCCATATGAGTAGTGGTGGAAATGGGCGACAAAATGACACTTCATTTGCTGAACACCCTAATGATACTTGCACGGAGGTGTTTGCTTTTCAAACTATATATGATTGGGTTCATCAGAGGTGGAATAAGCAGAGAAGCATAGCCCAGGAGACTTTCAAGAAGGTGAGAAGAGTTCACCCTGATTCTGTATATCACAGTGAGGCTAATCTCTCCTGTGTAGAAGAAAAGGACAGCACAGATATGGGAGACACAGGTGTTCAGGGCCCTGAGACTCTCCTTGTGGGAAGCCACGCTCAGCGCTGTTTTGAGAATCATCACATAAGATAGGAGAATAAGCAGTAAGTACAACCCCAATGTGAAGGATGTAGTAAATATGCCATAGATGTAGTTGACTGTGATGTCTGAACAAGCCAACTGCATGACCGCCTGATGCAGGCAATAGGAATGGGAGAGGACGTTAGCTCGACAATACTGAAACCTTTTCAAGAGAAGGGGGAATGGAATCATTAAAGCCACCCCTCTTAGCACAAACACCAGTCCCATTGTGGCTACTCTTGGCAAGGTTAAGATAGAAGCATATCTCAGTGGGTTACAAATTGCAATCAAGCGGTCAAAGGCCATCAATAGGAGCAGAGAGGATTCAGTGCAATGAATGAGGTGGATGAAGAATAGCTGGGCAAAACAGGCGTTCAGGTCGATCTCCCTAGAGTTAAACAAGTATATTCCAAGTGTTGTCGGTATAGTGGTTATGGATAAGCCAAGGTCTGTGATGGCCAATAAGGAAAGGAAAATGTACATGGGTTCATGGAGGCTTGGATCTGTTTTTACAATGAACAAAATGAATGAATTTCCTATTATAGAAATAATGTAAACAAAGCAGAAGGCAATAGAAATCCAGAGATGAGTGTTCTCCTGCCCAGTTATCCCGGTAAGAATGAATACTGAATGTGTGAATTTGGTATCGTTGACAGCTGACATTATGTACTGGACGGGTTAGAGAAGTTCCGAGCTTTCCTTCCTGAAAAGAAAAAGAACAGGAGACTAGATGGTATTGAGTGAGACATCACTGTGCCTTTAATAAATGCTCATGTTCATGCCCTCTGTCCCCAAGAATGTCTCCTAGAGAAGTTGAAGTGCTTTGCCTGGCAAGCATAGACACAGATTGTACAGTTCCATCATCCCACATGCTTTCCTTCTTCCTTGCAGGACCTGAATCCTCTCCTTATTCACAAGTCTGTAGATCTTTGACAAAATAAAAACTAACACCGTTATTTTTCTTGGGAAAGGAGAAGGTGGTGTAATAAATGGGTGAATAGTGCAAACAGTGGATTTTTATTCATGCCCTGTTGATATCAAATTTACATCAGCCTTGATTATGCAACAGGAGAGGGGTGTGAATTACCTACAACTACCATTCATAGAATCATAGAAGAGAAGGACTGGAAGGGACCTCGAGAGGCCATCGAGTCCAGCCACCTGCCCTCATGGCAGGACCAAGCATTTTCTAGACCATCCCTGAAAGCCATCTATCTAACCTCTTCTTAAGTAGCTCCAGTGATGGAGTTTCTAACACCTCCCTTGGCAATTCGTTCCAGTGTTTGATCACCCTCACAGTTAGGAACTTTTTCCTAATGTTCCCTCCCTCTGCCTTATGACACCCTTTTAGATACCTGAAAAGTGCTATCATGTCCCCCCCTCAATCTTCTCTTTTCCAAACTAAACAAGCCCAATTCTTTCAGCCTTTCTTCATAGGTTATCTTCCGTAGACCTTTGATCATTCTCGTTGCTCTCCTCTGGACTCTCTCCAATTTCTCCTCATCGTTCCTGAACTGCGGTGCCCAGAACTGGACACAATACTCCAGCTGAAGTCTAACCAGCTCATAGTAGAGCGGGAGAATGACTTCTCGTGTCTTGTTCACAACACACCTGTTAATGCATCCTAGAATCATGTTTGTCTTTTTCGCAACAGCATCACACTGTTGACTCATATTTAGCTTGTGGTCCACTATAACCCCTAGATCCCTTTCTGCTGTACTCATTACTAGGCAGTCCTTTCCCATTCTGTATGTGTGACACTGATTGTTCCTTCCTAAGTGGAGCACTTTGCATTTGTCCTTATTAAACTTCATCCTGTTTACCTCAGCCCATTTCTCCAGTTTATCCAGATCCTTTTGAATTATGACCCTATCCTCCAAAGAAGTTGCAACCCTTCCCAGCTTGGTATCATCTGCAAACTTCATAAGTGTACTTTCTATGTCAATATCTAAATCGTTAATGAAGAAATTGAACAGAACCAGTCCTAAAACAGACCCCTGCGGAACCCCACGAGTTATAAGAACATAAGAACATAAGAATGACCATACCGGGTCAGACCAAAGGTCCATCCAGCCCAGTATCCCGTCTGCCTACAGTGGCCAATGCCAGGTGCCCCAGAGAAGGAGAACAGAAGACAATGATCAAGTGATTTATCTCCTGCCATCCATCTCCTGCCCCTGTAGTGAAGGCTAGGGCACCATACTTTATCCCTGGCTAATAGCCATTTATGGACCTCACCTGCAAAAATTTATCGAGCTCTTTTTTAAACCCTAATAGAGTCCTGGCCTTCACAGCGTCCCCTGGCAAGGAGTTCCACAGGTTGACTGTGCGCTGTGTGAAGAAAAATTTCCTTTTATTAGTTTTGAACCTACTACCCATCAATTTTATTTGGTGTCCCCTAGTTCTTGTATTATGGGAAAAGGTAAATAATTTTTCTATTTTCACTTTTTCCACAACATTCATGATTTTATATACCTCTATCACATCGCCCCTCAATCACCTCTTTTCCAGACTGAAAAGTCCCAGTCTCTCTAGCCTCTCCCCATATGGGACCCGTTCCAAACCCCTAATCATCCTAGTTGCCCTTTTCTGAACCTTTTCTGATGCCAATATATCTTTTTTGAGGTGAGGAGACCACATCTGCACGCAGTACTCAAGATGTGGGCGTACCATAGTTTTATATAGGGGAAGTATGATATCTTTTGTCTTATTATCGATCACTTTTTTAATAATTCCTAACATCCTATTTGCTTTACTAACTGCCGCTGCACACTGCGTGGATGTCTTCAGAGAACTATCCACTATAACTCCAAGATCCCTTTCCTGATCTGTCATAGCTACATTTGACCCCATCATGTTGTACGTGTAATTTGGGTTATTTTTTCCAACATGCATTACCTTACACTTACCCACATTGAATTTCATTTTGACACTATTCGATTATGTCTACAAGAGAGGCTTTTCACAGAAAAAACTGTGCTTTTGTTGGGAGAAACCGTGGAGGGTCTACATGCAACCAAGACTGGGGGAATGGATGGCTATGTGAGTGGATTGCATTTTAAATCCAAAATGAGTTTCTTACTAGTATAAACTAGGTGGTCTCAGAATGACGTGAATATAGGTTTTGGAATAAAATCCCACTATAGCAACAATCTTTGTCGGGGTCTCAGATATGTGAAAAATATTGAAGAGAATGGAATTTCTCTTATACTTTTCCAGCAGGATTAAAAACCATTAATAACTATTCTCTGGGTACAGTTATCCAGCTAGTTGTTCACCCACCTTATAGTAGCCCCATCTAAGTTGTATTTGCGTTGTTTATTCATAAGTGTATTATGTGAGACCGTGTCAAATGCTTTACTGAAGTCTAGATATACCACATCCACTGCTTCTCCCTTATCCCCAAGACTCGTTATTCTATCAAAGAAAGCTATTAGATTGGTTTGACACGATCTGTTTTTAACTAAACCATGCTGGCTGTTCCCTAGCACC
This sequence comes from Carettochelys insculpta, assembly GCF_033958435.1. Lineage (NCBI taxonomy): Eukaryota > Metazoa > Chordata > Testudines > Carettochelyidae > Carettochelys > Carettochelys insculpta. The sequence continues at coordinate 9,067,845 of NC_134137.1, forward strand.
TTACCACCTTCCAAATGCTTGCAGATGATTTCTTTAATTACCTGCTCCATTATCTTTCCTGGCACAGAAGTTAAGCTGACTGGCCTGTAGTTTCCTGGGTTATTCTTGTTCCCCTTTTTATAAATGGGTACTATATTTGCCCTTTTCCAGTCTTCTGGAATCTTTCCCATCTCCCATGATTTACCAAAAATGATTGCTAAAGGCTCAGATACCTCTTCTATCAGCTCCTTGAGGATTCTAGGATGCATTTCATCAGGCCCTGGTGATTTGCAGACATCTAATTTTTCTAAGTAAATTTTAATTTGTTCTTTTCTTATTTCAACTTGTAAACCTACCCCTTTTTCACTAGCATTCTCTATGTCAGGCATTCCTTCAGATTTCTCAGTGAAGACCGAAACAAAGAAATCATTAAACATCTCTGCCATTTCCAAATTCTCTGTTACTGTTCCTCCCTCCTCACTGACCAATGGCCCTACCCTCTCCTTAGTCTTCCTCTTGTTACCAATGTATTTGTAAAAAGCCTTCTTGTTTCCCTCTATGCTTGCAGCTAGTTTGAGCTCATTTTTTGCCTTAGCCTTTCTAATCTTGCTCCTGCATTCTCGTGTTGTTTGCCTATATTCATCATTTGTAATTTGTCCTAGTTTCCATTTCTTATACGGTTCCTTTTTTTTTTTTTGAGATCATGCAGATCTCCTGGTTAAGCCAAGGCAGACTTTTGCCATGTTTTCTATCTTTCCTACACAGCGGGATAGCTTGCTTTTGGGCCCTTAATAATGTCCCTTTGAAAAACTGCCAACTCTCATCAGCCGTTTTTCCCCTCAGTTTAGCTTCCCATTGGACCTTACCTACCAGCTGTCTGAGTTTACCAAAATCTGCCTTCCTGAAATCCATTATCTCTATTGTACTGTTTTCCCTTCTACCCTTCCTTAGAATTGTGAACTCTATGATTTCATGATCACTTTCACCCAAGCATCTTTCCACTTTCAAATTCTCAATAATTTCCTCCCTATTTGTTAAAATTAAATCTAGAACAGCTTCCCATCAAGGAGCTTTTTCAATCTTTTGGAATAAAAAGTTGTCTGCAATGCAATCCAAGAATTTTTTGGACAGTCTGTCCCCTGCTGTATTAGTTGCCCAACATATACCTGGATAGCTGAAGTCCCCCATCACCACCAAATTCTGGGCCCTGGATGATTTTGTTAGCTGTTAAGAAAGCCTCATCCACCTCTTCCACCTGGCTAGGGGGCCTGTAGTAGACTCCTAGTAGGACCTCATCCTTGTTTTTTACTCCTCTGAGTCTAACCCAGAGACTTTCAACGCGTCAATCTCCTACATCCATCTCCACCTCTGTCCAAGTGTGTACATTTTAAATATACAAGGCAACACCTCCTCTCTTCTTTCCCTGTCTGTCCTTCCAAAGCAGGCTGTCCTTTCCCATTCCGTATGTGTGAAACTGATTGTTCCTTTCCAAATGGAGCACATTGCATTTGTCCTTATTAAACTTCATCCTGTTTACCTCAGACCATTTCTCCAATTTATCCAGATCATTTTGAATTATGACTCTATCCTCCAAAGCAGTTGCAACTCCTCCCAGCTTGTTATCACCTGCAAACTTAATAAGCGTATTTTCTATTCCAATATCTAAATCATTGATGAAGATATTGAACAGAACCGGTCCTAACGCAGACTCCTGCAGAAGCCCACTTGTTATACTTTTCCAGCAGGATTGAGAACGATTAAGAACTACTCTCTGAGTGCAGTTATCTAGCCAGTTATGCACCCACATTATAGTAGACTCGTCTAAATTGTATTTGTCATGTGAACGGATGTTGCCAGAGGAGAAAGCGACAGACTGGAGAGATTCAGCCTTTACCCATTTGTCACCCATTTCTTTACCCTCTGGCCTTTTTCAGAGATAATTTATGAAGTCATAGTGGGACTTAAATTATTGCATCTGCCACGTGGCTTTCCTCAGATCCTGGAAGGTTTAAAGTAACTAGTCCTTATTCAATCACATTCCAACAACCAAGACCTAGTAGCCCCTCTGTCCTGACTTAACAGCTGACTGGTTCTCCTCAGGTTCTGTTCTGTCAGGCTATAGCTTGTGGTAGTAGTAGTAGTCGTAGGCATCCTTCAGTCTGCATAGACTGTGGATTGCGTCCTTTATAGTTTCAGTTGAGGACTTCATTTACAGCGTCTACTGTGACTATGAAGACCCACATGAGAGTGACAGTCCTTGCTGCATCTCTTGCAGCTATGGTTGGTGTCTGGCAAGTCCTTAGTGTGCTTTCTGTGTGCTTGCTTCTCCTCTGCTAGCTGTCTGATCCTCATCTCGCCCTGCTGAAGGCCCTTGTGTAACCTCTGCCTCCATCTGCTGCGGTCGTCTGCTAGTTCTTCCCAGTTGTCCAGCTTGATGTCTACCTCTCTGAGGTCTCTCTTGAAGATATCTTTGTAGCACAGCTGGGAGCGTCCGGGAGGTCTTTTGCCAGAGGCTACCTCACCATACAGGATGTCTTTTGGAATCCTTCCATCATTCATCCTGTGGACGTGGCCAAGCCAGCGGAGTCGACGCTGCCTGAGGAGGGTGTGCATGGTTGGGATTCCAGATTGCTCGAGGACGGCAATGTTGGTCACTCTGTCCTTCCATGGCATTCCAAGGATGCGCCTGAGGCAGCGCAAGTGGAAGACGTTCAGCCTCTTTTGCTGGCGGGCGTACACGGTCCAAGTCTCGCTGCCATAAAGGAGGGTGCTGAGGATGCAGGCTCTGTAGACTTGCACTTTGGTGTGTGTACAGTTTGTTGTTATTCCACACTCTCTTGCTGAGTCTGGACAGAGTTGTGGCCGCTTTTCCGATCCTCCTATTTAGCTCAGTCTCCAATGACAGGGTGTCAGTGATGGTGGACCCGAGGTAAACGAACTCGTGGACAACCTGTAACGTATAGTTGTCAATGCTGATTGATGGGGATTTAGCAACATCCTAACCGAGTACGTTTGTCTTCTTTAGACTGATGGTAAGCCCAAAGTCCTTGCACGCTTTGGAGAACTTATCCAGCAGTTTTTGAAGCTAGTCTTCTATGTGAGACACTACAGCAGAAGAACAAAGGAGACAGAAGCGACTGCAACAACTACCGTGGAATCTCCCTCCTAAGCTATAGCTTGTATCTGTCATGGTAAGAGGCACTGGGTTGGGGGGCAGAATATGAAATACACATTCTCTGAGCTCTCACTCTATACTGTAAAGTAACCCCAGTGCCTCATATTCGGGCACAATGAAGGTTTGTGGGAGTGAGTTGCAACATCAAATAGTCATTGAAATGGAACTTCATTTCACACATAACAGTGGTGTGCTGCTCTCTCTCTCACTCACTCTTTCTCTCTGTCAGACTGTGTAAGTCTTGTATTCCTAAAAGATATCAGGAGTGCTTTGGGGAGAAAAATGGATCTGAGGCGCCATAAGGAATGTGTATGCAGCTCCAGACATGGGACCCACTGAAGGAATCTCACATGACTTACTGACACACCGAGCTCTCTTTCAAAGTCACATTTCTGTGCTGATTGAAGGGTCCGCATGGAAGCATGAGTAGATGTAGGGGAGGGCTTCCTAACTTCCTTCTGCTGCCTGCCCTCCAGCCTTTTCACTGTTACCCCAACAGCCCAGCTGAGTCCTCAGCTGCTGCACAGAACATTCTTCAAATGCAATCAGCTGGCAGCCTTTACCTTTCACTTCTGACTTTGAAGATACTGCCAAGACACAGAGTTGGGATAACACACACACACATACACACACACACACACACACACACAGCCAGCATAATGCAGGTAGTGAACAGTTGAGTTGGGGGCAGGTTCTGTCTCTCTCGGCGTGTCTGTCTTGTACATATAAAATTCATGACACCCAGAAATAACATACCCAGTTCTTGTTAGAAGAGGAGCTGCTGGCACCAGAGGTTTTCACCCTCGCAGACAAGGAGTCATTGGAGAGGTTGCACAGGGAGCAGGCAGAATGCGTTGAGGCTGGGAAGCCACTGCTTTATGTAGCATGCTGGCACATTCCCTTTGGGGCCACTTGGCCATCAGGGACCCTCAGCTCCTTAGTTTTGTGTGCACCAGCTTTAACCCCGTCACGGCCAACGGCACAATGCAACAGGCCAAATCATTGGGAAGGGAGGTGATGCCACACAACTCAACTAGAGTGCCAGCCCTGCTGCGATCTTCATTTCTGGAATGCGGGCATGACATCACTGTTAGTATGGTTCCAAGCAGTCACATGGCCACCAGGAACTTGCCAAGTGATGATGTTGCCGCTGCCACATCTGTGATACTGCTGACATAAAATGAAATAGTGTACTAATAGTATCAGAACAGATTTTTCCTCAGCAACCTTTTTCCTGCATTAAGGGGCCAGGGTTCAGGACAACAAAAGGAAACTCCACAAGACTCCCTATATGGATATTTCTCCTGGATCATTGCAAGAGTAGAAATGTCCTTCTTTTTTCCCTAAAGAATGAAAAGGGAAACCCATGGTAGAGGGATTCCCAATGTTTGACACACATCTCTGTGATTCACTGGCAGCTAGGTCCACTCACCTTTAACTTCTGGGCCTCTACAATTGCTCTAGGACCCTCCCCAGCTCCCCAACCATATTTGGTCATAAGAGGAGTGGTGAAAGAGTGTGTCGCAGTAGCAATTGCTCATAGGATCTAATGAAGGTCCATTGTGCAAGGTGGAGGGTGCTGAATGGAGATGGGAGGGTTGGTTATTGTAACTGACGGGCGCAATTCCCCTTCTCTAGACCGGGTGGAAGTTTTCAACCTTTCTGTCACCATAGTGCAGACACAGCTTCAGTTAGTGCAAACATAACGTACATTACGAGGATGCACAAAATGAAAAACCTCCAATTTCTGTTGGGGATCCTCTTAGCTGCATCCAGGTGGACTCATGTCAGGAGAGCCTTCAAAGAAAATTGATTTTGTGTGTTATGAAATCCCACCCCCCCCCAAATAATGTGTGACAATAAATCATTTTAGTTTAGATCATGAACTTTCATGGGGGGGTAGAGGCAGGGAGGAATTTGTTGTAAAGCTCGCCTCTACCTCTGTGGTATGAAGAGCACCTGAAACATGAGCCTTTGTGGGCAGAGGGTTGGAGTGAGGCCTGAGGCCTGCACTAAAGGAATGGTCAAATTTTGCTGATATAAAGCAAAGAAGCAAATTCTTAAGGAGGTGTGGTTTAGATTTATTAGTAACTTCAGAAACTTTGGAGAAAGGGGGAGCCTATACAGGAAGGATGAGCTCCACCTAACCCAAAACAGAAGTGCATTGCTGATACTTAAAAAGTAAAAGTTCAAATAGAGTTTATGGTGGAAAATCTCTGACAGAGACGCCTTTAACGGCAGATCTATTAATAGAGATTTTCTTTGTTCAAATAAGGTTAAGGTAAGATCAGGATGACATGATAAATAGAGGGGTTTTGACTGAACCAACTTGAGCTAAATAACTCGCGGCTTCCTGAAACATTAGTGAGTGGCATTCCAATGCATCGGAAGGCAGAACCTCTATATCTCTGGTGTAACTTGTGTGTGTCTGTGTATACAGGTATATCTCAGAAGTAGAGGAAAGGCTCTTGCAGGGAATAGAAGGCCCAGGTATTCACTAAGCTGAGTTCAATGTGGCAGGCATACAGGTTGTTTTACCCTTGTAGAGCCTGCAATGTGCTTAGAGCTTCAGAATGGTTATCATATGAACAGAGGTTAACAAACTCAGACTTTCCAGCTTAGAAAAGGGGAGACTAAAGGGTTGGGATGGACTATGAGACAGAGGTCTATTAAATCATGGCAGTTATAGAAAAGTGAATAAAGGAAAGTTATTTATTTGACCCTGTAACATTAGAACTTGGAGTCAACAAATGAAATTAATAGGTACCTGGTTTAAAATAAAGAAATTATGTATTTCTTCATGCAGCACACAGTTAACCTGAAGAACTCCTTACCAGGGGATGTTGTGAAAACTAGGACTTTATCAGGGTTCAAAAAAGAACTAGTTAAATTCATGGAAGTTAAGTCCATCAATGGCTGTTATCCAGGATGGGTAGGAATGGCGTCCCTGGCCTCTCTTTGTCAGAGGCTAGAAATGGAAGACAGGAGAGGGATCACTTGATGATTGCCTTTTCTGTTCACAACTTGCAGGGCATCTGACATCCGCCACTGTCAGGAGACAGGATACTGGGCTAGATTAATCTTTGGTATGACCCAATATGGCCATTCTTATGTTCTTCTGTCTTTATGCCATTACCGTGTTTCACTGAAAATGAAACTTGCTGAGTGCCTTTGCTACAAATCAAGTCCAGATTAATTGATTATTTCAATCAGAGCCAATAGTCTACTTGGAAAAAGTGCAGCATGCAGTGAACATAGCAAAATATGTCATCTTCTAACATCATGCTTATTTACTTCTTGGGGAATTGTGCACAAAATTTAAATATTCTGCAACAAAAAGTTAAAAATTCTGCACACAACATTTTCGAGTTCAGCAGAATTTTGCATACTTCCTTCATGCAATTAGCATCAGGGAATGCCACTGCTTTCATTTATTGTTGGTGATTTACTTCAAAATTCTTGTCCTCAAGGAGTTCAGTGGCTATAAAGACAAGAACAAAAAAGGATTGAGAAAATGATTCCTTACTGCACACATTGACTCTGAATAATAATTCATCTAAACTATGGTAAAGATTTTCTCACAACCCTCAGAAGTAATGGGAAGTCAGGAGTCACAGGGAGCTGAGAGAAATCGCTGGGAGGGTGCCCGGTGTGAACTTATGAATGTGAAAGCCACCTTTATGGTACTGCGTGTTGAGCTTCCCCTGGCCTGTAGAGAAAATACACCTGAATGAGAGCTGCCATCTCAGTGGAGAAGAACGTGGTGATTGTAGTGTGGAATTACTACTGATCAGGGGAGAACCTGTTTGGAGTGGAAAATTTGACAGCTGGCCTTGCAATAATGCAGGTGTGCAGGGCCATTATTCACATCTTCCTGTGAAAGACCATGACTCTCGGCGATGTTTGTTACATGGCCGATGGCTTTGCAAAAATCACTTTCCCTCATGGTGAATGGGCTATACATGGCACACGTATTCCAACTGTGGCACCATACCACCTTGTGTCCAAGGCCATAGGGGGCCACCTTCTTCCTGGACCTACAGGTGCTTGGTGATCACTGTGGACACCTTCACAGATGTGAACACAGACAACTCTGGAGAAGTGCATGACACACACGATTAGCAACACTGACCTGTAGAGGAAGCTGCTAGGAGACATATTCTTTTAAGACCAGAAGATCAATGGACAGCATTGGTTCTCAACCTGTGTGACGTGAACCAATGGTGTGCCATGAGAACAGTTCAAGCGTGTCATGAAATGTCATGAATTTCCCCTTCTGTCTGGAGCTGACTCTTGCACCCGCACCACTGCAAGCAATCAAGAAACCTCTGAAATTTTCAGAAGTTGGTCAACATCCCTAGCATGACACGTGTTCACTTGCTTGCCTTTTTTTTGACCTTTCAAAGATGGTATATTCTGTGGTGGATTTAAAACATGAATGCATTTGATCCTGGTTTAGCTTGTTGTACGCACGGCTGTGTGGCAAACCTCTCTAGTAAGACCATAACCATAGTACATGTGAGTAAATTGTGACATTTACGAGCAATTGATTCAGCTGAAAAAAGTGGGTGTGCTGTGGAAGTGTTTCTCTCATGGAAGTGTGACGTGTTATTGAAAAAGTTGGATATCACTGCTATAGGGGAAATTCACATGCCCCAGAGTCCGTGTTATGGTGTGGATTTCATTATTTTAACCATAGTAACCTTAGATTTAATGCTATTACTTACAGCTGCACCAGCAACACGGTGCTTCCTGGGGTCAGCATTAATTCAGACTGACATTGTCCCTGCTCCTGCATTTCCTCTGAGGCCCGATCCCCCACCAATCTCTTTGCATTTTCCATGTGTGCCTATACTTTCACTGAGGCTCACCTACTGGGCAGGCTGGAATTGGACCACAGTAAAAATTGTCCTGTACAGCAGGCTACTCTGGGGGGTCCCAGGTTATTCACCTTCTTTGGGATGCCTCCTTTGGGTCCTGCACACATGCTGAGGGCTTCTTTGGGACTCAGGGTAGGTGGAGTGTTTGGGGCTTCACAAATTGTTTTTGGTTCCTGGGAAGCTATGGCCAGGGCCCAGCTCTAGATTCTAACCAGGAATGGGGCTGGAGCCTCTGATAAGAAAGAGGAACAGTGGATGGAGCCCTAGAGGAAGAGATGGGGCAAGGAGAGGGACCTCTGACAAAAAGGAGGGTGAGAGTGTTGGGACTTGTGGGGGAATAAAAAGAGATGGGTTAGGATCACAAAGGGGATGGCACTTCAGAATGGATTCCGCTTTCTTCTTTAAGAATGTTGGTCGCCCTGCATTCATGGGGTTTGGGAGTGATAGGAGCTAGCTGTGCCTCTCTAGGGAAGCTGAGGATGTTTTCCAGCACTTTCTGAGCATCTGAGGCATCACAAACAAAGGGGTGGGGAGAAGAAGGAAATCTGAAACTGAATCTCATTCCAGGAATCCTGTCTGTCAGAACCTCAGTCATAGAAACAGATCTGCCCTTCTTCGGAGGGAAGTGGATATAGTGGGCATCCTGTGAGCACAGCCATCCATGGAAGGTAGAGAGGAGAAGAGCTTCTCCTGTGACCTCTGACATAACACAGACTCAGGTATCCAGCTAAGCGTGTCACGAAAGGGTGGGTGGTTGAGCTCCTTGAGTGGCCCCTCTCCATGGATGGTGCGCTGCTCATGGTTCACACAGTATCCAGAGCACTCAGAAAGCCAGGAGTGTGACTGAAAAAAAGTTCCGCATTTTTTTTTCCATGACCTGTGGATATATAACTGAGACAGAACAGTCATGAGACAGGTGAAAAGGGAAAAAACATACACTTCTCATTATTGTTCACACCAACATGAATTAGGAGGTTGGAGCACCAACAGATTCATCTCTTTATGGGCTAACATTTCATCAGTCCCCTCGCTCTCCATGAACAAATTTGTAAACACTACTGCCTGCTTTGGTCTCCTTCCCCAAGTACATTGTATTCCCCAATGTCTAGGGACAGCCACCTCCTGTGTCTCCAGGCCATAACTCCCATCTGAACTGCTCTCTGCACAGTGCTAAAGTGAAGGTCATGTTGTTCCAAAATAAGGGTCCAGGATGGGTTGGGTGACTCAAGTTTTTAATGACCAATGTGAGTAGTGGTGGGGACAGTTGATGAACTGACCCTTCATTTGCTGAACACCCTGATAATACTTGCACGAAGGTGTTTGCTTTTCAAACTATATATGATTGGGTTCATCAGGGGAGGAATGAGCAGAGAAACATATCCCATGAGAATTGCAAGGAGATGAGAAGAGCTTACCCCCGATCTATGTATTGCAGTCAGGCTAATCTCTCCTGTGTAAAAGAGCAAGACAGCACAGATATGGGAGACACAGGTGTTCAGGGCCCTGAGACACTCCTTGCGGGATGCCACACTCAGCGCTGTTTTGAGAATCATCACATAAGATAGGAGGATAAGCAATAAGTCCAACCCCAAAGTGAAGAGTGTAGTAAATATGCCATAGATGTAGTTGACTGTGATGTCCGAACAAGCCAACTGCATGACCGCCTGATGCAGGCAGTAGGAATGTGAGAGGACATTGTCTCGACAGTATGCATATTTTTTCAGGAGAAGGGGGAATGGCATCATTAAGACAACCCCTCTTAGTACACACACCAGTCCCATCATGGGTATTCTTGGCAGGGTTAAAATGGAAGCGTATCTCAGTGGGTTACAGATAGCAATGAAGCGGTCAAAGGCCATCAACAAGAGAATGAAGGATTCAAAGCATTGGAGCGTGTGGATGAAGAACAGCTGGGCAAAACAGGCACTGAGGCTGATCTCCTTAGATTTAAACAAATATATCCCCAGAATCGTCGGTATGGTGGCTATTGACAAGCCAAGGTCTGTGACAGCCAAGAGGGAAAGGAAAACATACATGGGCTCATGGAGGATTGGGTCTGTTTTGACAATGAAGAGAATGAATGAATTTCCTACTATTGAAATCGCATACATAAAGCAGAAGGCAATAGAGATCCAGAGATGGGTGTTCTCCTGTCCGGGTATCCCGGTGAGAATGAACACGGCATGTGTGAGTTTGGTGTGATTAACAGCTGACATTATGTATTCGGCTGGATTGAGAAGCTCTGAGCTTTCCTTCCTGAAAAGAAAAAGAACAGGAGACTAGATGGTACCAAGTGAGACACCATTTTGCCCTTAAGAAATGCCCATTGTCATACTCTCTACCCCGCAAGACTGTCCAACAGAAGCCAAAGTGATTTGCCTGGTCAGCATAGCCTCATTCCACACAGTTCAATCATCCTATATGCTTCTCTTCCTCTCTGCAGGACCTGCATCTTCTCACTATGCATGGCTCTATAGATCTTTGACAAAAACTAACACAGTTTTTTTACCTGAAAAAGGAGAAGTTGGAGTCACAAACGTGTGAGTAGTACAAATACTCAATCTTTACTCATACCTAGTTGAGTGTGAAAATTATTCAGCCTTGCTTGTGTGAGAGGCGATAGGTGTGAATTACGTACAAACACCATTACATTTCCCTTTCCCCTAGCCTTTGCTGAAACACAGACCACTTTTGTGAAAAGTCTTCAACAGGTATTGCAGAAGGACTGAGAGCACAACTCCAAATGTAAGTTTTAGAAACAGCTTCTAGTTACTTTTCAGGATCCATTGTCATATGATTTTCCACTAAAGAAAGAGAGAACCATGCAAACACACTGGGAATAGTATTTGGACAACTTTGGAAATGTTTCTGAAAGCAAAATCTGTTAATCGCTAAAGTTCCCACAGCTCCTTTTTCAAGAGATTTCAAGGATTCTGCCACTGGCTTTTCATATTCATGTGTGTCATGAAATGTTCCTTTGTAATATTTCTATGAAACAAAAAGATTTTCGGCACAAAATGTATAGATTTATGCTTTAGTACCAGTTGAAGTTCTCTAGTGTGGCACCTTTGGGCCCTGACCACTGCTGAATGAGAGATTTTGTCAAGCCATGAGAAGTCAATATTGTCTAGCAGCATTACCAACACTTGCACTGCTTCCTAGGCTCTTAGAAGACATTTGGGGTAAATAACTTTTTAGTAACAACGCGGAACACTGAGAGCCAGGACTGGTGGCTGGAAACACACTTCACGGGACGACAAAAAACTTGGCCATACCCATGATAAATTCACATCCAGTTAACTAAGCTCATTTCAAATTATGCATGTTGCCAGACGAGAGAGTGATGGATTAGAGTGGTTCAGCCTGCATACACACGTGACCCATTTCTTTATCCTCTGGCCTTTTTTTCAGACATAATTTCTGAGGTTATAGTGGGACTTAAAATATAGTATCTGTCCTCTGGATTACTTCAGACCCTGAAAAGTTTCAAGCACCTGGTCCTCATTCACTCATGTGCCAGCAACCAAAAGCCAAGTAGCTCTTCTGTCTCTGAGTTAACAGCTGACTGTGTTCTCCTCAGGTTCTGTTCTGACAATCTACAGCCTGTATCAGTCATGGCAACAGACTTTGGGGGCTGTATATGAGATATTCATTCCCTGAGCTCACACTGTCTAATACACAGCAACCCGACCACCTGATACTCAGGCACAATGAAGCTTGGTGGGAGTGAATATAAAGCCAAATGCACAAGCATTCATGGAAATGGAACTTCAATTCACTCATGACAATGGCATGATGCTCTCTCCCTCTCTTTTTCCCTGACTGTCATCTATCTATGTATCTATCTATCACCTGTGAATGACATTGAGAGAGACATGAAGCTGAGCTGCCATAAATAATGTGTATGTTAATCCCAGTTCTTGTCAGGTTTCCTCCAAAGCAATAGTGGATTAACTATTTTATTGTTTTTGTTCTGGCTGCATTAGGTTAAACCCACCTGGGTCTTCTAAATTTAACTTCCAGCTGCTGGAAAGCAACCAGGATGGGAAGCAAAAGCAGAACAGCCTTCACTCAGTGAGCACTTCAGAGAGTTTGAGTGACAACAGCAGAACTCCAAGATGGAAGAGCATATAATCAGGCTCTAGCTTCCTTACACAGATTGTTTTGCCACTACTGGGAGTCTGTGCAGACGTAGGAAGGTGCTGACTCAGATTAGTATTGTACTGTAGCTGTAGGCCCAGTCTATGAGTGGAACAATTAAGGGAGTCCACCTCCTGAGAGGTCAGAGTATGAGGCCGAACATGTTGCACTCACAGACCAGAGAGGGTCAGTGATATTGGTATCCTTTTAACTCTGTGGGGTATCTGCAGGCCAGCATATCTGGAGCCCTCATCCAGGGAGGAAATAGAAATGGGCCCTATTGGACCTGTTACCCTCGAGCAACACAGCTCTGAACTCCTGGCCTCCAATAGAGACAGAGTAAAAGAGATTTACTGGTTAAATTTGCTGGAGCAAATAAACCGGAGGTGATTTGGCAAGTAGTCACTGATATTTATGGAGTTTTCTTTTGATCAGCACATAGAATCATAGAAGAGTAGGCCTGGAAGGGACCTCGAGAGGCCATCGAGTCCAGCCCCCTGCCCTCATGGCAGGACCAAGCACTTTCTGGACCATCCCTGAAAGCCATCTATCCAACCTCTTCTTAAATAGCTCCAGTGATGGAGATTCTACCACCTCCCTTGGCAATTCGTTCCAATGTTTGATCACCCTGACAGTATGGAACTTTTTCCTTATGTCCAACCTGAATCTCCCCTTGTGCAATTTAAGTCCATTACCTCTTGTTCTATCCTCAGAAGCAAGGAAGAACAAGTTCCCTCCCTCTGCCTTATGACACCCTTTTCGATACCGGAAAACTGCTATCATGTCTCCCCTCAATATTCTCTTTTCCAAACCAAACAAGCCCAATTCTTTCAGCCTTTCTTCATAGGTCATGTTCTATAGACCTTTAATCATTCTCGTTGCTCTCCTCTGGACCCTCTCCAATTTCTCCACATCCTTCCTGAACTGCGGTGCCCAGAACTGGACACAATACTCCAGCTGAGGCCTAACCAGCTCAGAGTAGAGCAGGAAAATGACTTCTCGTGTCTTGTTCACAACACACCTGTTAATGCATCCTAGAATCATGTTTGCTTTTTTTGCAACAGCATCATACTGTGGACTCATATTAACTTGTGGTCCACTATAACTCCTAGATCCCTTTCTGCTGTACTCATTCCTAGGCAGTCCTGTCCCATTCTGTATGTGTGACACTGATTGTTCCTTCCTAAGTGGAGCACTTTGCGTTTGTCCTTATTAAACTTCATCCTGTTTACCTCAGCCCATTTCTCTAGTTTATCCTGATCCTTTTGAATTATGACCCTATCCTCCAAAGAAGTTGCAACCCCTCCCAGCTTGGTGTCATCTGCAAACTTCATAAGTGTACTTTTTATGTCAATATCTAGATCGTTAATTAAGATATTGAACAGAACCGGTCCTAAAACAGAGCCCTGCGGAACCCCACTAGTTATACTTTTCCAGCAGGATTGAAAACCAGTAATAACTACTCTCTGGGTACGGTTATCCAGCCAGTTGTTCACCCACCTTATAGAAGCCCCATCTAAGTTGTATTTGAGTAGTTTATTGAATCGGGACCAGAGCATGTGGCCACTGAAATAATGACATGACGCACCGAGTTTAGCATTCCAAGCTCTCTTTCAGGCACATTTCTGTGTAACTCGAATTTTCCCCATGGGAGCATGAGCCGAGGTAGGGGAGGGGTTCCCAAACTCCCTAGTTCTGCCTTCCTGCCAGCCCTGTCACTGAGTCACCCTGACAGCCCAGCTGAGTCCTCTGCCACTGCACAGAACATCCTGGAAATGCAATTGGCTGGCAGCTTTTACCATTCACTTTCCATTTCAAAGAAGATAACACCTGCCAACGTACCCAATTCCTGCTAGAAGGGGCGCTGCTGCTACAAGGTGTCGCCACTCTTAAGGACAAGGACTCATCAGAGAGGTTGTACAGGCAGCAGTCAGTGTGTGTTCAAATAGGGAGGCGACTGCCTTTATGAAGCATGCTGGCGCATTCCCCTGGGGACAACATGGCCATCAGGGAACCTCAGCTTTGTGTGCATCTGCTTTAAACCTGTCACAGCCAACTGTGAACTACAGCAGGCAAAATCACAGGGGATGGGGATGATACCGCACAACTGGTCTGCGGCTGCAGCCCTGCTGCAGGCTCCGTTCCTGCAATCCAGGCTCAGCAGCATGGTTCAGATGGTTCTAATTAGTTACATGGCTCCTTGTGACTAAACTGTAATAGTACTACTACTGAATAATTTAACTTCATTTTCCCGGGGCCACCCTCTTTCCTGCATCAGAAACCCAGAGTAGAACCCAGAGAAGGGTGATTGCACAAGGATCTGTACATGGAAGTTTACCCAGGCATGTTTCAGGAGGGGAGCTCCTTGCTCGTCTCTCCAAGAAATGCAAATAGGGACGCAAGATCAAAGGAGCCCCAAAGATAGGCACAGATCTCAGTGATCAACTGGGAGTTAGGCCGAGACACCTACAACCTCTAGGACTCCTCTACTCCCTTCAGATCCTTCCAAGCCCCCTCTAAAAGGGCCTTTGCTACCAGGATCTGCTGAAGGGCCATTGTACAGATTGGAGAGGACAGCAGGGAGTCTGTAAGGTTGATAGGCACAATACCACAACAACCGGCTGGTCAGGAGGTTTTGACCTTTCTATGTCCAGAGTTCATCCAGAGGCTCCGCCAATGCTGCCTTTATTTGTTATTCAAGAGGGAGTGGATGAAAAGCCTCCAGCATCTCCCACAGTTTCAAACAGCTGCAACTGGGCAGCATACTGACCGCTGAGCTTCCTGAGAAAAATGATCCATTTTCTATGGGAGCTCATACCCAAAAAGGGAAGGGGAGGGAAACATTTATGTTGGGGCATCGTATTTTTGTGGAGGACAATAGTGTCGGTTGTCTAGGCCAGGTCTGTCTCAAACCAGGCTAACCCGAGACCTTAAAGTCCATCATAGATACACAATTCGAGCCATAGCAATTGCAACGCTGGAATTGACGTAGCTATGAACCACATATCTACCTCAGTGTGGGAGGTCAGTGGTAGAAATTGTCCTGTCCACCTCCCTTACTCCTTGCGAGATTGAGGCGGGGGTAAGGGTCAGCTGTAGAACCCTGATAGTTTGATTTTCCTCATTCCCACTAAGTGCACAAAATAGAACCCCAGAAGTTTGAGCCTGATGTGGTTGACCTAGAAGGTAGTGTAGATATACTCTCAGATCCAAGTTTCTGACCCTCAAACACCACAACAAGTCCTCTAGACAGCAGAACTAGCCTCCAATCAACCTCTTTCAACTCCCTTTTCAGAGTTTCCACTTTCTATTTCTGATTCTATGTGCATTTGTAGTCAATGGATGACTCTCTTTCTCTAGTGTGTCGCTAGGACCAGTCTGAGGGGAGACAGCCAGGATATAATGCTGCTCACAGTTAATCTCCTCATCCACCTTCCAACAAGCACATTGTCCCTGGGGGACTTCGGTTAAGGTCAGTCCTTTTTCAGTTTTCTTTTAACTTTGCTACTGTGCCTTTTGGAAATACGCCCTATCTGGGGTTGCTGTCTGATACTCCACACAAGGTGAGTTATATGGCCAAGGCTGATTTTCTAAGGAAGTGTCCTGGCTGTTGTTTTCCTTCAGCTTCACGCACCAGTTTGAGAATTGTTCCGTAGGATGGATTTGGCCTCTTCTCATCTGTGTTTCCTCTTCTTGTGTAAGCAGCAATTGCTGAAAGCTGTGTGAGCCTTGGCCCAGCCACCTAGTGCTCATCCATGTCCATGTCCTAGGGCCACAGCGTGGAGCTGAGATTTGCCCTCAGACTGTTTTTTCAAATTCCACCCCAGTGGCTTCCAAACACTGGTGCAGTGACAGTGCTGAAACTCCCAGCGTCCCAGTGATGGTCCAACACACCCCTCAGAAATCCACTTCCTTCCCATCACTCTCACCCACAAAGACTCACATAGTTGCCAGAGCAGCCAACCGTCTGAGAGGGAAGCCAGCTGTCATAGAAGCTGTGGTAAGAGGCCTTTTATACACACATGTTAGATGTGTTTATCGGTGGGACCCTGATGTAGCCCTGATCTCAGTGCATCTATATGTGAGGTACAAGAAGCTGTCGACAGGGCAGGGAAGTTGGCTGGCAGAACCACATTTGCACAGCTTTTCTTCTGTGGTGGTGGCAGCGTCTACTGGTGAGTGAATATGCAAGTGAGTGGCCATTTGCATTTTTCAGACCGGCCATTTGCATACTGCAGCCGGCAGTTCATGCCAGTGTAACCATAGTCAGTGTCTGCTCCCCTCAAGCCACATCCTCCTCCTTAACTCACAAACTCCCCAATACTGTGCTCCCTGTGGTCCTCTGGTTCAGAATTGCTGCATCCCCTGCTCCTCAAATTTCACATCCCCTGACCTCTGCACTGCCACATCTCTTTGCCCTAGGCCTGTCTCCTTGCTCCACCACTTCCTCTGAAGCTCATCTCCACAGGCACACCAGAGCTGGGCCATACTGAGAACTGCCCTGGAACCCAGGACATTGCGGGCCACCATGGATTCTCCGCCTTCTGTGAGGTGCTGCCGTTGGGTAGGAAGACGTACTTAGGGCATCTCTTGGACCTTCCATCCCCCTGTCCAGGGCAAGTGGACTGTTTGGGGCTCCTCAGAGTAGATCAAGCTCTCTGGCCATCGATTGCCATGGCCTAGTTCTAGCTTCTAACCTGGAATGGGGCTGCAGCCTTAGGTAATGAGGAGAATAAGTGGGAGTCTTGGGAGAAGAGATGGAGGCAAAGAATGAGGCCTCTGGGGAGAGGAGAAGTGTGTTGGGTCTCAAAGTGGAAGGAAAAGAAGTTGGACATGCTCAGAGAGCAGATGGGGGCTCTACTGTGGGTTGGACTGTGGCAGGATCTAGCTGTGTCCCTGTCAGGGAGCTAAGGACCATTTCTGACCTATTGTAAGCACCTGGGGCAACACAAATGGAAGGGAGCAGGATGGCGTCTTTGCATGAGTCTCTTGCCAGGATTCCTGTGTTTCAGACCCTTGCTCACATACCCAGCTGTGCCCTGCCTCGGTGCGGATCAGGCTCAGAAGGTGTGTGCTGTTAAGACCCATGAGTTGAAGCGTGGGTTGGCTGAAGGGTTTCTCCTGGGTCCTTTGCCTCCAGAATGCCTTTGACACAGCTCAGTCGCAGGCATCAGGCTCAGACTGTGGAGCAGGGATGGGTGGCTGTGCCCTTTAAAAGACCCTGTCCGCAGCTGTTGCAGTGCTCAAGGACTATGCAGTACAGAGTGCTCGAGAAGAGCCAGAACTGCGAATGCAAGACTAGCTCTGCAGCTTTTTTTTCATGGCCCGTGGATGTTTAACAGGAGATGGGACAGTGATAAGCCAAGTGACATGGGAAACAAGATTCCTATCTCTTCTCTTTAATTGGCGACATGAACATGAATTCTGCATCTGAAGCACCTACTGATATGTCTTTTTATAGGACAATATTTCATCCATCCCCTTATTCTACATGCACACTACCTCTTTGTAAACACTGCTGCCTGCCTGGGTCTCCTTTTCCAAGTTCCTGTTTTCCTTTAGAGGTGGGTGGTGACATGTGCTTTACCAGTGCTCCAGGCGTTAGCAGCCATATGATGCTTTATCTGTACAATGGTAAAATGAAGGTCTTGTCATCTCAAAAGTAAGGGTCCAATAGGGACTGGGTGGCCCATGATTTTCATGGCCTTTGTAAGTAGTGCAGGAGATGGGTGATGAACTGCCCCCTCACTTGATAAACACCCTGATGATTCTTGCACGAAGGTGTTTGCTTTTCACGCTATACACGATTGGGTTCATCAGGGGTGGAACCAGCAGGTAAACGTATCCCAGGAGAATTGGAAATAAAGGAGAAGTGCCCTCTCCGAATCTATGTATTGCAGGCAGGCCAATTATTGGTGTGTAGAAGAGCATGAGGGCACAGAGGTGGGAGACACAAGTGTTCAAGGCCCTAAGACTCTCTGGGAGAGACGTGACAGTCAGCACTGTTTTGAGGATCATCACATAAGAGAAGAGGATAAGTAGCGAATCCAATCCCGTGGTTAAGAGTGTAACGGACAATCCATAGATGCTACTGACTCTAATGTCTGCACAAGCCAACTTCATGACCTCCTGGTGCAGGCAGTAGGAATGGGAGAGGACATTGCTTTGACAGTATCGGAACCGTTTCAGAAGAAAGGGGAGTGGAAACATTACGGCCACTCCTCTTAGTACAAACACCAGTCCCAGGATAGCTGTTCTTGGCAGGGTTAAGATGGAAGTGTATCTTAGGGGGTTACAGATCGCGATGAGACGGTCAAAGGCCATCAACAAGAGCACTGAGGATTCAGTGCATTGAAGTGAGTGAATGAAGAACAGCTGGGCAAAACAGGCATCAAGGCTGATCTCCCTGGAGTTAAACAAGAATATGCCCAGTATGGTCGGCATGGTGGCTACTGATATGCCAATGTCTATGACACCCAACACAAAAAGGAAAATGTACATGGGCTTATGAAGGGTTGGATCTGTTTTTATGATCAGGATAATGACTGAATTTCCTGCTATCGAGATTGCGTACATTAAGCAGAAGGGAGTAGAGATCCACAGGTGGATGTTGTCCTGCCCAGGTATCCCAGTGAGAAGGAACACTACATGTGTGAAGTTGGTGTCATTGACAGGTGACATAGTGTAGTGGCTAGGTCCAAGGATTAATGAAATTCAGTTCCTGAAAAGAAAAAAATAAAGTAAAAATAAATAATTCAAAAAAAAAAAAAGAACAGGAGACTGAATAGTATTTAGTGAGACATCATTCTGCTCCCAGAGCAAGTCTGGGGCAAGTCTAAGGAGACCCAGGAGCTTAAGGAAGTTGAACCATAACACAGTCTTAGGTTCACATCACCAACAAGAGTATAGGGCACAGCCAGACTGGGTTAGACCTGCAGTGCATCTAGCCCAGTGGCCACTTCGACATGCTGCCCAGGGAGCAAAAAGGAACACTGCAGGGTTTAGCTGTGAGATAACCAGCTCCCAAGGAAAGTTTCCTCTTGATATTTTGGTCAATAGAGATATTCTGTGTTGTGAATCAGGAATGTTTAGAGCCTTCTTAATCTTTTTTTTTTTAAAAAAACTCACTACTGCAATTATATTTTCTGCTTGCCCCATAAGCATATTTTTTACTTTTTGAACCCAGATAATTGTTTGGCCCTTTGATATCTTGTGGCAGGGAGTTCCACAGGCTACGTGAGTTTTGTACAGTTGGGACCTGCCCACAGAGATTGTTATGGACTCTCCACTGTATCATGATGTGTGTGCAAAAATATGGGAAGTGCCTGGTGAAAATGGTCATTTTATTTCTGTATCCTCCATCCAAACAATTTATAAATTTGTTTCTCTGCCTTGTTACAAATATTTGTTTATTTTCTTCATGACCAAGAGTTCAAATTGTGTTCCTACATCTTGGCAGCACATGGGATAAATTCTAGGGGCTATTATAGGAACATTGATATCAGCTGTGTCATTGTCGCTCCAGATTTATGTGTGTACATTCAAACAGAACTGGGCTCTATTCACATTCTCTTAGTAAATGTTCTCAGTGATACACAATGAGAAACACTTCAAGAAAAGCTGAAGAGTTTTGCTGGCAACAATATAGTCTAAATCAAGACAGTTCTTTTGTCCTACCATCTTCCCTTCATCCTCACGGATCCTTTACTGCCCATTTACTCCCCCGCCCCAACCCCGCCCCAACCCCAGCAAGACATGTAGCCTTCTGGCAAGCTAAATGCTAACATAGTTACCTCAGAGAGCAAGGGACTAGTTGGTGTCACAAATTGGTGGAAAGTACAAACACTGGGTTTTTGCCAGTACCCAGAGGAGTGTGAAAGTTACCTCAGCCATGCTTGTGGAATAGGGGATGGGTGTAAATTCCATACCACCACTATCACACTCCCCTTTCTTCTCCTCTTTGCTGAAATACAGACCAGTGGTAATCTTTCCTGAGGACTTTTTGAAAAGCCTTCAACTATTTTTCCCAGGGATTGAGTGTCCAACACTGAATGTGTTAGAAATAGCTTCTAGTCAGTTACCAGGAGACAGTACCATACAATTTACCACTGAACAAAAAGTTAAAAGCACAAACACTTTGCAAATGGTATCTGGAGTACAAATGAAATACTTTCTAAAGGAAAATCCATTGAACACTAGTTACCATTGCTCCTTCCTTTGAAGCTTCAAGAATTCTGCTTCTGGCTTGCAACATAAATACATGTATTTAAAGTTTGGTTTCTAACATTTTTCTTACCAGGGAAAACCTGGCATAACATTTACGTGTTTATCCTCAAGTACAGACAAGTGAAGAGTTGTTTACCCTCTGTTTTTTTTCACAGATGATGCCTCATCCTCCTCCTCAATTCACAAACCCTGCACCACTTTGCTCCATGTGGTTAGTGTTCATTCGCACCTGCTGCATCCCCTGCTCCTTCACCTTTTCTGAGCCCCCCCCTCATTCTCTCCACTGCCCCCATCTCTCTGCATGAGGCCCATCTCCTTGTTCTGCCACTTCCTCTGACGCTCATCTCCATGGGTTGAACACAGCTGGGCCATGCTAAGAACTCCCCTGGAGCCCAGGCCATTTTGGGTCACCATTGGCTAGTCACCATCTCTGGCTGCATCCTGTGGAGCAGGGACATATGCTTAGGACATCCCTTGGGCCTCACATCTCCCTGCCCAGGGCAACAGGAGCGTTTGAGGCTCCTTTGAGTGGTTCCCGGGCCCTATGCAGATCCAGACATGGCCTAATTTCAGCTTCTCACCTGGAGTGGGGCTGCAGGTTCGGGTAATGAGAAGCAGTGGGTGCGGTCTTGGGGGGAAGAGATGGAACACAGGAAGGGGCCTCTGGGGAGAGGAGAATAATTGTGTTGGGACTTAAAATGGAAAAAAAAGTGATTAGTTGGGATCAGAGAGGGGATGGGGGTTCTACTGACTAGACTGAGCTGTGACACAATCCACCTGTACCCCGTCGGGTAGCTGTGAACAATTTCTGATGTTTTCTAAGCAGATGGGGCAGCACAGATGGAGGGGAGCTGGGTGGAATCTTTGGCTGAGAATCTTGAGAGGCCCCTGTGTTTCAAATCTTGACATACACAACATCTGTGGATCTTGGACTCAGCAAGTATGTGCTGTGCAGAACCATCAGTGGGACAAGGGGCCGGCTGAATGGTTTCTCCTGGGTCCCCTGACTCAACAATGACTTTGACACAACTCAGTCCGAGGCATCTCACTAAGACTGTGGATAAGGAGTGTGTGGCTGTGTCCTTGAGCAGACCCTGTCCACATCCAGTGCTGTGCTCAAGGGTCATGCAGTACCTAGAGTGCTCAAGAAGGGCCAGGACCGTGACTGATGAACACCTCTGCAGCTTTCTTTCATGGCCCGTGGATGTTTAACTGGAGACGGCACAGTGATAACCAAGTGAAATGGGAAACAAGATTTCTATCACTTCCCTTTAATTGGCTCTATGAAAATGAATTCTGAGTCTGGAGTACTTACTGATATGTCTCTTTAGGGGAAAATATTTCACCAGTCCTCTCATTTTACACGACCACAATCACTTTGTGAATACAAGTGCCTGCCTTTGTCTCCTTCCCCCAGTGCCTTACAGGGCCATTATTCCCACAGTTTTGGCAATGCTGGTGATACGGTGGAAGGCTCTGCAAGAATGGTTTTCCTTCTTAGGGAATTACCTATAGACTACATATGTATTCCAGTTCTCGTGTGTTCAAGTCCGTTAGTCAATAGGGGTATTTCTTCTTGGAAATACGGGTGCTTGCGGATCTCCGTGGACATTTTCAGGGATGCGAGCACAGATTGCTTGTGGAACGATGCATGACACATATATGTTTCGGAACACTGATCTGTACAGGAAGCTGCAAAAAGGCACTTTCCTTCCAGACCAGAAGATCACTGGAGGTCCATGGTGTGCAGTGAGAACTTTCCAATTATGCTGTAAAATGTTGTCAATTTCCCACCTCTGTGGCCCTTTGCAGTGATTCTCCTGCTCTCTGGGGTCACCTCCCCCTTCCCCATTGCAACCATGGAGTAACCTCCAAAATTTTCAGCAGTTACCCATTTAATCATCACCCTTTTTTTTTTTGATCTCTCATACACACCGTGTTCTGTGGTGGATTTGAAACATTGATGCATTTGATCCTTATTTAGCTTCTTATATGTGCTGCTGTGTGCTAACCTTTCTATTAAGACCATAACCACAGTAAATGTAAGTTCAATGTGACACTAATGTACAATTTATTTAGCTGAGAAAAGTGGGTGTCCTGTGGTAGTGTTTGTCATGTTGAAGTATGAAGTGTTACGTAAAAGGTTGGGTCCACTGCTTGTAGGGGAAGTTCAAAAGCTGCTGAGCCCCTGTTCGTGGGGGAGGAGGGTGTGATTTCATTATTTTATCCATGGTAACCCAAGGTCTACTACTGTTACGACAACTACCATTACTCAGAGCCCCACCACCATCATGGTGCTTCCTGGGTGACAGAATTAATTCAGATCCTCCATTTCTTCTGAGAGCTCATCTGCTACCCATTTGTTTGCATTAGGCCACGTTCTCTTCCACTTTCATTGAGGCTTCCTCATTGGGAAGGCCAGAACTGGACCATAGTAAAAATTGTCCTGGAGACCAGGCTACTGGGGGAGTCGCAGATTATCCACCTTCTGTGGGGAACTCCTTTGGGTCTGGCACATGTGTGGAGGTCTTCTCTTTGGCCTCACATCCTTTACCCAGAGCAGGTGGACTGTTTCAGCTTTCTCAAAGTGGCTCAGGTACGTGGGTAACTGGAGTCAGGGCCCAGATCTAACTTCTAGCCAGGAGTGAAGCAGAAGCCTCAAGTAATGAGGAACAGTGGGTGTAGTCCTGGAGAGAGAGATGGGGCAGAGGGAGAAACCTCTGGGGAATGGACTCAATGGGCATCCGGTGTACAGAGCCATTACATGGAATTTGGGAGGGAGAAAATAAATGTCTTCTCCTGTGGCCTCTACTTTAACCATGGTTTTGACGTGACTCAGTCACATCCACCTGGCTGTGAATGTTGGGAAAGGGTGGGTGGCTCTGCTCCTTGAATGACCCCCTCCACAGCTGGTGAAGTGCTGAGGGTTCGCACAGTATCCAGAGCACACAGAAAGCCAGGAGTGTGATTGCAAAACAGTTCAACAGTTTTTCCAATGGCCTGTGGATTTCTAACCAGAGACAAAACAGTCACAAGCCAGTTGAAATGGGAAAAAATTCATTCATATAACTTCTCTTTATCGAACGCTTCAACATGAACCATGATGTTGGGGCACCAACAGATACATCACGTTATGGGTTACCATATCATCAATGCCGTCAATATCCATGAAAACAAGCATCTTGTGAACATTCCAGACTGCCTTGGTCTCTTTCCCCCATAGTCCTGTCCTCTCCCACCAGTGGGAGGGGACAGCCCCTCTCCCATTGCTTCAGACCATAGATCTAATCTAACTGCTCTCTGCACAATGTAAAAATAAAGGTTTTGTTCACCCAGAAACAGCAGTCCAGCATGGATTGGGCAACCCAATTGCTTCAAGGCCCATATGAGTAGTGGTGGAAATGGGCGACAAAATGACACTTCATTTGCTGAACACCCTAATGATACTTGCACGGAGGTGTTTGCTTTTCAAACTATATATGATTGGGTTCATCAGAGGTGGAATAAGCAGAGAAGCATAGCCCAGGAGACTTTCAAGAAGGTGAGAAGAGTTCACCCTGATTCTGTATATCACAGTGAGGCTAATCTCTCCTGTGTAGAAGAAAAGGACAGCACAGATATGGGAGACACAGGTGTTCAGGGCCCTGAGACTCTCCTTGTGGGAAGCCACGCTCAGTGCTGTTTTGAGAATCATCACATAAGATAGGAGAATAAGCAGTAAGTCCAACCCCAATGTGAAGGATGTAGTAAATATGCCATAGATGTAGTTGACTGTGATGTCTGAACAAGCCAACTGCATGACCGCCTGATGCAGGCAATAGGAATGGGAGAGGACGTTAGCTCGACAATACTGAAACCTTTTCAAGAGAAGGGGGAATGGAATCATTAAAGCCACCCCTCTTAGCACAAACACCAGTCCCATTGTGGCTACTCTTGGCAAGGTTAAGATAGAAGCATATCTCAGTGGGTTACAAATTGCAATCAAGCGGTCAAAGGCCATCAATAGGAGCAGAGAGGATTCAGTGCAATGAATGAGGTGGATGAAGAATAGCTGGGCAAAACAGGCGTTCAGGTCGATCTCCCTAGAGTTAAACAAGTATATTCCAAGTGTTGTCGGTATAGTGGCTATGGATAAGGCAAGGTCTGTGATGGCCAATAAGGAAAGGAAAATGTACATGGGTTCATGGAGGCTTGGATCTGTTTTTACAATGAACAAAATGAATGAATTTCCTATTATAGAAATAATGTAAACAAAGCAGAAGGCAATAGAAATCCAGAGATGAGTGTTCTCCTGCCCAGTTATCCCGGTAAGAATGAATACTGAATGTGTGAATTTGGTATCGTTGACAGCTGACATTATGTACTGGACGGGTTAGAGAAGTTCCGAGCTTTCCTTCCTGAAAAGAAAAATAACAGGAGACTAGATGGTATTGAGTGAGACATCACTGTGCCTTTAATAAATGCTCATGTTCATGCCCTCTGTCCCCAAGAATGTCTCCTAGAGAAGTTGAAGTGCTTTGCCTGGCAAGCATAGACACAGATTGTACAGTTCCATCATCCCACATGCTTTCCTTCTTCCTTGCAGGACCTGAATCCTCTCCTTATTCACAAGTCTGTAGATCTTTGACAAAATAAAAACTAACACCGTTATTTTTCTTGGGAAAGGAGAAGGTGGTGTAATAAATGGGTGAATAGTGCAAACAGTGGATTTTTATTCATGCCCTGTTGATATCAAATTTACTTCAGCCTTGATTATGCAACAGGAGATGGGTGTGAATTACCTACAACTACCATTCATAGAATCATAGAAGAGAAGGACTGGAAGGGACCTCGAGAGGCCATCGAGTCCAGCCCCCTGCCCTCATGGCAGGACCAAGCACTTTCTAGACCATCCCTGAAAGCCATCTATCTAAACTCTTCTTAAATAGCTCCAGTGATGGAGTTTCTAACACCTCCCTTGGCAATTCGTTCCAGTGTTTGATCACCCTCACAGTTAGGAACTTTTTCCTAATGTTCCCTCCCTCTGCCTTATGACACCCTTTTAGATACCTGAAAAGTGCTATCATGTCCCCCCTCAATCTTCTCTTTTCCAAACTAAACAAGCCCAATTCTTTCAGCCTTTCTTCATAGGTTATCTTCCCTAGACCTTTGATCATTCTCGTTGCTCTCCTCTGGACTCTCTCCAATTTCTCCTCATCGTTCCTGAACTGCGGTGCCCAGAACTGGACACAATACTCCAGCTGAAGTCTAACCAGCTCACAGTAGAGCGGGAGAATGACTTCTCGTGTCTTGTTCACAACACACCTGTTAATGCATCCTAGAATCATGTTTGTCTTTTTCGCAACAGCATCACACTGTTGACTCATATTTAGCTTGTGGTCCACTATAACCCCTAGATCCCTTTCTGCTGTACTCATTCCTAGGCAGTCCTTTCCCATTCTGTATGTGTGACACTGATTGTTCCTTCCTAAGTGGAGCACTTTGCATTTGTCCTTATTAAACTTCATCCTGTTTACCTCAGCCCATTTCTCCAGTTTATCCAGATCCTTTTGAATTATGACCCTATCCTCCAAAGAAGTTGCAACCCTTCCCAGCTTGATAT
Source organism: Carettochelys insculpta (assembly GCF_033958435.1). NCBI lineage: Eukaryota > Metazoa > Chordata > Testudines > Carettochelyidae > Carettochelys > Carettochelys insculpta. Next base: position 9,093,847 of record NC_134137.1, read on the forward strand.
CATCTGCAAACTTCATAAGTGTACTTTCTATGTCAATATCTAAATCGTTAATGAAGATATTGAACAGAACCGGTCCTAAAACAGACCCCTGCGGAACCCCACGAGTTATAAGAACATAAGAACATAAGAATGGCCATACCGGGTCAGACCAAAGGTCCATCCAGCCCAGTATCCCATCTACCGATAGTGGCCAATGCCAGGTGCCCCAGAGAAGGAGAACAGAAGACAATGATCAAGTGATTTATCTCCTGCCATCCATCTCCTGCCCCTGTTGTGAAGGCTAGGGCACCATACTTTACCCCTGGCTAATAGCCATTTATGGACCTCACCTGCAAAAATTTATCAAGCTCTTTTTTAAACCCTAATAGAGTCCTGGCCTTCACAGCGTCCCCTGGCAAGGAGTTCCACAGGTTGACTGTGCGCTGTGTGAAGAAAAATTTCCTTTTATTAGTTTTGAACCTACTACCCATCAATTTTATTTGGTGTCCCCTAGTTCTTGTATTATGGGAAAAGGTAAATAATTTTTCTATATTCACTTTTTCCACACCATTCATGATCGTATATACCTCTATCACATCGCCCCTCAATCACCTCTTTTCCAGACTGAAAAGTCCCAGTCTCTCTAGCCTCTCCCCATATGGGACCCGTTCCAAACCCCTAATCATCTTAGTTGCCCTTTTCTGAACCTTTTCTGATGCCAATATATCTTTTTTGAGGTGAGGAGACCACATCTGCACGCAGTACTCAAGATATGGGCATACCATAGTTTTATATAGGGGAAGTATGATATCTTTTGTCTTATTATCGATCACTTTTTTAATAATTCCTAACATCCTATCTGCTTTACTAACTGCCGCTGCACACTGCGTGGATGTCTTCAGAGAACTATCCACTAGAACTCCAAGATCCCTTTCCTGATCTGTCATAGCTACATTTGACTCCATCATGTTGTACGTGTAACTTGGGTTATTTTTTCCAATGTGCATTACCTTACACTTACCCACATTGAATTTCATTTTGACACTATTCGATTATGTCTACAAGAGAGGCTTTTCACAGAAAAAACTGTGCTTTTGTTGGGAGAAACCGTGGAGGGTCTACATGCAACCAAGACTGGGGGAATGGATGGCTATGTGAGTGGATTGCATTTTAAATCCAAAATGAGTTTCTTACTAGTATAAACTAGGTGGTCTCAGAATGACGTGAATATAGATTTTGGAATAAAATCCCACTATAGCAACAACCTTTGTCAGGGTCTCAGATATGTGAAAAATATTGAAGAGAATGGAATTTCTCTTATACTTTTCCAGCAGGATTAAAAACCATTAATAACTATTCTCTGGGTACAGTTATCCAGCCAGTTGTTCACCCACCTTATAGTAGCCCCATCTAAGTTGTATTTGCGTTGTTTATTCATAAGTGTATTATGTGAGACCGTGTCAAATGCTTTACTGAAGTCTAGATATACCACATCCACTGCTTCTCCCTTATCCCCAAGACTCGTTATTCTATCAAAGAAAGCTATTAGATTGGTTTGACACAATCTGTTTTTAACTAAACCATGCTGGCTGTTCCCTAGCACCTTACCACCTTCCAAATGCTTGCAGATGATTTCTTTAATTACCTGCTCCATTATCTTTCCTGGCACAGAAGTTAAGCTGACTGGCCTGTAGTTTCCTGGGTTATTCTTGTTCCCCTTTTTATAACTGGGTACTATATTTGCCCTTTTCCAGTCTTCTGGAATCTTTCCCATCTCCCATGATTTACCAAAAATGATTGCTAAAGGCTCAGATACCTCTTCTATCAGCTCCTTGAGGATTCTAGGATGCATTTCATCAGGCCCTGGTGATTTGCAGACATCTAATTTTTCTAAGTAAATTTTAATTTGTTCTTTTCTTATTTCAACTTGTAAACCTACCCCTTTTTCACTAGCATTCTCTATGTCAGGCATTCCTTCAGATTTCTCAGTGAAGACCGAAACAAAGAAATCATTAAACATCTCTGCCATTTCCAAATTCTCTGTTACTGTTCCTCCCTCCTCACTGACCAATGGCCCTACCCTCTCCTTAGTCTTCCTCTTGTTACCAATGTATTTGTAAAAAGCCTTCTTGTTTCCCTCTATGCTTGCAGCTAGTTTGAGCTCATTTTTTGCCTTAGCCTTTCTAATCTTGCTCCTGCATTCTCGTGTTGTTTGCCTATATTCATCATTTGTAATTTGTCCTAGTTTCCATTTCTTATACGGTTCCTTTTTTTTTTTTTGAGATCATGCAAGATCTCCTGGTTAAGCCAAGGCAGACTTTTGCCATGTTTTCTATCTTTCCTACACAGTGGGATAGCTTGCTTTTGGGCCCTTAATAATGTCCCTTTGAAAAACTGCCAACTCTCCTCAGCCGTTTTTCCCCTCAGTTTAGCTTCCCATTGGACCTTACCTACCAGCTGTCTGAGTTTACAAAAATCTGCCTTCCTGAAATCCATTATCTCTATTGTACTGTTTTCCCTTCTACCCTTCCTTAGAATTGTGAACTCTATGATTTCATGATCACTTTCACCCAAGCATCTTTCCACTTTCAAATTCTCAATAATTTCCTCCCTATTTGTTAAAATTAAATCTAGAACAGCTTCCCATCAAGGAGCTTTTTCAATCTTTTGGAATAAAAAGTTGTCTGCAATGCAATCCAAGAATTTTTTGGACAGTCTGTCCCCTGCTGTATTAGTTTCCCAACATATACCTGGATAGCTGAAGTCCCCCATCACCACCAAATTCTGGGCCCTGGATGATTTTGTTAGCTGTTAAGAAAGCCTCATCCACCTCTTCCACCTGGCTAGGGGGCCTGTAGTAGACTCCTAGTAGGACCTCATCCTTTTTTTTTACTCCTCTGAGTCTAACCCAGAGACTTTCAACGCGTCCATCTCCTACATCCATCTCCACCTCTGTCCAAGTGTGTACATTTTAAATATACAAGGCAACACCTCCTCTCTTCTTTCCCTGTCTGTCCTTCCAAAGCAGGCTGTCCTTTCCCATTCCGTATGTGTGAAACTGATTGTTCCTTTCCAAATGGAGCACATTGCATTTGTCCTTATTAAACTTCATCCTGTTTACCTCAGACCATTTCTCCAATTTATCCAGATCATTTTGAATTATGACTCTATCCTCCAAAGCAGTTGCAACTCCTCCCAGCTTGTTATCACCTGCAAACTTAATAAGCGTATTTTCTATTCCAATATCTAAATCATTGATGAAGATATTGAACAGAACCGGTCCTAACGCAGACTCCTGCAGAAGCCCACTTGTTATACTTTTCCAACAGGATTGAGAACAATTAAGAACTACTCTCTGAGTGCAGTTATCTAGCCAGTTATGCACCCACATTATAGTAGACTCATCTAAATTGTATTTGTCATGTGAACGGATGTTGCCAGAGGAGAAAGCGACAGACTGGAGAGATTCAGCCTTTACCCATTTGTCACCCATTTCTTTACCCTCTGGCCTTTTTCAGAGATAATTTATGAAGTCATAGTGGGACTTAAATTATTGCATCTGCCACGTGGCTTTCCTCAGATCCTGGAAGGTTTAAAGTAACTAGTCCTTATTCAATCACATTCCAACAACCAAGACCTAGTAGCCCCTCTGTCCTGACTTAACAGCTGACTGGTTCTCCTCAGGTTCTGTTCTGTCAGGCTATAGCTTGTGGTAGTAGTAGTAGTCGTAGGCATCCTTCAGTCTGCATAGACTGTGGATTGCGTCCTTTATAGTTTCAATTGAGGACTTCATTTACAGCGTCTACTGTGACTATGAAGACCCACATGAGAGTGACAGTCCTTGCTGCATCTCTTGCAGCTATGGTTGGTGTCTGGCAAGTCCTTAGTGTGCTTTCTGTGTGCTTGCTTCTCCTCTGCTAGCTGTCTGATCCTCATCTCGCCCTTCTGAAGGCCCTTGTGTAACCTCTGCCTCCATCTGCTGCGGTCGTCTGCTAGTTCTTCCCAGTTGTCCAGCTTGATGTCTACCTCTCTGAGGTCTCTCTTGAAGATATCTTTGTAGCACAGCTGGGAGCGTCCGGGAGGTCTTTTGCCAGAGGCTACCTCACCATACAGGATGTCTTTTGGAATCCTTCCATCATTCATCCTGTGGACGTGGCCAAGCCAGCGGAGTCGACGCTGCCTGAGGAGGGTGTGCATGGTTGGGATTCCAGATTGCTCGAGGACGGCAATGTTGGTCACTCTGTCCTTCCATGGCATTCCAAGGATGCGCCTGAGGCAGCGCAAGTGGAAGACGTTCAGCCTCTTTTGCTGGCGGGCGTACAGGGTCCAAGTCTCGCTGCCATAAAGGAGGGTGCTGAGGATGCAGGCTCTGTAGACTTGCACTTTGGTGTGTGTACAGTTTGTTGTTATTCCACACTCTCTTGCTGAGTCTGGACAGAGTTGTGGCCGCTTTTCCGATCCTCCTATTTAGCTCAGTCTCCAATGACAGGGTGTCAGTGATGGTGGACCCGAGGTAAACAAACTCGTGGACAACCTGTAACGTATAGTTGTCAATGCTGATTGATGGGGATTTAGCAACATCCTAACCGAGTACGTTTGTCTTCTTTAGACTGATGGTAAGCCCAAAGTCCTTGCACGCTTTGGAGAACTTATCCAGCAGTTTTTGAAGCTAGTCTTCTATGTGAGACACTACAGCAGAAGAACAAAGGAGACAGAAGCGACTGCAACAACTACTGTGGAATCTCCCTCCTAAGCTATAGCTTGTATCTGTCATGGTAAGAGGCACTGGGTTGGGGGGCAGAATATGAAATACACATTCTCTGAGCTCTCACTCTATACTGTAAAGTAACCCCAGTGCCTCATATTCGGGCACAATGAAGGTTTGTGGGAGTGAGTTGCAACATCAAATAGTCATTGAAATGGAACTTCATTTCACACATAACAGTGGTGTGCTGCTCTCTCTCTCACTCACTCTTTCTCTCTGTCAGACTGTGTAAGTCTTGTATTCCTAAAAGATATCAGGAGTGCTTTGGGGAGAAAAATGGATCTGAGGCGCCATAAGGAATGTGTATGCAGCTCCAGACATGGGACCCACTGAAGGAATCTCACATGACTTACTGACACACCGAGCTCTCTTTCAAAGTCACATTTCTGTGCTGATTGAAGGGTCCGCATGGTAGCATGAGTAGATGTAGGGGAGGGCTTCCTAACTTCCTTCTGCTGCCTGCCCTCCAGCCTTTTCACTGTTACCCCAACAGCCCAGCTGAGTCCTCAGCTGCTGCACAGAACATTCTTCAAATGCAATCAGCTGGCAGCCTTTACCTTTCACTTCTGACTTTGAAGATACTGCCAAGACACAGAGTCGGGATAACACACACACACATACACACACACACACACACACACACACACCCAGCATAATGCAGGCAGTGAACAGTTGAGTTGGGGGCAGGTTCTGTCTCTCTCGGCGTGTCTGTCTTGTACATATAAAATTCATGACACCCAGAAATAACATACCCAGTTCTTGTTAGAAGAGGAGCTGCTGGCACCAGAGGTTTTCACCCTCGCAGACAAGGAGTCATTGGAGAGGTTGCACAGGGAGCAGGCAGAATGCGTTGAGGCTGGGAAGCCACTGCTTTATGTAGCATGCTGGCACATTCCCTTTGGGGCCACTTGGCCATCAGGGACCCTCAGCTTCTTAATTTTGTGTGCACCAGCTTTAACCCCGTCATGGCCAACGGCACAATGCAACAGGCCAAATCATGGGGACGGGAGGTGATGCCACACAACTCAACTAGAGTGCCAGCCCTGCTGCGATCTTCATTTCTGGAATGCGGGCATGACATCACTGTTAGTATGGTTCCAAGCAGTCACATGGCCACCAGGAACTTGCCAAGTGATGATGTTGCTGCTGCCACATCTGTGATACTGCTGACATAAAATGAAATAGTGTACTAATAGTATCAGAACAGATTTTTCCTCAGCAACCTTTTTCCTGCATTAAGGGGCCAGGGTTCAGGACAACAAAAGGAAACTCCACAAGACTCCCTATATGGATATTTCTCCTGGATCATTGCAAGAGTAGAAATGTCCTTCTTTTTTCCCTAAAGAATGAAAAGGGAAACCCATGGTAGAGGGATTCCCAATGTTTGACACACATCTCTGTGATTCACTGGTAGCTAGGTCCACTCACCTTTAACTTCTGGGCCTCTACAATTGCTCTAGGACCCTCCCCAGCTTTGCAACCGTATTTGGTCATAAGAGGTGTGGTGAAAGAGTGTGTCGCAGTAGCAATTGCTCATAGGATCTAATGAAGGTCCATTGTGCAAGGTGGAGGGTGCTGAATGGAGATGGGAGTGTTGGTTATTGTAACTGATGGGCGCAATTCCCCTTCTCTAGACCGGGTGGAGGTTTTCAACCTTTCTGTCACCATAGTGCAGACACAGCTTCAGTTAGTGCAAACATAACGTACATTACGAGGATGCACAAAATGAAAAACCTCCAATTTCTGTTGGGGATCCTCTTAGCTGCATCTAGGTGGACTCATGTCAGCAGAGCCTTCAAAGAAAATTGATTTTGTGTGTTATTAAATCCCCCCCCCAAATAATGTGTGACAATAAATTATTTTAGTTTAGATCATGAACTTTCATGTGGGGGTAGAGGCAGGGAGGAATTTGTTGTAAAGCTCGCCTCTACCTCTGTGGCATGAAGAGCACCTGAAACATGAGCCTTTGTGGGCAGAGGGTTGGAGTGAGGCCTGAGACCTGCACTAAAGGAATGGTCAAATTTTGCTGATATAAAGCAAAGAAGCAAATTCTTAGAGAGGTGTGGTTTAGATTTATTAGTAACTTCAGAAACTTTGGAGAAAGGGGGAGCCTATACAGGAAGGATGAGCTCCAGTTAACCCAAAACAGAATTGCATTGCTGATACTTAAAAAGTAAAAGTTCAAATAGAGTTTATGGTGGAAAATCTCTGACATAGACACCTTTAACAGCGGATCTATTAATAGAGATTTTCTTTGTTCAAATAAGGTTAAGGTAAGATCAGGATGACATGATAAATAGAGGGGTTTTGACTGAACCAACTTGAGCTCAATAACTCGTGGCTTCGTGAAACATTAGTGAGTGGCATTCCAATACATCGGAAGGCAGAACCTCGGTATCTCTGGTGTAACTTGTGTGTGTCTGTGTCTATAGGTATATCTCAGAAGTAGAGGAAAGGATCTTGCAGGGAATAGAAGGCCTAGGTATTCACTAAGCTGTGTCCAATGTGGCAGGCATACAGGTTGTTTTACCCTTGTAGAGCCTGCAATGTGCTTAGAGCTTCAGAATGGTTATCATATGAAGAGAGGTTAACAAACTCAGACTTTCCAGCTTAGAAAAGGGGAGACTAAAGGGTTGGGGTGGACTATGAGACAGAGGTCTAATAAATCATGGCAGTTATAGAAAAGTGAATAAAGGAAAGTTATTTACTTGTCCCTGTAACATTAGAACTTTGAGTCAACAAATGAAATTAATAGGTACATGGTTTAAAATAAACTAATTATGTATTTCTTCATGCAGCACACAGTTAACCTGAAGAACTCCTTACCAGGGGATGTTGTGAAAACTAGGACTTTATCAGGGTTCAAAAAAGAACTAGTTAAATTCATGGAAGTTAAGTCCATCAATGGCTGTTATCCAGGATGGGTAGGAATGGCGTCCCTGGCCTCTGTTTGTCAGAGGCTAGAAATGGAAGACAGGAGAGGGATCACTTGATGATTGCCTGTTCTGTTCACAACTTCCAGGGCATCTGACATCCACCACTGTCAGGAGACAGGATACTGGGCTAGATGGATCTTTGGTATGACCCAATATGGCCATTCTTCTGTTCTTCTGTCTTTATGCCATTACTGTGTTTCATTGAAAATGAAACTTGCTGAGTGCCTTTGCTACAAATCAAGTCCAGATTAATTGATTATTTCAATCAGAGCCAATAGTCTACTTGGAAAAAGTGCAGCATGCAGTGAACATAGCAAAATATGTCATCTTCTAACCACATGCTTATTTACTTCTTGGGGAATTCTGCACAACATTTAAATATTCTGCAAAAAAAGTTAAAAATTCTGCACACAATATTTTCGAGTTCAGCAGAATTTTGCATACTTCCTTCGTGCAATTAGCATCAGGGAATCCCACCGCTTTCATTTATTGTTGGTGATTTACTTCAAAATTCTTGTCCTCAAGGAGTTCAGTGGCTATAAAGACAATAACAATAAAGGATTGAGAAAATGATTCCTTACTGCACACATTCACTCTGAATAATAAATTCATCTAAACTATGGTAAAGATTTTCTCACAACCCTCAGAAGTAGTGGGAAGTCAGGAGTCACAGGGAGCTGAGAGAAATCGCTGGGAGGGTGCCCGGTGTGAACTTATGGATGTGAAAGCCACCTTTGTGGTACTGTGTGTTGAGCTTCCCCCGGCCTGTAGAGAAAATACACCTGAATGAGAGCTGCCATCTCAGTGGAGAAGAACGTGGTGATTGTAGTGTGGAATTACAACTGATCAGGGGAGACCCTGTTTGGAGTGGAGAATTTGACAGCTGGCCTTGCACTAATGCAGGTGTACACGGCCTTTATTCACATCTTCCTGTGAAAGACCATGACTCTTGGCGATGTTTGTTACATGGCCGATGGCTTTGCAAACATCACTTTCCCTCATGGTGAATGGGCTATACATGGCACACGTATTCCAATTTTGGCACCACACCACCTTGGCTATGTCTACACGTGCACCCAACTTCGAAATAGCTTATTTCGATGTTGCGACATCGAAATAGACTATTTCGATGAATAACGTCTACACGTCCTCCAGGGCTGGCAACGTCGATGTTCAACTTCGACGTTGCTCAGCCCAACATCGAAATAGGCACAACGAGGGAACGTCTACACGGCAAAGTAGCACACATCGAAATAAGGGAGCCAGGCACAGCTGCAGACAGGGTCACGGGGCGGACTCAACAGCAATCCGCTCCCTTAAAGGGCCCCTCCCAGACACACTTTCATTAAACAGTGCAAGATACACAGAGCCAACAACTAGTTGCAGACCCTGTATATGCAGCACGGACCCCCAGCTGCAGCAGCAGCAGCCAGAAGCCCTGGGCTAAGGGCTGCTGCCCACGGTGACCACAGAGCCCCGCAAGGGCTGGAGAGAGAGTATCTCTCAACCCCCCAGCTGATGGCCGCCATGGAGGACCCCGCTATTTCGATGTTGCGGGACGCGGATCGTCTACACGTCCCTACTTCGATGTTGAACGTCGAAGTAGGGCGCTATTCCCATCCGCTCATGGGGTTAGCGACTTCGACGTCTCGCCGCCTAACGTCGATTTCAACTTCGAAATAGCGCCCAACACGTGTAGACGTGACGGGCGCTATTTCGAAGTTACTGCCGCTACTTCGAAGTAGCGTGCACGTGTAGACGCAGCCCTTGTGTCCAAGGCCAAAGGGGGCCACCTTCTTCCTGGACCTGCAGGTGCTTGGTGATCACTGTGGACACCTTCACAGATGTGAACACAGACAACTCTGGAGCAGTGCATGACACAC